>NC_051160.1:151970110-152270110 GCF_013339745.2 Dermacentor silvarum
GTCGTCACAAGTTCGACAAACCCCTGTCGCCAAGCACCGCATCATAACCGACGAATATATCCGCCCACTCCGTCAGAGCCCGTACCGAGTTTCGGTGCGCAACACGAGGCCATAAGGCAACAAGTCGACGAAATGCTACGGGACGACATCATCCAGCCGTGCAAGAGTCCGTGGGTGTCCCCCGTGGTGTTAGTAAAGAAGAAGGATTTAACGCTAAGTTTCTGCGTCCATTATCGTCACCTCAATAAAATCACGAAGGACGCATACCCTCTCCCACGTATTGACAACGCTTTGGATCGACTCTACAACGGAAAGTTTTTCGTCAATGGACCTCAAAACCGGCTACTGGCAAGTCGAAGTCGACGAGAGGGACCGGGAGAAGACTGCCTTTATAACACCAGACGGACTGTTCGAGTTCAAGGTCATGCCGTTTGGTCTTTGCTCGGCACCTGAGACTTTCCAACGCGTCATGGATAATGTACGGGCAGGCTTGAAGTGGCAGACCTGCCTCATCTGTTTGGACGACGTCGTTGTGCTTCCCTCAAGCTTCGAGGAACACCTCCGGCGCCTTCAAACTGTTCTTCAATTAATCAAGACCTCCGGACTCACGGTAAAGCCAGAAAAGTGCCGCGTTGCATACGAGGAGCTCTTATTTTTGGGCCACGTCATCAACAAGTCTGGAGTGTGCCCTGACCCGCAGAAAACTGCGGCAATCGCTGACTTTCCTCCGCCCACCGACAAGAAGGCAGTCCGTAGATTCCTTGGACTGCGCGCCAAAGAATTTTTCAAGGATCGCTGAGCCGCTGACGTACCTCACGAAGGCCGACGTCGAGTTCAAGTGGGAGACGCCGCAAGTCGAAGCATTTGAAGTACTGAAGCGACGCCTGCAATCGCCGTCAATACTTGCACATTTCGACGAAAACGCCGATACCGAAGTGAACACCGATGCAACCAACGTAGGACTCAGCGCCGTGCTTGTGGAGAGGACTGACGGACTAGAAAGGGTTGTAAGTTACGCTAGCTGGTCGCTGTCGAAGCCGGAAACAAATTATTCCACAACGAATAAGGAGTGCCTCGCCATCATCTGGGCTACATCAAATTTTCGCCCCCACTTCTATGGCAGGCCCTTCAAAGTTGTGAGCGACCACCACGCCTTGTGTTGGCTAGCCAACTCGAAGGATCCTTTAGGTCACCTCGCACGATGGAGTCTGCGACTTCAAGCATTCGACATCACCGTCGTTTACAAGTCAGGGCGAAAGCACTCTGACGCCGACTGCTTGTCTCGTGCCCCCATCGAACCGCCACCGCAGGACTACCAGGATGACGACACTTTGTCGGTACCCATCAGTCCTTGTCTATTTGCCTCGCGCCCCCGTCGAACAGCCGCCACAGGACGACCAGGATGACGACACTTTCTTGGGGCCAAACAACAGTGAGCTGACCCGGAACTAAGGAGCCTTGTAGACTACCTGGAAGGCAAGACCGTCATTGTGTCCAAGGTGATCAGGCGAGGATTGGCGTCGTTTTTCTTGCAAAACGACATTCTCTTAAAAACGAACTTCTCGCCTCTTCCAGCCAACTACCTCCTCGTAGTAACCTCAGTATTGCGTCCAAAGGTTCTGCAAGCTCTCTATGCCGACCCAACGGCTGGACACCTCGTTTTTTCCCGCACGCTCGCGAGGATACAGGAAAAATACTACTGGCCTCGCCTCTCTGCCGACGCCGCCCATTACGTAAGGACATGCCGAGACTGTCAGCGACGCAAAACACCGCCGTCAAGGCCAGACGGACTTCTACAGCCGATCGAGCCACCTCGCCGACCGTTCCAGCTGATCGGGATGGACTTACTAGGGCCTTTTCCGAAGTGGACGTCTGGGAATAAATGGATCGTCGTAGCTACGGACTACCTCACCCGCTACGCCAAAACAAACGCCTTGCCCAAAGGCAGCGCCGCCGAGGTAGCCCGAACATCATCCTGCGTCACGGTGCCCCCGAAGTCCTCATCACCGAGGAATGGCCTCACCGAGCGCCTAAATAAGATCATCGCCGACATGCTGACAATGTGCGTCGACGTTGAACACAAGACGTGGGATGCCATCCTTCCGCACGTGACCTTCGCATACAACACGGCCGTGCAAGAAACGACGCACGTGGTGCCGTTCAACCTGGTCTACGGAAGGAACCCGGCAACGACGCTTGATGCCATGCTACCGGACGTCACCGACGAAGAAAATCTCGATGTTGCCAGCTATTTGCTGCATGCCGAAGAAGGTCGACAGCTCGCCCGCCTGTGCATCAAGGACCAGCAGAGGACCGACAGCCGACACTACAATCTTCGACGACGCTACGTCGCGTACCAGCCCGACGACCGTGTTTGGGACTGGACTCCGATACGCCGACGAGGACTTAGCGAGAAACTGTTACGTGGCTATTTCGGACTATACAAGATAATCCGACGTATTGGCGCACTGGACTATGAGGTCGTGCCAGACGGTATTTCGCACAGCGGCGCCAGGCACGACCTCAAGTGATCTACGTGGTGCGTCTTAAGCCTTTCTACACCCGCTAAAGAACTTCGGTACTTTGTTACTTTGTTATTGTTTGTTGTTGCTTTTTCTCTCTCTCTCTGTACGCGTGGTTTTGTATTCGCTTTCGTGTTGGTAGCATCGGGACGATGTTTTTTAAGGGGAGGGTATTGACACGTATATATGTTTATCTTTCACCGGTGACCACTTTTCACCGGCTAAAAAATGTTAAACGTTATCGCTAGGCACAGGACGCGCCAGCATGTATGGGAAGTTTCTCGAACGTTATCGATGTTTCTATCGGTTGTCTCTTGTCACTGACGCTCATGTAATCTGAATGTATCAGCGACGCGAATTGTCTAGAACTTTCTGGAAGACATGCGGGTACCAGGGATTATTCTGGGGCCTTCAATGACTCATGTATAAAAGCCGACGCGTTTCGCCGCTGATCAGATTTCGACGATCGCCGACTGTATTCGCCGCTTTCGTTGTGCTTCAAGTGTAGCTTGCTTTTGTGGGCACATGTTCGCCCAATAAAGAATCAGATTCGTCATACACAGTTTTACGGCTGTTTACTTCAACGTCACTACTACGTGACGGTATGGGAATCTATCTGAAGTAGAGCACTGCACGAGCCGGTTTTTCAAGTCCGGGCCTGACCCGAGCCCGAAAGTACCATACTTCGGCCGGCCCGGTTCTGTTCGACCCATTTGCCTTTTTGCCTATACGAAGCTAGCTCGAGTTCTTGATTATTTTGAAGATACTGTCGTGTGATCAACGGCCGCCGGGTGGTCTACAAGCTGCATGAAAGCAGGTTTTTGCCCTGCATCCCTTCTTACTGGTTACTTGTTAATTTAACTGTGAGAGAAATAAACATTTCATTACTAGCCGAACACGCACAGACTATTATGTGAATATTTGGTATGAAATCAAACCATACAATCCACGGTTAAGAAAATAGGGAGGCATCAGGCTAACAACCACCGGGAGTGGCAGAACCCCGGCTTACATTTAGGGATGAAGTTGTAGAAAAGCACATCGGTTGGTCACCATGCTCGTGCTTTAAAGAGTGCGGCAACATACTATAGCGAAGGCATACACTACCGTACACGCCGCGGCCCGCCATTTAATCTCTCTTTTGAATCTCGTATCGTCATTCGGATACAGTGATAGAACTCGAGCCAATAATTTTGGCGCGAATGTAAATTTAGATACGCTGGTTACTGGCTTTCAGGAATACGATAATACACGGCCACTAGAAGCTTTTTTTTTTCAATAAACAGAAATTGTTGACCCACAAGGCTAACGCTCATCATATTTTCACACGGAACATGTCATTTTATTGCTTTATTCCGCTTCGTTATAATTATGTCAATTTTCAATCGACAATTTAGGTATACTTGTTTAGAAATATATGCCAATTTAGACTTTGTCTAATTGTGTTTCAGTACAGTGCATCTACAACGTAGGCCTTCCTTGTTTTTTTTTTCTCCGCCCAGGTTAAAGTATGATCTGCTTGCTTATTCAGGTAAATTCGCAGACAACGCACCTAGTGCTTTCAAAAACATATACAAGGCTGCGAACACGAGGGTTGAGCCACTTAACGAGTGGAAATAGCATTCAAAATAAAAATTTACTGAGGCAATAAAATGATCTGCATTTCTATTTTGTTTTTCATATTCCCCTCCCCAATGTTGAGAAATTTTGCAGCATCCGCGTAGACTTAAAGCATTTGTCTAAGAACAATATACATTTGAAAGTCTCAGTTTAATTAGTTGGGTTAATTGTGAATTAACCTACGGCAGAATATTCAACTCGCTTGAAAATATAACCAAGCAAATTAATGGAAACCAGTAGTAAGTTGCCCTGTGCCTTAAGATACAAAAAAGTTGCAAATGAACTTTTCAGAATTTATGTGCTACAATTTTATTGAGGTACTCTAAGTAATTCTTGAAAACTTATTTAAATTTTGTTTTTCCTTTAAAATTATCGCGCCGAAAATCTAGATATTTTTGTGCAGCAACAAAATATTGCAGTCGACTCTGCCTCTAGGCACGTCTTCCTCTTTTGAAAAATGTAACGAGCTCAATCGAAACTCATCTCATTGATTCCCGTTAAAGATAGCTCGGATACCTGAAACAGTCTAATGAATGTTTTTGCAGTGAGTCTCACACCAATCCAATAGTTTTCCATTTCTTTAGCGCTACTGCAATGCATGTATATTTCTAACTCTTTGGCACTCTTGAAGTGTGCCTTTCGCCGCTATTCCCACCCATCCAAATGTGTTTTCTCTTGTAGATTGGCGGCGCCGCTGTCGAAATCATACCGCTACCTCCATCAAACTTCGGGTCGTCTGTCGCATGCCTGAGCACGATCACCTCTAGGAATTCGAGGTGTAAATAGGCTGGGAACAATGTTAATAGGCTGGGAACTTATTATATAAATGCGGATCTAGTATCCCAAGCTTCACTGTACAAATATCTAGGCGTTCATCTCGCACGAAATATTTCCTGGGCCTCTCATATAACATACATATGCGCTAATGGTTCAAAAACACTAGGGTACATTCGTCGCAACCTACGCAATTCTCCATCTGAAATCCGACAGTTAGCCTTCCTGACGTTCGTCCGTCCACAGCTCGAGTTCGCGTCCCCGATTCGGCCTCCTCATCACGAGTACCTAATCTGCATGTTAGAAGCCATGCAAAACCGAGCTAGTCGTTTCATTTCCCGCAATTGCAATAGGCAGTCAAGCATAACTCGAATCAAACTTGACCTTTCGCTTCCTGCACTAAGTAGTCGTCGTGACGTGGCACTGCTGTCTTTGTTCCATAAATATGTTCATCAATTGAAGTCGTCGTCTTTGCTGCTGGAACGTGCAAGTTGCGTATCACGACGACTGAATAATGATTTAAGTTTCGCTCGCATCTACGGAAACACTGATGCATTTAATATGTCGGCTTTGCCACTAGCCATCCGCTTGTGGAATTCCCTCCCTGACAGTGCTGCGATGCAAACGGACAGAGATAAATTTAGGAAACTCCTGAACTTGCAGTTTATGTCCTCAAAATTTGTCATTCTGTATGCCATGCTCTCTATTTGTATGTAACGTCACGCTGACTATTATTTCCTATTCACGCTTTAAATAAACTTTTCTTACACAATGTTTGATTATATGCGTGAACAATGGGCTTGGTAATATTTATCTGGCATTTTGTACACTACCTTGAACTGTTATTTCTGTTTATCTACGTATTGTTTGTATAGTTTTTTTTTTCTTTCATACTTTGAAATACACATTTTTACAGGATATTCGATATGTGCGCGAGCAATATGCGTGATAATATTTGGCTGATGTTTTGTACGCTAACGCGTCTTCTTCGTTTGTATCCTGTTTTGCGACGATGATTTCTGCTCATTTTTGTGGTCCTCGAGTTTTGGAATTCACGTGTAAAACTGTCTTGCAATAATGCCCCCGTTACTCAATGCCCCTCATGGGGCCTGTAAGGTATTTTGAGATAAATAAGTAAATAAAGAGTTCGTTAGTGTCGCGAAGACGAAAGAATTCCTGCAGAACCCATGTTAAGATGATTATCGAAGTTTATGCGATTAACATTCACACAATCTAGCCAGCAAGAAGCGACACACCGTGTTAGCTAAGACACCTTTATTCAAATTCCGTAGTGTTTCCCCTGATGTTTCAAGTGATTCGGATATATGCGGCCATGCACTGTCTCCCTAATTGACCCGCTTTGTTATGACCATCGCTCGCCAAAGTTACCTCACAATGGTAGAACAAGGACCGCAGGCCGACGGTGCATGCAGTGACGACGATGGAATTACGAGGTAGGAATGATATCGATAGAACGACGAAGGCATATAAGGAAGACTGCATGACGACGATGAGGTGATTCTGAAGTGATGGTGATAAATAATTGCGACGGAATACAATGCCATGACGCCGGTGTTCTAATCTCGATTGATTGACAGTAATTGCACAATACTAGCGGAATGAAATAGAAATTATGCTGATGAAACGTAAGGTGGTATGACCACCAAAGCATTTAGTAATTTTTAGCCAACCGAGGCACGCTTCTGAATAACATACCAGCCTTCTCACTTTCTTTTCTCCCTTTCTTTTCTCCTATTCCTTCCCAAGACGCTTTACAAACATATGCTCGGCCGTTGAGCTCAGTACGCCGGTGCTCTAGCTCATTAGGCCACGATCACACGTTTACAAACGTATCTTGCCAACAAGTATACTATTCAAGCTCGAACTTAGGGGGAACATTGAGCTTGGGCGCTCTTATAGAAATACATGGGAAATCGGCAACAGTTTTTCATAGCCACCGATGCACTAAATCTGATGAGTTATTGAATTTAGAAAAAAAATTTAAATGTAGTGAATGCAGAAAGGGATATTTTATTATAGGCCGTCTACTTTTTTTACGTAAAATTTTAAAGAATTGCCAAATTCCGAAAAATAAAACTTGACTTATACAGCTATGTACCTCAGCAGCTAAAAATGATATCGGAATTCTGTAAACTGCACCTAATAATACATCCAAAGCGGATAGCAATCATATATCATACACCATCCTGAAATATGCCACTATGTTGTGAATGTGGCATTTGCAAAACCCCTCCAAACATTATAAGAAATTCACGTAAGTTTTAAGGTATAGCAAAAAAAATTGTTCGCTTTTGATGCTCCAACGGGTGCAGTTTATAGAAATGCCATATTTGTTTTTAATGGTTGTGTTGCGGATTTGGAAACTTCATGCTTCTATTTTTTTTAATTTACGAACATCCTTGCGATTCTTTGAAAACATTACACTATATAAACGAAGATTCTATTTGCTGCAGTCTCTGCAATTTAACTTTCCCTCTTAATGCAATACATTTCATTCAAATTGGTTCAGCTGTTTTCTCATAAAAGCATTCCTGCATTTTATTTGTATTTGAGAATCCTGCATCGAAGATAGGCCCGAGCTAAAGCTTCCTCTTAAACAATGGATCACGCCAGTTCTATAGGAAACCCATGAAACAGAACCCTGACGTACATACATGCATGACCGTGGCCGCAGTGGTGCACAAAAGTCTGCTCAAGGAAAAAAATATATATATTCAACGGAAATTTCGCGGGAACCTTTATCTTGGCCAGACATCTCTCCAGAATGCGGACGAGCTTTCTGGCCAGGTGTCTAGCAAAACCGTCGATTCATTGTCAGTAGAGCAAGTAGCTGGCCGTCTTCGAGATAACGCTGATACACAAGCGCGCTCGTTTCCAAGCACCGAGGTGAAGCGACAGCTTCAGGGTGTGTTTTTTTTTATTGTGCTTTCTTTAGTTGAGCGTCATAGCATACGTCATAGCGGGAATTTCGAATTCTTTAAGGTCGATACGCCACGTGGTGGCGAAAAAAGGAAACAGTACGAAATGTCCCTAATTCCTGGTATTGAAACTAAGGCGGTGTTGTCAGCATCTATTAAGGCTAGTGTCAACGTTAGTAGGTGCGGTAAATCGGTTATGTACGATGAAAACAGAACAGGGCCTAAAACCGAGCCATGTGCTGCACCGCATATGACATCGGCGAAAGCGGAGTGATGTTTATTATTTGCCACTTGTTTCTTTCGTGCTTTAAAATAGCTGCTGATTAATTGAAGCGCCTTTCCAACAATACCATAAGATTCCAGTTTTTCTAACAGTATGGAGTGACAGATTGTATCGAACGCCTTTCATACATCAAGAAAATTGATACAGCAATTTTCTGCTTGTTAAAAGCGGAGTTAATGAATTGTGAAAGTGTTAAATATGCGGTTGATGTAGATCTACACACCACAAAGCCATGCTGCTGCCGGTAGATAATGTTATTGCTTACAAGAAATGCATTTAACTGTAGTTAGGCACATTTATGGCAGGAAAGAAATTAGAAAAATTCGGGCAGGAAAGAAATTAGAAGGGAGAATCGGTACGCTAACAGAAAGTTGAATGGCTTGCTATTTGAAGCTCGAGGTGGTTACGTAAGGACGAAAACATAGCACAGCAAATATTCCCACCACTCAGCGCGATGTAATGGGCTACTAAGGAATTTACTCAATAAGACCCGTCGGCAACCGACAGCTTCCAGAAGCACTCGGATATAATGTACATGGAAGCTTCCAACGGCCACCAGCGGACCTAAGCAAGATACTTTCGGAGTATTGGCGGAAAAAAAACACAAAGGAAAAGATTTATAAGACCGGAGTTGTGGCAGGCACAGGTACCGGTTCAAGGAAGATACAGAAGTTTTGAGGAGGAGAAATAACACTAAGGACATGTATGGAAAATATCTAGAACGAAAGGTTTTTACCGATTAACTCTAGCAGGCGAGGGGACTATTTGTCAATGTGCTGTAAGGGCATGCCAATACGTTAAGATTATCATCATACTCGAGAGAAAAGCCCGGTTGCACGTACCTATCAATCATCGCACCGGTGCCGACACAGTGGTAGTACGGACTTTCGTTAGATTGCTTCGACACAAACGGCATGGACTTCAATATTCATCGCGAGGCCCTTTCCGCCACAAATTTCTTCCAGGGTCCATAATTTGGCCAACATATTGCTTAAGATTAAGCATGTGTGATGTCAGGACACTTGGGCTGTGAAACCTAGAGTCGCTGCGGGATCCATTGTTTCCAAAAGTCAGCGATGGTGTTGCTTTGTCAAAGATAATGTTTCCGAATTTTGCGATTAAAAATCTCTATTTAGAATTACGACAATCACGCACAAGTGGCGCTGTTGTAAGCCGTATGTATATCTCGAACTGTCCGCACTAGAATTAACACACTTCCATCGGTAGACTTAAGTGTCTTAAGCAACTCATGATTTCCCATGTGCTTTAGTATCACTTTTACAAAAAAAAAGCTTACGCAAATTCAAGATGCTCCGGCTTCGACTTCTTAAGCGTATTTTCTGCTACGGTTGAAGACGTGCAGCCACTTCCAGTTAGTTTTGTAGGTCTTCTGCGGTAGGGGAAAAGTTCCGCGATTCGTCAGTGGGATATTTGGAAACAATTTTATTGGCCGTCGCGTGTTGCTAAGGCCATTGTTTTGGGGGGGGGGATCAGGGTTGCGTAGCAATGGGCGCGTGACATCACAATACCAACTACTTCTCCCTCTTGAAATATATTGCAGCCTTATACATAGTACCACGATGAGACGAAGCTATTGATGCATTACTGCACCTTCGATTAAGTGACAGCGCCGATTAATCTTCGAGAACAAAGGCGCATCCCGGAACCTTCCAGAATGAAGCAAATACGCGGGTATCCTCTAAATTCTGTAGTTCTCATATGAAGGAGGTCGTTTACTTTCTTCAGAACCTAAATCTGCAATAATATCAAATGGTCAGAACGTCTGGTAGAATAAAAATCACCATTATTTTCAGTTGATAGTTAACACATATTCCAATTTGAAAGTACTTTGTAATGATTTATTCTCCTATACAACATACTTTTTTACACCACGTTAAATTTGGAATATATTCCAGTGACAACAGTATTGTAGTGACGTTAGATTCAGCAGGAGAACTGAATGAATGGTGACTGTAAAATGCAATAATAGCAAAGGATCTCGCACATACGGGATATGAAAGAAGCTGTGGAACTCTCGGCCACACAATCGGTACTGAGAAATATTATTTAAAATATTTCTGTAGTACTCGGCGATTACTGCAATTATAAACAAATGTTGTGGCTATATCCGGACAGCGTTGTAATTGTGGAAACTCGGGCATCTTACTCGTATTAGTTGGTTGTCAGCTTTACTGTTCCAACAATTTACCCGGAAACAGTTTTAATGAGTTTAGCATTCTTGGGATACATAACGCACTTTCTTTAATATTGTTACGTTTGCGTGTTTTACAGCGTAAGCTGTTATGGGCTCATTCCAATAGCCGTGTCGGTTCGGGATGGTGTCCGCCGCCGCCACCGTTGCCGGCGGCGGCGGCCGTAACCACTATCGCCGGAAAAGCGAAAAAAAGTGCCCAGTTCCCCCCGGGATCGAACCCGCGCGCGCTGCGTGGGAGTCAGATACTATACCGCTGAGACACGCAAGCTTTTTCTTTCTTTTTTTCTCTATTACCTTGTAATCCACATTTCACAAACATACCAATAGCAAACAAAATGTACAGCAAAATCGCTAGCCATTTCGCTAGTTGGTATATTCTAAAATGGCTTAATCTTGGCGTATTGATCAAAACCAGTTATCCACCCCGGGGGATCATTTAGTGCCTTGTAGATCTATCTCCTATGTAGATAACAGCTTGGATGAAATAATACCTTGCCGATCGTGGATTCAAGTGCGCGTGTCTGACGTCCATTCTTGTTCGCCAGACGCAGTGCATACACATCACCATGAACATATCACTGGGTACTATCGGCACAATACAAGTACCGAATTACAAATGGGCTTAAAGGCAGGTCCTTTTTTAAAGTCCTTTGAAGTAAATCTCATAGGAACATCGCGTCATGACAATCAAGAAAAATATGTTCAATTGTTTCTGGTTTTAGGCAAATCAAGCAGTTGTCAGAGCACAGAACGAAGAGGCCTTTTCTCTGCAACCATGGTTTTACCGGTAGAGTACCGGTATGGAGCTGAAGAAAGAAAGTTTTCTTTGAGGGTTTCACCGGCATTCGTTTCATGCGCTTGAGGACACTGAGCCGAGCAAGTGCTTGCTGTCAGGCAGCTGAAAAATGCCCTATAAACGCGCTTTAGGCGGACGCGCAGGCGCAGACGACGAGATGCGATTCAGAGGAGGCGCGCAATCAACGCGATCCCGAGCCAGTAAGGTGGCGCCATCTAGTTAAGGTACCTGCAAACGCAGCATGCCCGACATGTAAGTTGCATATAGCAGTTGCATGCTGCATATAACTGGACCTGGTTAACTCAAGCAGGCTAGGTGACTATTTGTCCAGTCCGTTTTGAAGATTCCAATAAGCAATCTTGGGCTGGTATTTTGTAGCGATGCCTTTAAAGTAATAATGCCTTTTCGCGCTTATCGCGCTTTGTCAGTGGTCAGAGCGACGGTCCGCTTGCGTTATCATGATAACGCGAGCGGACCGTCGCTCTGACCACTGACAAAGCGCGATAAGCGCGAAAAGGCATTATTACTTTAAAGGCATCGCTACAAAATAGCGCCCTTGATCATCATCACCACCAACAACAACAACGTACCGTGCCACGGGTCAAGGGATGTGAGATGTGCGCCACGTATTCTGGATACCTCTTTGGTACACGTTATGGCGTCTCCTCGCAAGATACGAATCGCTGCTGAAGAAGCGAACCGTAGTGCTACGTGCGCGGCTACAACCAGGCATGATCGGGCTCAGCAAACTGCTATACTGAGAGCGTTACCAGCCGTAGCTCGCCATCGACGCCGGGCGGACTTTTCAGATCGTTCTCGTCAAAACGAGGTGAAGAGACTGCCACGAAGACCCTGTTGTGCGTGGTGCCAAAATTGACCTTTTGAAAATAGTGCGCGCCCTCTACCGAGCAACGGCCTAAACATATTTGGATGGAAAACAGTGCCTAAGCTGTCGTGCTGCCTTGCGGAAGCCATTGTTCGCTGGCGCTTTTTCTCTTTTTTTCTGATCGCTTTCAAGTGGTGCTTCTTGTGCCACTCCTTTGCCTATGATCGAGGAATACACAATGCCGTTCTCCTTTTCGGAGATTGGATGGACCGGCGATTTTTCGCAGTGCGAAGTGACAATCCACGCCGTTTCGCAATACCTGCATTCCAGCACGCACACCAGGTGCATCGGGGCTGTGCCTTTAAGGAAGAAGTCTACATTCGCAATGCGATGATGAACTTGGAAATTAGGCGATTCGCGCTTTGGGCTGGTTCTAGCGGCATTCTCGCCATCTATGAAGAGCGGCGTCTACGTTGTTTCGGCGTGGTTTGAACGGGTCACAGGAAGCATCGTCGGAGCTCACTGTTAATGCGTTGCCGGGTGAGCATGCATTTTTTCTATATGCACGCGCTGGCAGCTTATGAATACCACTGTGGCCAGTTTCGTATCAAAAATGTGAGACAGGAGCCGCACACAAGTGCGTCTCGAGCAGCGGGACGAATTTATCGCGGCGGTGTGCGCAGCCCCCCGCTTTCGTGGGCCGCGGTCGCAGCGCAAGCGACCCATACGCTTGGGAGTTTTGTGACATGACCTCGTTGACGTTTTTGAAAGTGCAGCAATGTCGGCCTAGCTATTTTGACACACAGGCACTTGTCGCGGTCGATACCTATATTGTGTCCGGTAAGGATATAACCCCTTAGTGACCAACAAAGTCTATGAGGATATTGTTGAGCTGTGCTGCAGAAGTAAGTTGGATTCCGATCGGGAACTGTTATGTACACTGGGCACAGTCGCTGTCGAAAGTGCCAGTGTGGCGCCGGTACAAGAGACGGATTCATTGTGCAAATAGGAAAGTTATGTATTTTGCTCTGTACAGTGTATGCGCATAGGGAGAGCTTGCTTTCGTGAGATGCATGATGTGGTAACGCAGGAGGTCACTGGCGCTTAGTTCCAGTGTCGCGAGCTTTTCCGATGCCTAGGATTGTGTGCGATCTTCCCCTTATATTTATTTTCTGCAAAATATTGCTTCCAGACTGAGCGATACATGTCCGCACGTGGCAGGCCTGCTGTTTGCTGTTGTGGAAGCAGGACCAGAGGCAGCACGCGAGCAAGATTCATGCATAGACTTACCATGCACGTGGATTGTTCCAGGAGGAGGTGAAAACATAATGATAATCAAATGCATGTTTCATTTTGAATGAAAATTTGTTACGTTCAATAGGATGTGTCCACGCGTATGTGTCATGCAGGTTAACATTTCAAATGTGTAGACACTCATCATAGCTATTAAAAGATGGAGTGCCAACAGTGACAGCACACTAAGAAGGAACAAAGACAGGACAAGGCGCTTCCTGTCTTGTCCTGTCTTTGTTCCTTCTTAGTGTGCTGTCACTGTTGGCGCTTCATCTTTTGAAAGCTATGCATCAGCTAGCCCCACAACGTGTATTACTCAATATAGCTGCGAGGGCATATTGTATCGTAACAGTTGCTGCAGATACACTGGACCACAAATGTGCCTGTGATCAAAATACACCGCTTTCCTTGCTTGTGTTTCCATGCAATAAACGAGGTAGAAATTTGAGTTTCCATGAATTTCACTATGGCTTAGCACACGAAAAACATATTATTCTCATGTATGAGATGCTGCGGAAATGCGTGTGGTATAATAAAGTTCATGAAACTGGCCTACATGTATACAAATACATTCCATGGATGGTCACCATACTAGACAGGACGGTAACTGTTAATGGACAGTCAAGCGCGCTCAAAGTGCACCTACAGAAGCTGCTGTTGTAAACTGTAAGGTAATGTAAAGATAATGCTTATTATGAAGATCAGGGTTGCATCACTGTAACTGGGCACACATCTTGTGACTGTGATATGGACAGAGTGAATAGCTGGCGCATGCTTGGGCAAGAATAATGCTGCCTGCTCCGCCCCATTACCTAACGGAAGTCGGAGTGCAGTTCGTGAAGAAGATTTAAGATAGCAGAAATGAATATTTCATTACCTACATCTTTACAGCCATTGTATATTGTCTATGTACATTGTTTATTCAAGGTCTTGAATGCGCTGAATGGGGCAATATCCTGGATTGTGCACCCTTATGACAACTGCCTGTCGAAATCACTCCATTGTCACCTTACAAGTCTTAATGCACTTTGTTTGTGGTAACATCCTGGATTGCGCACCCTTATGACAAATGCCAGTCGAAATCACTCTATTGACATCTTACAAGTCTTACTGCACTTTGTATCCATTACAGCAAAGAAGCCAGTCCCGAAGCTGTCACTGGAGGAAATTTGTTTCCGAAAGAAAGTAATCAATAAGCCTTCACGGTCCAAAGTGAAACGGAACTACAACCCTTCAAAGCGGAAGACAACGCCGAAGGAAGATATACCGGAATTCAAAAAAGGACTTGCCAGTGCCTGCCCAACACTGCAGACACTGCGTTACATAGCTCCGTCAGTGGAGGTGGACCCAAAGGACATTGAAGAAAAAAGTGTAATTGGTGACAGTGTTAACCTCTGGAGCGATATAGCTAATGAAGAAATAAGTAGCAACTTAAAATCACTCATACCTCTCAGTGAGAAGGAGAGAGTGAAAGTTTGTGAGGAGACAGTTGGTCAGGCCGAAAAGAAACACTGATATCAAGCACGCACCGGCCTAGTTACAGCATCAGTATTTAAGCGAGCATGCAGGTGTACAAAGCCTAAGAGGCTGTTGAAAAGCATTCTGTAGCCATGTGCAAATGCAAAATCTGGGGCGATTGCATAGGGTAGATCACATGAAAAAATTTTGTAGCAGTTTCACCCCAAAGGCGAAGCATCAATTGCGATAGCAAATTAGTAGAGAGCTATACGGAGTAATGATAGTAGTTTTATAAGCTGTATAAACTTGGACATGCAGCAGCACCAGCAAGGCGCAGAACTGTTGTCGACGCCGGCGGCGTTTTGCCCGCGTTCGCACCGAACGCGCGCGGTGTTGGTGACTGTTGCCGATGCCTCTGGGGGCAGCAGCTCGGAGTTTTTCGACGAGATCAGAATGGGACACTTGTCGAGCAGCGTCGGAAATCTTACCCACCTTCTCGCCTCGCAACGCTTTTATATAAATACGCATTTGGAGCCGCAGCCAAACTTCGCCTCTCGTCCCTCCCTCCCATCCCCCCACGGTCTTTAGCACGACGGAAGAAGTCGCATTTCCTCTTTATATGTGGTGATTTAAAGGAGGAAAGACACTTAATTCTGCAGCCCTTCAGGGAGCACGGCGCAGAAAGCGCGTTTGCTCTCCGACGTGCGTTCGCTTCACGTGAAAACGCGCGCCCCTCGTTCCCTTTCACTCGCACATACAGCGTCGGGAGCGCAGGGACAATTAAATCACCGTTGAAGTCATACGACACCTCACGGCAATGGCGACAGCGACGGCAGAAATCCGCTTTGGGGTATCCATATAATTGCTATCGCAATTATATCGCTTCTTTAGCAACTTTATGAGTTGCTAAACAAGCGCAGAGACAATGATGGTCTTGTCGAAGAAACTGGCCTGCATATACTCAAAGACATGCCATTGCAAGCAGCCTCGCCAGACTGAGTTCTAACCATCAATGGTAAGCAAGGCCTGGTCGAAGTCAAGTGCCCCCTATCTAAGAATGCGCTCACTGCTTATGAAGCATGGGCACACAGAAACTTCTGGTGCAAGTTAGTAGGTGACGAAGTAGTCCTAAAGAATGACCATGCTTACTACTATCAAGTACAGGGCCAGAGGCCGTTACGGCGCACACATGGCGCGAATTTGTCATATGAACAGACAGTGAGAAACCATATCAATCAGACGAAATGCATGTGCTACGGATTTATTTTTATGACCACTTCTGGGCAACAACAATGCTACTCACATTGTTCCTTTTTTTAAGGAGAGCCCTTGTACCTGAGCGGACGACAAAGCGTGTTGGGCGGCTTGGAAAGCTCTACCTAAAGAGTCAGTATGTGTCATTTAAGAAGCTTCAAGCAGGCTTTTATGTGTGGGAGCCTGGAAATAAGCTCGTTGTAGAGCTTCGGAAGCTTAAATAAAATGTAAGGCCGCTGCTGCATCACAACCGGGTATGTTATTTTTAACGCAAACTACAAAAAGCAAGATAACAACAGTCAGTACCGCTGGCCTTCAACACAATGCCAACCCTTATTTCCACTCGCACTTAATAAATTCTATTTATCTTTTTTTTTGTTTCTGAACAGCTGGAGCTCTTTCTAATGGTGCATTGTGTTAAACAAAGTACGAAAAAATACAGCAGGAAGCCTTGAAAGGATTGATACAAGCAAACTTTTTATATATTGAATTCGAGACAAAACAGTAAACATGCACAATAACACATGAGACAGCACCCAGGCCAAAACACTTCAGGGAATGAAAGCTTCGACAGCGCATTTTACAGCATCAGTGAACAATTTTGTTGACATACATTATCTGATACATTTGTGACTGGTTGCCAATCAAGAAGTAGCCCCGTTTATAAAAGCCAATGAACAGGTTCATTCAACACATGATACTCATTTCTTGAAGTCTTTAAAAGTGATCTAAACCTAGAATGTCTCCATTGCTAAAAATATACACAGGCTTATTCAACATTACACACTTATTTGTTAGGTCTTTGATATCAGTCAAGGTCTTTTATGAGCACATTTCTGAAATTGCTTAAATAAAACAGACTTGAAAAACCTCCTCTGCTTATCTATCATAGTAATAGGACATGGCCTATCCAGTATGTGCAAGCTTTTAACCCTTTCTATCACTCGTTCCACATGTACACGTGCACATGAAATGCGACGAGTTTCTTCAACACTTTGAGGTGGCATTTGTCGCTCATGAGGCTCACAAAATGGGGGACAATACACTGTGATGCCCGGAGGCAAATAACGGAATGTGAAACCCTTGTCCACAATGATTGCATCTCCTGGTTCTAAATGCTGCAGCAGGAAGCCACATTGAATGATTGTTTTATCAGACACGGTGCCGCCCCAAAGACGAGATACATAGGCTAAGTAGCCATCAGGAGTACAGCCAATCCGCTGAAAGCCTTACAGGTGTTGTAGTGTTTGTATGTCGAGAATGTTTGGCGCTGTGCACTCATTGATGCTGGTTGTTGTATTCTCACTTCAGTAGCATCCAAGACCAGTCATGTGTTCTTGAAATTTTCAAAGGATTTGGGAAGGTGCGGCCTAATTGCTTCTTGTGATGGAATGTTCGTTAGGTTTTTTAGCTCTCTTTGCAGAAACTTTATCCAGTTTGCGAAAATGCGGCTTACTTTACTCTCCGGCAGCCTGAAGTTGCGAGCCAATTCTCGTCCAAATATGCCAGTTCTCAGCCTCACAAGCACCATGAAAAACTCTGTAGCTAGCTCTATTTCTTTAGGCCTGCCGCGAGTTTCAGTTTCTGTTTCAGTTTATTATTATTCGTTCATACAATTATATACACAAGAATTGATATACAGACAAGGGTCCCATAGTCAGAGACTGCACCGGGACCCTTGAATAATTGTTATATAAAAAATAAAGTGGAATACAGAGCAGAGAAACAACAAAATGAAATAAGCAAAAATTTAGCAATAAACTGAGTGAGGACACAGATTTAAGCAAAGGAAGAAAAAAACATACACCAATCATACCTATGAACACAGCAACAAATTAGCAACATAACATTGTACAAAGTTAATCAGACAGCAAATAATTCTTAAGTTGGTATTTAAATGAGTACAAGGTAGATGACAATTTAATTACATCTGGTAGACTATTAAAAAGTTTAAGTGCGCAAAAAGAGGAAGCGATCTTTCAATAATAAGTATGACGAAGGTAGCAGAAAATTTCGTTCTCCTGCAAACCTTGTATTATAAGGATTAAGAAGTATAGCGGAACTAACGGAGTCGTAAGAAACTTGTTTAGTTAATAGTTTGAAAATATTATCGCTAAATGATCGTTAAACAAATCTGTAACTTGCAGAATGCGGTTTTTACATAGTTGAGAGGAGGCATTGGAGAAAAAATGGCTTCGGGTTATATTGCGAATAGCCTGATTTTGAATGTGCTGAATAGATGAAAGATGACAATGATAAGTATTACCCCATGAAGCAATACCATAAGTGATATGACTATGAACGAAAGCGAAGTATAATGATAATATTGCTTCTTTGGGAAAAATGCACGTGATTTGAGTAGTGCTCTAATACCAAATGCTGTTTTTTATGTGCGCAAAGTGTGTGACAAACTCAAGGTGGGGATCTAATTTAATGCCGAGGAATGACACACAAGTGGAGGGAGGAATGTCATGCCCATTGAGGGTTATGGTCGGAGAGCAAGGTAAATGTCTCTCTGATGACTTAAATATCATCAATTGCGTTTTCGCATGGATTTTAATGAGAGAATTGGCGTTACACCAATCGGTAATTTTAGACAGGTGACTGTTTAGTTTCAAAATTAGTGAAAGTACTGATTTATCTGCGGGGGCAACAGTCGTATCGTCTGCGTATAATATCGGTAGTGCATAATTAATGCAGTCGGGTAAATAATTCATATAAATGCAGAATAATAGTGGACCTAAAATGCAGCCCTGAGGTACTCCTTGGTTGATAACTTTCCTTTCTGAGAAAGCCCCACCTGCGTACACTGTTAATTCAAGATTAAATAGATAACTTTTTAACATATGAAGTGCCACACCAGAAATTCCAATAGACGGCAGTCTAGTAAATAAAACAGTATGGTTTATTGTATGAAAGGCTTTAGTAAAGTCTAAAAAGACCAAGCCAACAAAGTGTCCGAGATCAAGTGAATGTCTAATATGATCAGTTAATGCTAGCCAAGCCAAGTTAGCCGTGCATCCTGAACGGAAACCGAACAGAAAAGGTTTCAGCAAGCTAAATTTATTAAGGTAGCTGTTCATACGGCTAACTAATAACTTTTCAATAACTTTACTAATTGAAGGTAAAGTAGATATATGACGATAGTTAACGACTTGAGATGATCACCCTTTTTGTGAACAGGAATTACCTCAGCTTTTTTTAGAAATCTAGGCACTATACCGGCTGTGAACATAAGGTTAATTAAATTACTGAGAGAATCAGAAATCGTCGGAGCAACAAGCTTTAAATGAAATGCGGAAATTCCATCAAGACCAGGACTTGCGTTCTTTAAGTTAGATATCTCAGTAAGGACTTCTTCAGAGGTCACAGGAAACAAAAAAGAGTGGTCGCATCGGATGGCATGATAGTCAGAAGAAACATGCGTGGTAATATAAATATTATAAAAGTGGTTACTGAACGCACGGGAAATGCTAGGCGGTTCAGTGATAGTTCATGTTTTTTCCCATCCCCAGTATGACATTAGGATTGCACAAGGTGTCAAATAGTCTGGCATGACTAGAAATACCTAAAAGTTGGGAAAGCCTCTTTAGAAGATGCATTCCAATGACGAGTTTTTGATAACGCCTAATGTCAGTAGCTGTGACTACTAAATCCAGCTTCCTTTCAAGCTGTATGTTATTTTTCTCCAGCCTTGAAACCTCTTTGTGCAGGTGGGCAACTTTCGTTTCCATCTTGAGCAGAGCCTCCTCGCTACTTCTGCAACCTTGGCATGGCTCGAGTGCAGCTCCTTGGTCTGAAAATAGCATTAGTATTTTATTTAGATAATGCTGGCATCAAGTATTTAATATGTATGAACTGAAACTGTTCAATGGTATCAACCAAAACTATGTAGTGCCTCGTTTATGCAACAGTACCATGCAATGGCCTCCTGTGCAAGACAAAGCTGCTGGTAATGTGGCAAATATATATAATAGAAAAACGAAGAAACACAGACTACAAATCCCGAAGCACACATGGAATGACAGATGAACAGCACCTTTTCACGTTGAGTGAGGAGCTTGTGTTGACACAGAGAGAGAAAGACGAGGAAAGGCTAGGAGGCCAACGATATCAACGACCAGTTTTGTACCTGCACAAGGGAGAAGGAATATGAGATTAAAAGAAGAGAAGAAAAAGATCTTTCACTCGCTCCTTTATTCCATTCTTTATTTTTCAGGCCCTTTGATTTGATGAGTAGCTTTGTGGGATGATGAATGAAGTCAAGCATCCAGAATCTTTGTCTCTATAAAGGTTCGGCTGTCCAGTTGGCCGAGCAAGTTCTGAAGAGGTTCATTTTGGGCATGGTTCTCCACGGCCTTCTCGCTGTTAGTTCTCTTAAGATGGTACCTTGAACTGTTTCGCCGTCTGCAGGTTCCAGCATGTGTGTGTCATCCCCAGGCCTTATGACATGTGCCAGGATATGTGGGGATGCACACGGCGTTCCTTAAGATCAAGACAACATTTTAAGCAAGTGCCAGAAAAGCAAAAAGGGAAACATCGTACTGTTACAAAAGTGTGTTATTGCTAGTTGCTGCGAGCCAAGTTGTAATTCCACCTGTTTTAATGAGAGCTTTTGGACAGCGAGTCATGTTTAAATACAAGAACTTTATTTTTCTTACTGAGAACCTCAGAAGAGACCATAATATTGGGGGCGCTTTGTTAAAGTTGGTGATTGTCACCAGGCCGAAGAGTAGAACTGCCCGCACTTAATAAAAATATGCAACTATATTACGTTGGCCAATCTGGGGCTCATGGGCTCGATCAGAATGGGCGTTTTCCCGTCGTTCCACTCCTCGCTCAGTGCCCGCAACACCAGCAGTTTTTCAAGGGTAACTTTCGGGGGAAACAATAATGCCACGTACACACTAGCGGCAAAACGCGCGCGGCGCGCCGCCGGCGGCAAGACGCGCGCCGCGAAAGCAGCCGCGAAACGGGTTTATCTTGCCGCGGCATGGATCGCTCCTGGACCGATTTTTTGCGGTTTGCCGCGTGCGGCGGATGAAGGAGACCAATGGGGGGGCCCGTTTCCGTGACGCGCGCGCGGGAAATGGTGCCATGTGGACCCGCCCGACCGCTTGTTTCTCGTTTCGCACTATCATCTGTACGCGTCTGCTCCCGGATAGTTCGAGAAGGGGAGAGGAGTCTAGTCTGTCACGTGATTGCCGCAGCGGCGCGCCACCGGTTCGTGTGGCTGCCCTGCCTCTTCTGCGTTTTGCCGCCGGCGGCGCGCCGCGCGCGTTTTGCCGCTAGTGTGTACGTGCCATAACAAAACCAGACGGGTGAGCTAAGTGACTCGAGCTTGATGCTGCTTAAAGTGGCATCAAGCTCCAGTCGCGTAATGAACACTCGCGTAATGAACACCCGAAGGATCGGAAAAGCTCCACTTTCGAGCGTGACACAAAGAATGTCAAAGCTTCACACGATGCGAATGACTTCCAAAATAAAAATTGCCCGCCAATCCACCCTGTGAAGGTGGTTGGAAAGCGAAGCTTTTTACACCACCCTCACGGTGACTGCGGCGCACTTGATATTTAACACACTACAACGTAACTTTAACCACGGCCTTTATTATTATTTACTTCACAACAATGTTCACTACTGCTTTGTGATTGGTGTGATATACACTCAAATTTTCAGTTTTCACTGTAGTTACATTCTTTGTCAAGGTTAAGTCAATGCACGTTTCGCGAGTGGTGGTTGGTTGTTTTGCAATGGTGAAGCACACGAGTGCTAACTCTTTCCGTGGTCTACCCATAGTGGGGTAGTCTAGAAAATGAACCGAAGCAGTTACTAGGCTGGAAGGGTTTCGAATGACGTCAACCCTCTTTCAAGCAGCTGCATAAGCTTTGCAACAGCTGCAATCTAATCTTACGGACAGCGCCGAGCCTGTTTCCGTTGTTTGCCCGCAGCCCTTATCATCCATCATGTTGGCTCATCACTTTGAAGCTTGTTCTTGTGGTTTTTCTTGCGAAAACGAGTGCTTAGTTGTACGCTGAATGCCTGAATTCAAGTAAGCTATACTGCTATACCTGCAATTGTTAGCGGTTCGTCGGGATCGTTTTTTGATTACAACGACGGACACGACAGAACCCTTGGCTGGTAGAGGTACAAAGCTTTGCTTTAAAAAGGACACTTTTATTCGCGAATAACACCGATCCAGAGTAGGGTTGATTAGTAATAGCTGCTGCCACATGGTCAGATTTAATCGCGGTCAGGCTTTAATCGGATCAAGATGAACGTAATCTGCGCATTGTGATCTGGCTGAGATCGCGATTTGGCTGACGTTAGCGTCAAACTCAATTCGGATTACTTAAAACCGCGTAACGACGACCACTATTGATCGCGATGAAAAAATCCTAAACGGATCGGAGTGCGATAGCGGCATAACTGGCCGTGTCACTCAGTTTGAGTAAGCGTCGTGCCTCGCGCACAAATCATCTGCTGTTGCTGTGCGCACCCATGGAAAGCATAACGGAAAACTGCGCGAACCCGCGAGTTCTGTGTACTTGTGCAACAACAACAAACTAGGCGAACAGCGCACTTACACTCGATCTGCTGCCGTTTCAACCAGCGGCCGTGTCGTCGCACAGCAGCGTCGCAAGGAGTACGCATGTACTACGTGAAGACCGTCGGAACGTAATCAGGGTGCTTCACGAAGTTAGACGGTCGGCCTAGGATGGAAAAAGGACGTTGTCATCTATGACAAATAGTGAAAACCAGAATAAAATGAAAAAAAAAGAAATAAACTTGCCTGTGATGAAATGCGCGCTGCAAATGTGCGAGTGTTCTTTAGGCTCCCATGTCGAACTGTCGGGATTCAGGCGTCTGATAGCCGCAATCCATGCTGCTCTCCTGGCCACCTTATTATTGCTCCGAAATCTAAAAAAAACTAACCTTATTTTTTCTATAAAGATAATTCGTGCAGCCGTAAAAACATAATGAGTTGGCATTGCTGAAAACACAGCCACATCAGTGGCCTCTTAGCATTCAAGCCTGCCCGGCCGGCGGGCAGCGGTTTGTATGTTTTCCATCCAAGTAGAGGGCCCGCCTAGCGAGCTGTTCTTTTGCGCATGCGCACAACTATTTTGCAAAAGGTCAATTGGAGCTACTCTTGGGCCGCTCCACCAGCTTACGCTATGACTGTGCTGCTTGTGCCGCACAGGCGTGTGACTTTTTTGTTAAGCGTTTTGCCATTAATTTCGTTTTGAGGGTAGTCGATAATCTAATGAGTAGAGTCTCAAGCTGCTGGGCTGCGGTAACTGTGTTGAAAACTGACACTGCGCATGTACTTGCTATTCTTCAAAGTACATTTTTTGGCGCCAAGATAGTCAGCTGGGTGTCTTCCACTCGATATCTGCCAGACTTCAACGATAAACATATTCTGAGAATCTTTTGCGGTTCTGGGTTGAATCAAGCCCGCATCATATATAGGGAGACACGCCTCACGTGGGGACGTTATGGTGGGGCCGTTAGATGGCAAGCGTGTGTGAGGGATGCTCGAGAGGCGAGTCCGGTTGCAGATACGTCTCATTCACGGCGCCAGTGGCAATACCGTGGCAATGCGGTGGCGTTACGGTCTGTCGCTAGACTGCTGCGGCACAAATCGGAATAACATCCACATTCACCGTGAAGCCAGTTATATTGGAATCTTCGCTTAGGGCCCCTAATTTGGTGTAGATGTGCCTTAACATCCGCAATGCACCATAACAAAAACTTTCACGAGGAAACCAAGAGTATCTTCAAAATTCACTGTTCCTGGTCGTACGCGATGGTATTCCTTTGACAAAGATAATAATCACTAATTTGTATGATATAGAATGGCTAAGCTTAAGATTTTGAGAATAGCGCACAAGTGGCGCTGTCGTAAGCCGTATATATCGCACTGTCCACACTAGAATTAATGCACTTCCATTGATAGAATTTAGCGTCTTAAGCAACACGTCATCTACCATGTACTAAGTATCACTTTTACAAAAAAAAAGCTTACCGAAATTCAAGAAGCTCCGGCTTCGACTTCTTAAGCCTATATCGTGTTACGGTTGCAGACGTGTGGTCAACTTAAGTTAATTGTACTGGGTCTTCTGCGGTAGGTGAAAATTCCGCGATTCGTCACTGGGATATTCGGGAAAAAGTTTGATTGGCCCTGGCGTGTTGCTAAGGCCATTGTTTTTGGGGCATCAGGGTTGCGTAGCAATGGGAACGTGACATCACAATACCGACTACTTCTCTCTCTTGAAAATATATTGCAGCCCTATACATAGTACCACGACGACACGAAGCTGTTGATGTATTATTGCACCTTGGAATAAGTGACAGCGTCGATTAATCTGCGAGAACAAAGACGCATCGCGGAACATTCCAGAATGAAGCAAATATGCGGGGATCCTCTAAATTCCGTCGTTCTCATGTGAAGGAGGCCGTTTACTTTCTTCAGAACCTAAATCTGCATTAATATGAAATCGTCAGAATGTTTGGTGCAACAAACATCGTCATTATTTTAACTAGATCGTTAACAAATATTCAAATTTGAAAGTACTTTGCAATGATTTCTTTCTCTTTACAATATACTTATTACAGCACGTCCAATTTAGAATATATCCCTGTGGCAACAGCATTGTAGTGACGTTAGATTCAGCTGGAGAACTGAATGAATGGTGGCTGTAAAATGCAACAATAGGAAAGGAGTTCGTACATACTGGATATGAAAGAAGCTGTGGATACTAGAAGTTGGAATGCGCAACATTTTAGACGAGACACACAGATGAGAAGCACACACGACAGAGCGCTACGTGCAACAATCAATTTATTTTCTTGTTAGCGGAATAAATACTGGAAGATACTCAAAGGGGGTGAGCGGCAACAAAACTTTACAAACAGGGCCCTCCACCAATGCCAAGCCGGCTTTGTCACATGATCAAATTTTTTTCTGCACTCGACACCGCAAAAAAAAAAAAACAACGCGGATACTAAATTGCAGATTAGCGCATAAGGAAATCTATTTCTTTTGCACTAAGGGAGACGGATGGCATGCCCATGCACATACTTTCCAGACGCGCGATCTCAGCGGCTTCGATTATCTCTAGCATCATTTGGCTGTCATCTTTGCTCACAATCTTGCATTTTTCAAATAATGGCCGACATCCGCAATCTCTAAAATGTATCTCAAGGTGTCCGACGACTGTTTGGAACATTATAGTCATGCTCCTTTAATCTTACGTTCAGACACCTTCCAGTCTGTCCGATGAGTTTTCTGCCGCACTTAAGTTGAACAGAATATACCACTCCCTCAGTACAGTCTACGGACTTCTTTCTGTGTTGTTTCACAGCCTCGTTTCTGTGTGGCACCCGAGTTTACCTTCGCACACATGCTCAGCAATTTTTGCGGTGCGGAAAACAGCCCTTTTACATTGCATCTTCTAGCAATTTTCTTTACACGGTGCGCGATCGAATGGTAAGGCATAACCACTATTTTTTTCACGTGTGAGCTTGAACCGCAGGGCTCCCTCTCAGATAATGATGCCCTGGCTCCGATTTCCTTGAGCAATGGTTGTGCCACAGATACTAATACATGGAAAGGATAACCTGCCGCCGTGAGCCTGCGTGTTTGCTCCCAAAAGCTGTCAGCAATGCTATGATGACACAATTTTTGTAACGCGTTTTTGTAGCAAGACTTAACAATGACTCGTTTTACCACTTACGAATGCGCGGATTCGAATTGCAAAGGAGGTTTATTTGCGCGTGGTTTGTATTGCCAACAGCAATGACTCAAGCCCAAACCTAGTTTTAAGTCAAGAAACCTAAATGATCCACGGTCTGGCTCTTCACTTGTGATCGGGAAGTATGTGCGTAAGCATGATATCCGTCTCCCTTAGTGCAAAAGAAATAGATTTCCTTACGCACTAATCTGCAATTTTATATCCGCGTTGATTTTTTGCGATGTCGAGTGCAGGAAAAATTTTGATCATTTGACAAAGCCGGCTTGGTATTGGTGGATGGCCCTGTTTGTCAAGTTTTTTGTCGCTCTGCCCCTTTGAGTATCTTCCAGTATTTATTCCGCTAACAAGGAAATAAATTGATTGTTGCACGTAGCGCTCTGTCATGTGTGTTCCTCATCTGTGTCTCGTCTAAAATGTTGCGCATTCCAACATCAAGTATGCTGTACCAACACGCCCAGTCTTCAACCTTGGCAAGCTGTGGAACTCTCGGCCATACCATGGATACTGAGTTATCTTTAAGAATATTCCTGTAGAACTCGGCGGTTACTACCAATGCAATTATAAAGAACAATTATAGTGAAAGCCTGACGAGCGTTCTAATTGGGTTATAATAAGATACTAACACGTTTATCTTATTTGTTGGCGGTCAGCTTTACTGTGCAATTCATTTGCTGGAAATAGTTTTAATGAGCTTAGTATTCTTGGGATACATAATGCACTTTCCGGGCTGTTCTATGTTTCTGTGTTTTTGTTAACTATTTTCGCACCGCGCATTGGAGCCCGCTATCAATGGTTTCAAACGCCGCTTTCGAGACCTTCCGCGTCACTCACGAACACACGGCGCTATCGGACTTGAAGGAGAACTATATTAGCGTGAAGCTGTTAAAACGTCGCTATAATGACCATTCCGTCGTCCGCAGCTTCCCCGAGCTGGGGGGAGAGAGAGTTGAGAAAGAGTGGAAGCAGAGTATAAAAATGGCATCGCGCAGCATAGCAGATGCGAGGTGGAGAGGAGGAGTGAGGCAGATGGTAGTGGGACGCGTAGAGCTGTTGCCGACGCCGACCGCGTTTCCCCGCGTTCGCGCCGGACGCGGCCGCTGTCCGTGATTGTAGCCGATGCCTCTGGCGGCAGCTCAGCAGCTTTGGACCAGAGAACTGGACACTAGTCGCTTCCGAAAGACTGACGCGAGTGCTAGGGAAGCTGAAACCAAGAGTCGCAGAAGAGAACATCCTGGGTGGAATTGAGGGAAGCCGAGAGTTCATCTAAGTGAAGAAATGACGAAGCAGAGGCTCGTGAACGTGGGCAATTGAATTAATCGCGATACTACTTTACTAGACTTTCCCCAGCTCCGCAGGTCTCTGGGGTTTGCAACATTAGAACCACGCAATATATATATATATATATATATATATATATATTGAATTTTCTAAAGAGTTGGCTTTTTTTCCCCGAGGCGGTGATTTTTGAAACCTCTCGGAAGTTCCGCGATCATCAAAGTAGCATGCAAAAATGGTCGCTAGGGTTGCCAGGTTGTCAGGAGAAAAAAATGTCACAGTTTCGCCCTAAGGGCGAAGCAATGAATGCGATAGCAACACAGCAATGTCATACGAAGTAAGGTGAGCGGCTTTGGTAGCAATATGAATTGTAGTAAACATGAGCTGATTAAGTAAGCAGGTGTGCTGCGGCGTAAGTAGACCGACATGAAGAGAGACTCGATGACCACGAGAAGGCGCGTGTGAAACGGTGGTGTTGATGAGAAGTGCTTCCCGTGCGCAGCGCGTGCGAAGGGACACACCTGTAGCGCTGCACCGCCGATCCGGGCAGCATGGCATGTGTAGCGTGCGTTGGAAAATGTCACCCGACTATTACTAACTGAATGAACAAGCGTGGTGTGAGCGCGCACAAACAAACACGAATAGATCACACTGAATGACTGCAGGCAACGACTGTCAAAACGCTGGCAGCAAGCATACGCCGCAGCGGGCGAAGGTATGTGCGATCTATCGCTTCAACGGAAACTGAGGGGCGAATGCACGGCGCATAAAGGTCAGAGCCGTGTGGAGATAAGAGACGGTGCGGACGAGCGACGAGCGCGGTTGTTGTCAGAGTAGAAGTGCGCCCCCCCCCCCCCCCCCGCTCCCTCCGGCGCTGGCTTCCTGCTTCCTTGCTGGCGCGTGGGAGATGAGTGCGTTCGCTCACCGTGATAGCGCGCGTCGCCGCACGCTTCCGCTCGGGCATACGGCGCGCGGCGAAGATTTTATCTATAGGGAACCTCACGGCGACGGCGACAACGACGGCGACGGCAGAAATCCGGTTGAAGTGTCCATATAATTGCTATCGCAATAAATGTAGCCGATAAATGCTATAATGTACACTCTTAGTCAAGTCCCGTAAAACGTACTGCACATATGCGGTATGTTCTCTTTCAAGCACAAAGTACTGCATACACGGACGTTCAAGTGATGTTATGCGTGACAGTATCTGCGGCGGCAGGCTAGGCCCGCTATATGCGACCGCGAGCGGACGCAACGTTTATATACCGCCCTGCGAATTTGGCGCCTAAAAAGCGCGCCGAAGCGCTGGGACAGTGTTTTACAAAGGAATAACTGCAACCAGCAGCTAGGGAGATGCTGTGAGGGAGAAAGAAGAGCGAAAGACAAAAGGAGAGAACGAAGAGAAAGAAGTCATTGCCCCCGCGCATTGCTTCGATGCCGGAGGAAACGGAAAGATTGCGCCGACCGGGAAGAAGCATAAACATGGCGTAAGACGGCGGACGTGGCGATTGCTTTTACCAGCAATTATCGGCATATCTTTGTATCGGCGACGCTATGCGACTGTGTTCGTGTTGTGAAGCGATCTGGCCGTGTCGATGAACGCTCTCTGTGATGTCAGTGGTGTTCAATTTCACGGATGTTGCCGGAAATTGCAAGAAGCCAGTGCAACTTGGACAACTCGTGTGAGTGCAACCGTGCGAAGGCCACACGGGTGATCAGCGGCGGCGTGCCGCCATGTGCGCTGGATCCGTTGGCCCAGGGGTACGTGCTGTAGATCTGCGAAACTTAGTCAATTCGGTAGGTCGATTTTATTGCGATAGCGATTATATGGAAGCTCCAAGCGCATTTCTGCCGTCACCGTGAGGTTCCGTATGAAGTCCAACGGTGATAAAATCATCGCCGCGCGCCGTATGCTGTGTGTGCGAGTGAAAGCGAGGGAGGAAATTAGTCAGGAAGCGCGCGGTCTTCTTTCGCGCTCGAGGCACGGGGGCGAGGCGACGGAGAGGGAGGGGGGGGGGGGCGTTCACCTCCGTAGGCTGTAGAGTTATTGTATATGCTCCCATTGGGGCGCACACTTGCGCAGTTGATTGAACGTGCCGCTCGCACTCCTATTCGCCAAATATGGTCACATGCGCAGAAAACCTTTTGATGGAAAGCCAACTTCACAGCTGCGCCTGTACCATAGAGTTCCTATGGCCTACACTACCGCCAGCCGCGCCACCGTCGTTACAAGCCTCTGAGCGTTGCCGCTCGCCGCGCCACCTGGCTTTCAGTGAATGAAAGAGCAAGCACAATCGGCAGCTGAGTCGTGACGTATCTTGCATTCAAGAGGAGTGTCTTTTCTGCTTAACACAGATGCGTCGCGGCCAAGATGGCGGACCTATGGGCAACTCTGCTCCCGTATAGGAGCATATACAGCAACTCTAGTCTGTTGCTGCTCACAGCGCGGCCGCGCGGGCGCCGTATCTTGAAAGCGATCTGCAATGTGGACGAAGTGCGTGCCCACGCGGGCCTCATCTTCAAAGCGATCTGCGATGGGGACAAAGTGCATATCGCGAGTGCCGGTAGCTTCTTATGCGCTGTGCTTTCTACGTTTAGTTCACGTCGAAGCGATACGAGTGACAGCGCGCAGGTCAATTCGCCCGCTGCTGCTGGCACGCTTTCACACTCCGTCGTTTTCACAGCGAGTTTCCGCGGTCATCGAGCGAGATGTGTTCATGTATACCTGTGCGCGCGTGACACCGTGCTTGTCTATTTAGTTAGTAAGAGAATGTTTACAACTTCACACAGCCATATTAATCTACTATCTTTACTTTATTATAGGTCGCTATAATTTGCAATCACTTTCGATGCTTCGCCTTTCGGCGAAACTGCGACTTTCTTGCTTCCCATACACTAAGCTTACTAAATTCTTAATTGCTACCATTGCATTATTATGAGGCAGCAGATGCCGAATCTCGGTGATTTACACAACTGAACGTGTAGTACTGATGCGCACACGCACATTGAAGTTTTGGCGTGTGAACTAGCTATAACTGCAGGCGTAGTTCCGTTTTGGTTCCTTCCAATTGCATTATTGATAGCGATTTTTTTTCTTACGTAGGCATATGTTCTTTCATTGAAATTTCTTGCGCGAATCGTCATAAGGGTTTGCGTTTTATTGTTCCACAAGTAATCGCGTGCAGTGTTTTAACCATGAAATTTTCACGTTGTTTTATCTTCTTCGTGAACATTGCGATATGAATTCATTGCATTTCGTAGTTTGTTTGTCAAACGAAGGCTTTATTTTGAACAATTTTCTGTTGTGTTATGCACTTTCCTCTGTGTAGTGTGGGTATTAGCGTAAGTTTCTGGCTTTATTGTCAATGTGTCCAGTTCAGTAGAAGTTAAAGCCCAATTTAGCTCGAAGCTTGGTGGACGCGAAAATAATCATTTAACTACAAAGACGCAGCAGCTTCGAGTGTTAGTTTGGGCTAGAAGCAGCATTTGCCACAATATCTCTTGGAGATGAGCAGTGCACTAGTTACATGGAGAAGGAGCGAAGTTCTAGGCCAATGGCAAAATTTCAACGGCACAACATGTCACGTCGAGCGTAGCATTTTCAACTTTTATTGCAGACTTAAAAATATATGGTTTTCAGTACTTGCGTCGTTTGACAATGTTGTAAGAAAGCAGCGCTGCATAGCTAAAGGCTATGAAAGAACCAATAGAACATATCAATAACTTCGACATTTTGCTTTTGTGTAGACATTGCTATGTAGTGTTCATTTTCGGCACTGAGGTACCACTAGCCCCGAAATAGGCATTAATAAGCCCTCTCTTTTGAGTTTATATTTCTGAAATTATCAAACTTCTGCAATGTCGTTTTATTATCATCTAAGAGAATTTTTTCAATACAGAATTTAAGCAGGAGAGGTCGACATTGACAACAACGCCACCAAAGCAAGCCGAACCCCCGGCTCTCCAGTGCATATATAGAGTGGACCACAGCGCCGGTAAGCGAAAATAAGGCGCGGAATGGCTCTATATTCCAGTGTGCAAAGATCAAAACTACATGAAGAAAAAGCTGATATTTTGCCAGCACAATAGTAGGGCGGGGCTCAGAAAGAGACAAGTGTTTGCAATATTGCTCGCATGCAGATGACATTGAAGCATTTGCACGCGCTGTAATACCACTGTAGCTAGACACACATTTGAGAGCCCTCTCACTCATTTCTGCTGATTTCACAAGAGTGGCAAGTCATTGAATTTGTTTAGGCGAGTGTGATTGAACGCAAGTGCAGTTGAATGCCAGTAAGTATAAGGGACATAAATGAGTGCCCCTGACAACCAGCTGACATTGTGGGCCAGTTAGTTAATACCTGCAAGTTTGAAGAAATATGACTGCGAAATAAACCATAAGCCCAAGCACATTGAGTTGATTTCAAAGAAGCCAAGTATTTGTGAAGTGTGTGCGCAATGTCGAAACAACTGAACGTATTTTGCTCAGAGCATTACGTGTGTTCGTCTAGTTTCATGGCTTGATAACTTTGTTTACACTACGTATGCGCTCATTGTGTTCAGATTAAGTAAGGATGAACTTTTGTAGCAATAATGCCAGCGAAATTTCAAATCCAATGCTTTAACTTCAAAATTCGGACACAACCTCTTATGAGTTTACACGTGAAGTGTGTGATATAGGTTGCTGTGTTTTCTGTAGTAAATCAATTACACCTAGTTTTATAATGCTGACAAGCGCTCTTGAAGAAAGGATGAATACACGTAGGTTGCCCAGCGTAAATACAAGCGACCTACTATGTGCTGGCGAAACATGGTATAAAGACAATGAAAAAGAAACAGGAGAGCCGAGATTTAAAATAAAAAGGAAAAGAATGTGTTCTCGTCAATGGGATGCCGTGCACTACAGCAACAGCCCGCATGTCAAGTAGCCGGGCACCGCAAGGGCAGCGCAGTCTGGACAGTGGTTCTCCCCCATAACAAGGTGCAATTAAGCGCAGTCGAGTTTGGTCTTCTAGCCACACCACAATGAGGTCGGTCAAATAAAAGACCTCGGATCGTTATCCCGCACCCTCAGAAGTTGACGGCTAACATTGAGATATGCTTTATGCAATACTACTACAAGAGTGGCCTCGAACAACTATTGAACAAAACATAGCCCTAACAGGGCCAAGATGAAGCCGTTTTGGAATTGCCTAACATTGACAGACTGACTGAATAAACTTTATTAAAACCAGCAATAGTTGGTGGCTGGGCCTAGGCCTCCCACTTGGGGACGTCGAGGTGTTGCCTCTTCGCCGCCTCGCAGGCGTGCTGGGTCACCCAGAGTTGGTCGTCGAGGTTGGAGCTACGCAGGGCAGCGTTCCATCTCGACGAGAGGGTCGTGGGGTTAGTGTCGGGGTACTGTTGTGTACAGTCCCAAAGCATGTGTGGCTGAGTGTGTCTTGCAGATATGGCACGTAGGTGCTTATCATTGACTGGAATTTATTCTTCCTTCCAGGTACGACGGTCGCCTAGACGTCCAGAAGTCATCAGGACAAATAATTCTGAACATATACAACGGATATCTGATGTGCTTGTGATGCCGAGAGAATTATTTCAAAATGAAACACTTATTTGAAACTGCTTTTTTCTGTTATTGGCAATGTATACATACAAAACTTCACTTGTATCTCTCTGCGTTAACCGAAACACTGCGACATGTATACGCAGTGTGCTCCGCAGAACAAAATATTTTGTTATGTTGCTTGACTCCCACAACAGCTCTTCAATTCAAATAAGTACATTTTCATGGAGTATTTACTGTTGCAGTTAGTCTTTCACTTGTTACTTTCAGAGCTTGGCATATAAGTCCTCATTATCTTTTGAAGATATTCAGTGAAACCACGGCCGCTGGATGCAAGCACACACGGTGCGGCCTGCTGCGCCAGGCAGCTTGCTGTGAGAGAGAGCGTGAGGGGCCGTAGCTGCTTATGCGGCCGCTATTGGGCGCCACGGAGCTGGGGCGGGTAAAAGCGGGAAAAAGTGTACCAGCGGTGCTCTGACGAACGCTACCGCAGCAAATCAGTCATTTAGAGCACCACGACTTCGCAGCGGAGCATTTATTGAAGCGAAAGTTTCATTACGCTACCTCGGGCAGCTGTCGGCGACTCAACAGTTTTCACCTTGAGAGCTAGAGGTCAAACCACAAGAGAAGCATTAAGGCGCGTTTATAGACCGACGTTATCGTTGCTCACACTTTGTCTTGCATTATTTACAAACTTATTCCTCGCATGTTTGAGTATGACAGCCAACAAACAAATATCATGAAACTAAACACCGGCAGCGCAGGCATTTTATATTAAATATTCTCAAGGTAAATATTAAAAGTGCGAAACAAAAAATTGGCAGTCACTTTGGCATACGTCACTTTGGCATACGCCAAAGAGGGTCAAGTCACATTCATTAAATTACTTGAGATTCTCATTCGAATGCACTGTTACTTTTGAAGCGAAAGCTTCATTACGCTACCTCGGGCAGCCGTCGGTGACTTAACAGTTTTCACCTTGAGAGCTAGAGGTCAAACCACACCAGAGCATTAAGGCGCGTTTATAGTCCGGCGTTATAGACACGCGGGCGAGCGTCATCAGACGCCGGGCGCATCGGTTGGTTACGTAGACGCCAGCCGCATCGGAGCGCATTGGTTGCGCGTCCGGTTACGTTGACGGCGCCAGTACGTTGAACCATCGGTCGAACTACAACCGCTGTTGTTCTCGCCAACATGACATAACGTGTGAGCGAGTTCACGCTACGTCGGATTATATTTAGGCCTTTACGGAGCCTTGAAAGGAGACATTGCCGCTATTGCCCGAGTAGAGTTGGGCCCGGCTGCGAGTTGCAACCAAGTCTCACTACTTTACTGATCACCCCAGTGTCTTCATAGGCGTAAAAATGACGAATAAACATTGCATTCATTGCAAACATGTCTGTATATCATTGCGACGCCACAGCTCGGCCAGAGCTTGACAATGGACCTAGCCAGGGCAGTGAAGCTTTCGCTATCAACCAGTGTTAACCAAAGCTAAACCACACCAATTTTTTTTGCCTGCCACCAAATTGTGTACGCTCTCGGGTATACTTCCTGGGAAGTACTGCCCATGCGGCACTATGCCATGTAATTGTGCACCACGGTGTACGAGCAACGCGAAGAAGAATCCAGGCATCCGCAACCACGAATTTCCGTCAGATGCCAGACGATGATCACAGTGGCAGCACAACACCTCACGGCAATATTTCAGTGGCAAAGCAAACATCTGGGAGCCTAACGACTCATCACTGGTATGTTCCCTGCATTTTAAAGAAGATGATTACCGCAAGACAACAAAGTAAAGTGTCTTGCTTCCAACTGCAGTTCCTTCAGTTTTTCCTAATTATCCGACATAAATAAGAAGAGACAATACACAAAGAAGTAGGCAAACATCTCCGAAAATTTGTGTCGCTAAGTCTGCCAGATGAACAAAGTCAAGTTGTGACCAGTGTTTGTGGAGGTTGCTGCGCGATAGATCAATCGGAAGGCGAAATGCACAGTTCCGTTATTTAACTCGCTACTGAAACTGCAAGGGAAAATAGCGGCAAGAACGCTTTGTTGTTGGATGGTGCATCGCAAACCGATCTCGACATTGACGGCATCATGAAAAATTCAAAGAAAACTATTCATCAACTTGAGATGAAACTTTTTCTCCTCAAAAAGGCGCTACAGACGCTTCAAGACGGCTACCATGAAGCGCGCAAGCGCCTGAGAGCGTACGGTGAGAGTAAAAAAGTTGAGCAGTTTTTGACCATCTTACAAGCTGCCGAACAAGGCGAGAAAGTGCCTTTGTTCATTCAAACACAAGTAGTTAACTTTCATGCAAAAAAATCCGGCATTAGCGAGGCTATCCTAAGGGAGTGTGTTCTCTGGAAGGCTTGCTCTAACAAAGGCTACAGTCACGTCCGGTCGAGGGCTCTCTTCAAGCTCCCCTGTGCACCAAGTTGCAAAAGTACGTGGGCAAATCAACCGGCGAGGTTGGGATAACCCCGCTCATCAAATTGCGCCTGCGTTTGGAGAGAGAAGGCTTGGTTGTGGAGCAGGAGCGAATGTGCTCCCTTATTATTGACGAAATGTAAATACAACAAAAAGTTATATGGTGATGATTGCCAAGTGGACAAAATTTTTAGCCTTGTCGACATAGCAGGCTCAGAGCAGGAACCAATGTCAGCACCTCGGTTTGCAAACCACCTTCCGTGCTTTATCCTCAGAAGACTTTCAACTCTATATGTCACACATGTTGGCTATGAGCTCGAAATTGCTCCAATTGCCTTTTTGGCCGGCTACCTCGCCCGTGCCTGTGGTGAAAAGGTATGAACTCGAATGTTTTAAAGGCTACCCGATCTGAAAGAACTGGTTCGTTGAACAACATGAGTTGTAATTGGCAAGCTTAGTTTTTCTTTTTTTTTTTGCATTGTCAGATACATTTCTTAAGCAAAACAGAAACAATTTTTGTTCTAGCGAAAAAAGAAACCTTCACGGCTCATTGCTCAATTTTAAGAAAGCAGTGCCGCTCATTGCTTTATTGATTAATCTTAATATCTTGCACTGCACAGCTTTTGTGCCATCAATACAAGGAACTCCTGAAACTCTCAAACCCGACGGAGGCAGTATACGGGTTTATGAAAAACCTGGACAGCGAGCATCTAAAATACCCGACACCAGAACGCATCGGCATCTGCCAGCTCACGTGCAACTTTGTCAACAGAGTAATGAAATTAGTGGAGGTGAGAAGGAGCGTAAATGTATGCACGTGATTCCTCTCAGCACTGCTGCCGCACTTCACCCGATGTCCCGCCTTGATGTGCGAAGCGAACGAATACTTTTGTGGAAGTTAATGAGACCTTTGCTCTGCAATTGGACTGGCGATGTCAACGCAACGGTTGAGCGTCTTTTAAAGCTTGTGCAAAAACCACTATCAAGAAAAGTCTTGAGACTGTAACGCCAGTCAATGGGCTTGATGTAAAGACATGTGCATCGCAATAGTCAAGGAAGAAGCACGGGCAACGAAGAGCGCAAACTTGGGGCGCTATAACGTAAAATGATTCTAAACTGTTTTGATTCCAAACTCCTGACGTCAAATTTACGTAACCACCGACGCAAGCATCGGGCAGTGACCCGCCGCGTTTTCTGAACAACTCAAACACTCTTCTCACTTATAGGAGGTCACCTTTGTTCGCTTTCAAAACCAATAACATTATCTACACTCAGCGGTTTTTCTTATCAAATTGGCTGACAAGAGGCGAGGAGCATGCTCTAGAGGAGAGGGTTTCGATGGGGCCGAGCCAGCACGGTGAAAATAGATAACCGCATGAGGAGGCTGGTGCCGGCTTCTCCGATTGGTCCGCTTCGCCTTACTTAGCTTGCGGTGGCTGTTCGAAAATCGCGGCGGCGTGCAACGGAAGGATAAGAATGCCGCTAAAACGGATCTTCAGCAAGGAAGAGTTGGCAGAGCGATGTCGTATGCATGACGAAAGGGCTCGATAACATTTTACTGCCACGCAAAAAGGTTTATCATGCGCAAATAAATACGTGCTCACCGGCAGGTGCGAGTAACGAGGGCCTGAGCGATTGGCGGGCAGCCATCTTCTATTCCATTTGGAACGGGGCAGCCTGTGGCTATTCAGAAAATTTTTCAGTTTTGTTCGGCATATTAATGCATTTGTTTGCGTAGACATCACTTTGACGTGGTGAGTTTTCGCGGATTTGTGACGTCGCGTGACAGACAGGCAAAGTGGGCGCAGCCATAAAACATTGGACCAATAGCAGAGGGCTAATGGCGAAAAGGCATCGAATCAGGAATGATTATTTTTCTTTTGTGCGGTTTAATCATGCGTAATCAGTGTGCACACGTTATATGAGATGGGGAGCTATCGCGGTTTTCGTGACGTCGCGTGACAGAGAAGCGAAGTTGGGAGTGGCCCGAAAATGTTTTGACCAATCTTGGAGGCTGATTGCAGATATTGGAATCAAAACAATCTGCGGCCGCGCTGCTTTGAAGGCGCGCTTTTTGTTCGCGTGCGTTTCATGAGCTTGTGCTTGGGATTGTCGCCACGGGCCCACGACAAAGGTGGCAGCGGCCTTCTGAGGGGCGTTTGAAATGGCTAGAAAGTGCTTCATTCCGAACTGGAATTCTTGATACCGGACTTGTGCGGAGCGTGTGCCTTCATTCAAAGCGCCATCCGACAGCTGTTGTGTGGAGCAGTAGCGCTGTGAAAATCTGAAGGCAGACCGAACTCTAATGCCTACCGGCCATGTCTACGCCAACCATTTTTCAGAGGACACGACATCGACGGCATATTACGCGGAGCTCGATATAAATGTTCCCACCTCATTTCCGAACTGTCCAGAGAACATCACACGGTCAAATAAACCTTGATAGCCGCTGCTCAAAAGAGAGCCTCCTGTGTGCACAGCAGTTTGTGCAAATTTTGCTGTATGTGCAAGATATATACTGGGTGGCTTATCTATCATGCACCAAGATTTAAAAATAGGCAAATGTCACGTACCCGGACAGAACCAAGGTAATGTCTGTCGTCGCTGGAGATACTCAGATTATTTCTTTGCATTCTGCGTAATTACATAATTATTTTCTTAATTGAATAATCAACTTTTCTACTGCTATAATTGGATAAAAAGTGTCAGTGAGAAAATTGTAAAGCAACATGAAAGACTCCCGATACAGCTTTCTGTTGCTCAATAGGTGATACCTTTCCGATTCCGGTTTTCCGAGCGTGAAAGAAACACGCGAATTCACGCAAAATTGCTGCGCGACTGGCCACTCGAGGCACTTTGCGTGTATTCGTGGGCTTTTTTCTCGCTCGAAAAAACACTTCTACGTAGCGCGTATTGAGCAATAGAAAGGTGCATCGGGAGTCTTTCATGTTGCTTTACAATTTTTTCACTGACACTTTTAATGTTATTGTAATATTTGAGAAGTTTGCTAAATAATTAGGAATAATTATGTAATTAGGCGGGATGTAAAACATAATCTGAGTATCTCCAAGGGACAGCAACACCATCTTTTGTTCTGTCCAGCTACGTGACATTTGCATATTTTTAAATCTTTGTGCAGCTTGTATAATCTGCTGTTTTCTGCGCAGATGTGTGCCTGATTGTAAAATTTGTTTCATCCTGGCTGCTGAATTTTTTTACAAGGCGCGTGTGGTGTGTATTAGCGCTTGCATGTTTTTATTCAACATTTTTGCATTGTGGGAGTTCACGAGAGCGTATGCTTCTGGGATGGTTATCCCCCTATTAAAATTATCGAGCTGCTTCATGCACAATTTTTTTCGTATTGCCTTGCAAAAAAATTTATAAATAAAAGGTCTAGGGGAATATTGTGTTGTGGGTGTAACTGTATTTATGGACAGGCTCTAGCATGCATTGTCAAACACGCTTACATTGGCACATTCTGATATGCAATTTAAGAAAAAAGAAAATCACCTCTTTTTTTAGATCTTGCAAGAGCCACTCAGTCCTCAATGGCCGAACGCCAAATGAATAATATACACGGTCTATGTTAAGTGGAATTGAAATAAAAAAGGTATTTGACCGAGCTTTTACCAGTAAGCTGTATTAGTGATGCTGTAATATAAGATAAGACTCCTGCTTTCGTCTCACCCAATAAATTCCCACTTGAAAGAGTTTTTGCATAGCTGTGTGCATTCTGATCATAAGTTCTAGCCATAAACAGTCACTTTGCTCTAGTGCGTTGCATATCGCAAGCTTGCGCCGTTTCCTTTCTTAATTTACATCGTGGCCACACTGAATTCCCGCAATCATGCTTCAACGGTTTTCTGAGTGTGAATGGAAGCAGCGATAAGCATGAAATACAACATTTTGCGGTGCAGTCACTATTTTCTTCTGATCGAGGGGTAGCACACAGGCTAACGCTTTCATTTTTTTATGCTTGGATGAACGGCTATAATGGACGAAAGAAATTGTGCGCGCGAGCGTAACTTGAGTGCTGCCCGATCGATCCGTGTTCACGTCATTCACGCCCTGCACCAGGAACCTTGATGTTAGCGAAGCATTAAGCCTGGCACACTTATCACTTTAATCTGAAATAACGAATTTCTTTCGCGCTTTGACTTTTACTCACTCCAGCATGAACGAAAATTTAGGGGAGGCAGAGCAATGTCAAGCCGCCGGAGCCGCTAAGCTAGGACTGCTGACCGCGGCGCCATCTATCGGCTCGCAGCAGAGCTACTCGGTGCGCCCGCGCGCGGGTGACCATAATCTGGACGCTCGTGCGCGCGCAGTGTCAACACCTAAATGTTCTCACACCGGGGCCAATGTACTCACAAATTGGAAAATGTTATGGTTCTCGTACATCCAAACCAAAATTGGAGTGCGCTTCGGTTTCGGCTTTAAGAGTGGAACGCCATAGCGTTATCGGGAAGCGTTCACATCGCATTTTTCTTCGTGAGTAGGCTTCACTGCACCCCACAACGTGGAAAACAAACTTACAAAGACCAAGCTTACACCGATCCTCTGAAAGTCGACTTCACTTTTACACAAATGCATTGCGGTGAAGACATTTGTACAGGGGTAATACAAGCCATTTATTCAAGAAGTCCCTAGGACCTTTTTTATTGTTTTATAATTGTTTCGCTGTTGCCCCATGGCGCGCACGTGTCCAAAATTTGGGGGACGCTTTAGAATTCAAAGATCCCTGAATGCTTGTCAGGCTTCCCGGCTGCTGCAGCTTTCCTTTTTAAGCGAAGCTTTATAGGCTCGCAAGTGTCGGCGGCGGCGGTGGTGGTGGTGTCACGCTAAAATGTGGGCCGATCTTGGCGATAGTGCAGAAAGGACCCAAGCTCAATGGCACATACTCCTGTGGGCTCGGGGACCTGTACACGCCCTTGAACTGCCCTTGTCACACGTACGACCCACAGAGACAAAATCACCAGCCCTTACGCTATCGAGAAAATTGGGGTAAGCGAAGCTTGTTGTCCGATTCTAGCGTGAGGGCTTCAGGCGAAACATCATCGAAAAGCCGCGGACACCATGGTGTGGGAGAGCGCTAATGAGGCCAAGCGTCAGAGAAGAGCCACCGACCCTGAGTTTAGGCAAAACGAAGCGGAACGCATGCGACAGTGTCGTCTTGCCACAAGCTTCGCTTACGCGCATTTTTTTTTCGACAGACAAGGGCTCTGAATTTTTTTCCGCCTTCGCCTCTGCGCACCACTGCCATTTTACGCTGCCGTAGAGGCGAGCGCCATCTGGATGGAGTTTTCGCAAGTAACCTATCCCAGCGCGCTGCTGTTATGGTATAAATGCTGGAAAAGGGGTTTTTATTTGATTTTCCTCGTAACAGAATTATGTTTTCTCGTAAATTCAAATTACAATCCAACGCTATCATGTCTTTGGGTTGTAGTTACGCCCAACTTTATGATTTTTCTGACGGATTTTACTTTGAGAAAATCAATTTTTCTTCAAAAAAAAAAACGTGGAGGGCCCGACTGGTCGGGGTGGTTAGGAGTGAATTTCTCCGCCACGGACGCCGATGCCTACGCCGACATCGACGCCAACGCCGGATTTTCTCCGAAACGGGGCCAAAAAGTGCGCACGTCGTCGACTGCCCAATAGATATTACTGTCTACACCCTAACAAACAATTGAGGCGCAGCACTTTTATGCTGAGACACAACACAAGCACGTCTAGACAAGCACAAGCGAAAAACTTCCTGAAAAGCACCAACTAAGACGTTGTTCGACGATGGATGACCACACTGCAAATAAAGACCCATGAAGCGAGTTCGGTAGGTAGTTTGTGGTTGTTTATTCAAAATTTTCTTCGAAAACAGCACAGGAAAGAGATGTAAAGAATCGGCAAGAGCTAGTTGTGCCGCAATGAAATTAAAGTAGAGCTTTAATTGTGTGTCCGTGTTGCAGTGAAATGTTTAAACAAGAGTGCATACGGCCGGCACTGCTAAATCCTGACTGGAAGCTTCCCACTGTCGTTGAAAAAAAAAGTGTGCAATAATGGCATTTTACCGGTGCTAACATATGGGGCAGAGACTTGGAGGTTAACAAAGAAGCTCGAGAACAAGTTAACGACCGCACAAAGAGCTATGGAGCGAAAAATGTTAGGCCTAAGGCTAAGAGACAGGAAGAGAGCGGTGTGGATCAGTGAACAAACGGGGATAGCCGATATTCTAGTTGACATTAAGAGAAAAAAGAAAGCAGCTGGGAAGGCCATGTAAATCGTAGGATGGATAACAAGTGGATCATTGGAGTTACATAATGTGTACCAAGAAAAGGTTAGCGCAATTGAGGACGGCAGAAATCTTGGTGGGGTGATGAAGTTAGGAAATTTCCTGGCGCAGGTTGGAATCAGCTAGCGCAAGACAGAATTAATTGGATATCCCTGTGATAGGCCTTCGGCCTGCTGTGGACATAAATATAGGCTGATGATGATGATTTAAGCAAGGAAAGTAAGGGAAAGCAAGGAAGGTAAGAAAGAATTGAGCGAAGACAATGATGCATTTTGAAAGCACTGTGTCCGTGTCAGGTGAAAATATTTGTTTTCTTTAACAAATCACCTTTGTAGTCAGGATTTTGCTAAACCACATTAGGCCCGATTAAGAATAACGCAGAAATAGTGTAGCCCATTAGACATTAGCAGAGACGTTCGACCAAGATCGACATCTTCGGAAGGACTGAAATGATTTTCCATCTAGCCTTTAAACGTTCATGGAGTCTCGACGAATCGGGGCCGTCCGATTCGGAGAGCTGGCCCAATTCTTGTTTTTAGTGGCATTAATGGTGTTAAATTTGTGTTTGTGCATGTGTGGTTTGCTGTATTGATATGTTTGTGATATCAATCATTGTCCAATGTATTATATAATTATCTTTGTAACTTAATGTGTCGTTAGCTCATCGAGCGGATTTTGTACTTGCACTGCTATGTCCATCTTTTTTTACATGCTGTCGGTTTATGTTTGTGCATTGTTTTCAGAGTTTATTGTTTCCAATAGTGCAACTGCATATTTCGTTTATATGTGGTACGCTTTTCCCCCACTGTAATGCCGATAAGGCGCTGTAGGTATGAAATGAGTAAATAAATAAATAATAAATAAATAAATAAATAAATAAATAAATAAATAAATAAATAAAAATAACTATATACCGTGGGCAGCTTGCACTAGTGGTGCAAGGCTGGAGCCAACAGAGGAGTTGGTGATCGACCTAGCTTTTTCTAGATCTTACTAGGCTTCACCGAGCTTATAGTATCGCTGACGTCACGACCAAGCTCCGCCTCCACATCTGTTATGGCATGGCAACCAGTAAGACGTCGCGAAGCGCACGCAAGCCACGTACTTTGGTTGTTACCAGGCTCGGCTCCCGCCAAACGGGGCTCCGCGAGGCGAGCGAACACCACCTAGATAGGACAAGGCCTACGCACTCCGATCCATGACGTCATGCTACCTGGTCTGACTGCCATAGAATCTAATGGGGATGCTCCCGCGTAAGCAACAGTGTTTTAGACGCGACCGCTTGTGTCACCCAGCTTTGGCAATGAAAATTTCGGGCCAGATATCATTACGTCATAGATCGGAGTGGGTGGGCCAGTGCTATCTAGGTGGTGTTGGGTGAGCGCAGTGTCTAATCAAGTGGGCGGAGCTTAGCAGAGTGGAGAGCAGGTGGCGTGCAGTGACGTCGTTGACGACGTCGCAATCCCGCCGCAGGCGCAGTTGCCGAGGCGGCACATTACATGAGGCCAACTAAGGCCGATGATGGTTCTCAGCCGGGACTGGCTGGGCCACGAAGGCCTGCCGTAGCCTCCGTAATGCGAGTACTGGCAAAGCCACTGTAACAGACATCCGGCGCTGGCCCTGACTAACCGGTGAATGCCCGTTAATGGCTAGGCCGGGCGACGCAACTGGCTATCCCGGGCCTGCTTTGGCGTTTGAGTGCCGTCATTGGCTGTGCACATCTAAACATTGGTTAACAACGTCCGTTCGAAGCTATAGGCATAGCCACATTTTTAGCAGTTCTAATGGACCCGTAAATATCGGCTTGTCAAACAGAATGATATCTCAATATTACTTTTCACGCAGCATTCAGTGGCCAATCCCGATTATATATCTTATAAAGCACGCAATATTTATTTGAATTTTTGGCTACTCAAGCCAACTGCAACAAGATCACTCTGGGATATTTTTTTTGTTTCTTACTAAATTATTATGTATGTTCTACATGTTTCTTGTTTTATTACAAAGGCTGTTAACTTTCGCGTAATTGTATTTATTGTGTTGAATCATTCGATCGGAGATTGTTTAGAAGTGGCACAAGGGCACTCCATTATAACGCAGCAATGCGTGCTTGCCGTGTGCATCCTCGATAGGCTCAATAACAAATTCAAGGGGGTATATATTAAAAAGCATGTGCGCTTACATGTGCGTCGTTTAAATTGTGTTCCGGGTAGTGAATTTCAAAATGCTGCATAACATTATGGTGCAAAATCTGTACGACTTTCCAGTAATGCCGTTGCAAGCTGAACTTCTGTAGCGGCTGTAAATTTTATTTCTAGTACAGTACAAGTCATTTTGGATGACTGCTCCCTATATGTTTTTTCTGCATAAAGAGCATATCGGGGCTTTCCCGGAAAGCTCTGTCGTGCGAGTTTTTTCTTTTTTTCTTGGATGCCAGATGATTTTTTTCAGACCAACTGGCGCAGTAGGCGTAAATTCTTCCCCGCAGAAAGAACCGGGGAAAAAAGTGGGGCCAAGTTGAAGAAGAGGTTTTTGTTGGGCTATTGGTGCATATTTCTAAAACAGAAAACAGCAAATAGAAGGGACAAGACTGTGAGACAAGCCCAACGCTAACTTAAAATGAAATGCTTATTTTGCACGATGCCAAATATATCAACACCGAAGAGAAAGGCGAAGGCAGAGAACAGACAACGCCACAGAAGATAGACGGCTAGGGAGGGGCGGAGTGAGGAGAAAAGGTTTAGTCAGACGACCAAGACGACTACACAAGGCGCTCACCGTTGGAAGGGAACAGAAAATAAAGAAAAATTAAAAAGAACAGGAATGTTCATGGCCCACCGCGCCATTCCGAACCTTTAGGGATGGCTGAAAGAGTTGTAGTTACCTACCTAGGACTGAGAACGAAGAGCGAGGCTAAGATTAGGGAGAATACAGGAAAATAGAATGAAAAAAAAGAAAATGAACGCTACTGGATAAATATGTAGGCTAATGAATAAAACTAATTTCTGATTAAACAGTGAAACAAGCATAAAGAAAAAGAAAACTACTAATATATATGCATACATTCTTCAAGTAGGTGAACTCTTTTTGTGAGAGCAACACAGATTTGAATAAATTGTTCGCTGACGTTTGCTTCTTATATCAGCTAATGAATAAACCTATCGTTGTTTTGACTTTGCAAAGAGGCATACATAGGCTTCCTTATTCCTTATTAAATTCAGACTCCCACTTACACCTTCAACGACATACCTCTAGTAACTTCTCCCTCTTTTAGATATCTCGGTATACACATCACACACAACATTTTTGGAATACGTATGTTGAGTTTTCAATTTACCAATGCCAATCGCTTGTTTGGTTTCTTGTTCCAACATTTTCTTTATGGGAAGCTTTTATTTTATAAATCCATGCTGGTGTCAACCTTCGAGTACACTAATTCTGTATGGAATCCAGCAATTGCTATACCTTATCGCAAGCTCTCGAAAGTGTCCAAAACCTTGCCGTCCGTGTTTTGTTACATACAATTACTCACCTGTAGCCAGTGCGTCTTCTATAAAATTGTCGCTTGGTTTACCTTGTCACCGTATGCGATGTCGCTTGAGTTATTATTGTTTATTAGGACATATTTTATTACTACCGCTGTTTAAGGACATATTTTTCTACCTACCACCTACGTTTCTTCTCGCAGCGGCCACGTTTGAAGGTTTCTTGATTATGAAAAAAAAACATTGCCCGCTTTTTTTATGTGAAGCCGTCGGGCTTTGACACTATACTAACATACTGAAGTAAATTATTATGGCGAACTGGAACGAGATCCTTGTACTCACTTTTTGGGCTTCACCTATATGCGATGTGCCGCGTAATGTATTGTCGTGAGGTTTCTTAGATACGGCTGCCGCTGCTTTGTGTCTGTTCATTTTTTTTCCGAAGAGGGAGGTTGCATTATTTAACTAGAAGCAAGAAATACATGGAGGCATGTTAGCAAGTGATGCTGGGCGCCAGACTACCCCTTTGCGCACACTTGTCTTGCTCTACCGTTCTCCTGGGATAAGCAGCGCAAAAAAATAACAATGAAAACAATCATTGATCACTTTGAGTTGTTTTGCATGTCTATTTGTCATTAATTATTATTCATCTATAATATATAATGAAATCAGCACAAGTGCTACTGCTCGTTCAGCTACAGCAGCTTCTGCAAAAAGCAAAAAGAAATAAATAGAGGAATAAAAAAACGTGCACGTGTCGTTCTTCACTACTATCAGGCGAAGAGGTGCAAAAACATCAAGAAAGCGTTTAACTCTAACAACGTTTTCCCTCTGTCCCCTCGCTTTGCAGTGGCGAAGGTATGCATACACTGCCTGTTATGCGCACAGCCGAGCTTGCGCTGCTACTCAGAACCGCATGGGTGCACAAAGAAGCGTGAATGATGTCCTGTCAAATTTGGTACTGTCTGCGCGGACCTCGCACGCTGCCAAAAAACGTGGTAACTCTTGGTCTCTCGGAGGACGAGGGACCTCTACACATTCTGCCTCTGCCTTTGAGCTGTGGTTGCCCACATTGCTTGCACCATGTTTTGCTTGCGAAGCATGAATCAACTTGTGCAGCAACGTGTTCAGTACCAGCGGCTTGACCTTCGCCGCTAAAAGCTTGGTTTCACAATGGTATCGGGTGAAACATGGACAAATAGCCAAACATCAGAAAGCTGCATTTACTGCGAAATAAACTCAATTATCGCAATGTAAGTACAATTGTGTTATTTTTATTCTCAAGTATAGTGTTTCAACTAAGTGCATTGCCTAATACGTGTATTTTCTTTTTTTTACAGAGATTGTGCACGGCCACCTTTTACTACGTACGTAGACGGTACTGCACCGCTTCAGCATCAGCTGAAACGCACTGTCTGTTTAAAAACACGCCGCACGGCACATTTCGGCTGCTACACTCCAGAAGACCAAAGTTGGATTGCAATTCCTTACTCAGGAAGTACATTCTGCGAGCTGACAGGTGTTCACAACTTCCTGCAAAACTATAATCTGTTGTATTGTAGCTTGCTGAGGTGTTTAATATGAAATAATGCACCCCTTCTTTGCTATCCCTGTTCTAAAAACTTATGTATTGTCAAAGGTTTAGTACAGCTACGCACAAGAACTTACGAGAAGTCTTGCTATGAAGGCCTAATTCATCATATTTGGCTAGTTAGAACAAAAATCGCATATTTTGATGCAGCGGCATTTCCTACCTAATTTTTGCGCATTTCTGCTTCTTTTTTTAATAGTCACCAACTTCTTTGAATGGAGGAATCATGTCTGTGGGAGGTTGCCTTCAATATTGTAACGCTGCACTGGAGGATCGTAGAAGAGGAAGTAGAAGCGGTGCGAGGTTTTTGGGCTGCTCGGTTGTTTCGGACCATCCCATGTCTTGTCTCCGCTTTTCACTGTATATAGATCCATTCTTCATCCGTAACAAGTGGTGGGAGTGCTGGGTAGTGAACGCCCTGGACAACCCAGTCCTCCAAGATCTTCGAAGAAGCAGACGCCTGGCCGGACTACCGCGAGAGCCAACAAGCATAGCAACTGCCCAAGCAGGCCGGTCAACGAGCACCAACGAAGAGGGCATCGATCAAGTCAGTGAGCGACCAAGACCACCTAGCTACGGGACGCCGGAACCCCACATATTCTCAGGTAAAGCAGATGAAGACGTGGATGACTGGCTAAGGCACTACGAAAGAGTAAGCCGCCATAACGGGTGGAGCACGCAAGCGCAGCTTGTGAACGTTGCATTTTTTCTCGCGGCACCGCACCACTTCCGTTTGACAATCATGAACACGTGCTGACTACTTGGGAGACCTTTATCTGGGAATCGAAAGCCTGCTTTGGTGACTCGAATTCCAAAAAGAAGAAAGCAGAACACACGCTTTCGCGCAGAGCCAAATTGCCTGGCGAAACGTGTACAACGTATATTGAAGAAATATTGAAGGTGTGTGGAATTGTAAACGAGAATATGTCCGATGACGACAAAGTAGGATATCTGTTAAAAGGCACTGCTGAAGACGTCTACAATTTCCAAATCACGAAAGAAAACCTGAACACCCCGTCCGTATTCAGGCAGCAGTGTCGCGCGTTCGAAGCTTTGAAGACCCGAAGGATCTTACCCAAGTTCGGGCGCTTAGACGTCACCACCGTTGCCAGTATGGACGTCGCTGCCTGCGAGGACATCGCCTCGATCGTGCGTCGAGTGGTTCAAGAGGAGCTAGCGCGACTTCAGGGAGCAGACGCTGCTTATCCGTGCCTGTTTGACGAAGGAATTCCCGACCCACCACCACCCTGGTCGCGAGAACGCCGCAGCGAACGCCGACCCCCCTCTGAGGAACCACATTTCACCAACGCCAGCTTTCCGTTCCTGTCGGTAACTCTCAGTCGCCGTCAGCCCTCACCAATCCGTCGTGGTACAACGGACTACTACCCAACACCAGGACGTGTTGCAGCGGAATTATCGATGCCACGACAAGCTCCTGCGGAATCATACCCAGCAGCTCCACCACTTGTTACGGATGAAGAATGGATCTATTTACAATGAAAAGCGGAGACAAGACATGGGATGTTCCGAAACAACCGAGCAGCCCAAAAACCTCGCGCCGCGTCTAATTCCTCTTCTATGCTCCTCGACGTACTCAGCTCGTGTGCACGAAGACGCGCCCGCGCCATTTGGAGTTCAACCTCTGCGGCATAAGTGGTCCTACCAATCGCGCGATGAGCCGCCTGTCTCCCAGCGCAGCCTTACACCGCTGCCGACCCGACTGCACCGTTCGCAATCCCCGCGCCGTCGTCGGTCGCCTTCCCCACCGCAGCTGGGAAACTAGCTGGTGCGGCCGATGGAGGGACCATCAGACTCGCCAATTCCTCCGTCTGTCGTTATGCTGAAGAACAAGGTGCGTGTGTGTGTATAGACGGTGTAAATACTACTGCTCTTGTCGATACTGGTGCCGCTATTTCTATTATGAGCCTGCGCTTCAAAGGTCGCTTAGCACAGAAAGTTATGTTTGCGTGGGATCGTAAAGAAACTTTTCGTGGAGTTGGCGGTGAAATGTTACGCCCTGTTGGCGTTTGTTCGCTTTTGGTTGCGATTGGAGGACAGAGTTTCAGAGCGGAGTTCACTGTTTTGGCCCACGCAACTCATGATGTTATTTTAGGCATAGATTTCCTACGTGCATCCAGTGCTACAGTTGACTGTGGGACTGGAGAGATTTTACTGCGGAGCGCGTTGTCAATCGCCATACCTGATGATTTGCAGACCAATCAAGCCGACATGTTTTCGCTGTCTCAAGATGTGTTCTTGCCTGGTCGGACAGCCATGTTTGCTCCTGTGTGCTCTTCACGTGTCCGGATGGGATCATGCAGCGGTCTTGTCGAGCCAGATCACAACAACACACTTAAGAAGAATGTGTTGGTCCCTCGATCTGTTGCTCAAGCCATCGACGGGTGTGCATTCTTGTGGACTGTGAACGCTTCTACGAGCCTGTTGCCCTGACCACCTGCCTTAAATTTGGGAACATTTGAAGAGCAAGCCACAATTGACGTACGAATAGTTGCAGCGGCTTCAGACATCAGTCGATCATTGCCCAACTATTCGGATGACTTGCGACGTTTGATTAACAAGTCGTTGTCGTCTTCCGAGCAAGATGTAGTCCTACAAGTGCTTGCCTGCTACACGTCATTCTTTGATTTTGCTCAACGCGAGCGGTCTCGGATGTTTCCGGAATCCCGCATGCACCACCGCTTCAACACAGGGCTAGCGACTCCGCTCCGTCCGAAACCCTATCGCGTATCTCCCACGGAAAGAAAAGTGATCGCCGAACAGGTCGATGACATGCTGCAAAAAGGCGTTATTCAGGAGTCTTGTGCTTCGGCCGCTTCTGTTATACTAGAGAAGAAGAAAGACAACTCATGGAGATTTTGTGTCGATTACCGCCGCGTCAATGCCGTCACACAGAAAGACGTGTATCCCTTACCGCGCATTGACGATGTTGTTGACTGTCTCCACTCCGCCTCGTACTTTTCGTCGGTTGACCTTCGGTCCGGGTATTGGCAGATACCGATGCACCCGTCTGACAGAGAAAAGACCGCTTTTGTTACGCCTGACGGACTATTTGAATTTAACGTCATGCCATTTGGTTTATGTAATGCCCCAGCAACCTTCAAGCGATTTATGGGCTCCGTCCTCCGCGGTCTCAAATGGGAGATCTGTATGTGTTATTTAGAGGATGTGATTATTTTCGGCCGCACTTTCCACGAGCACAACCCGCGGCTCGGCGTTGTTTTGGACTGCATCCAACAGGCCGGCCTCATCTTAAACTCTAAGAAGTGCCATTTTGGTGAGCATCAAGCCCTTTTGCTGGCATATCTCGTCGACAAGGACGGTATACGGCCAGACCCCCAAAATATTTCTGCTGTTCGCAACATTAGGCAGCCGAAGACGGTGAAAGACCCCAGAAATTTCCTTGGCCTTTGTTCTTATTTTCGCAGGTTTATTAAAGACTTCGCCCAGCTTGCTTGTCCCCTGACTAACCTGCTTTGCAAGGACACTCCGTGCGTATAGTTCACTCAGTGTGAGGCTGCCTTCGAGTAGCTGAAGTTTTTGCTCATCTCTGGGCCACTTCTCCACTATTTCGATGCGGAGACGGTCACTGAACTGCTCATCCAGTTTCACGACACTCTCCAAAACGTCGTTGCCTACGCCAGTCGTACTCTGACGAAAGCGGAGAGAAATTATACAGTCACGGAACTGGAATGCCTTGCTGTCGTTTTCGCCATCCACAAGTTCAGACCATACTTGTACGGCCACCATTTCAAGATTGTTACCGACCATCATTCTCTCTGCTGGCTCGTTGGACTGCGTGACCCAGCTGGCCGGTTGGCTCGGTGAGCCTTGCGGCTCCAAGAATACAACGTTCCCGTTGCACACAAGAGTGGCCGGTGTCACACAGATGCGGACTGCTTATCTCGTCTTCCCACTCAGAGCAACAGCACTGATGATGACGATTTCGACGACAACCTAACTGCCATCTCATCCGACTTTCCTGACTTCGCTGTCTTCCAGAACAAAAAACTGCGCGACCCTTCCCTTAAGCCGATTATTGATGCGACTCGCAGATCCGCACGGCGTACGCCATTTGTGATTCGTGATGGTCTGCTTTACCACAAGAATTATTCTAACAATGGTGCTCCACTGCTCCTCGTCCTCCCAGAATGCCTACGCCTTGCGGTGCTTCGGGCCATGCACGACGACCTTACATCCGGGCACCTTGGGTTCGCTCGAACGCTCCGCCGCCCCCGACAACGTTTCTATTGGCCTCAATTGTGGAAGACAACCAAGCAGTACATTGCCAGCTGCGATGTCTTCCAACGCAACAAACAACCGACTACGGCTCCAGGAGGAACTCTGCAACCAGTTAGACCGCCGACTTTACCTTTTGAGAAAGTGGGTATCGATTTACTCGGTCCCTTCCCCATGTCTTCCATCAGGCGCCGCTGGATAACCGTGTGTGTGGATTACTTGACACGTTATACTGAAGCAAGGGCGCTCGTCTCTGCTACAGCAGCCGATTTTTCGGGGTTTTTTCGGCATTCTATTATCCTCCGCCACGGAGCTCCTCGTGTGCTGATAAGTGATCGCGGCCGGCAGTTCACCGCAGACGTCGTGGAAGAGTTAATGCGCCTTTGTGGAACTCAGTATCGCCATTCCACGCCTTACCATCCGCAAACCAATGGCCTAACCGAACGCACCAAACGTACCCACGTCAACATGCTTTCAATGTATGTCTCAGCGGATGATAAGAACTGGGATACCGTATTACAGTTCATCACGTATGCCTTCAACAAAGCCAAGCATGATGTAACAGGATACGCACCTTTCTTTCTCCTCTACGTTCGCCATCCTGAAAGTTTCCTCGACACGATACGTCCTTTTTCACCTAACGAAGATGCTTCTGTCGCGCAGATATTGTGTCGTGCCGAAGAAGCACTTCGACTCGCCCGGCTCAGAACCATATCGTCATATGCTCATGCCAAGGCTCGCTACGATGCGCAGCATTCGCCCGTCAGATTCGCCACCGGTGACTTCGTGTGGTTGTGGACACCGGTTCGGAAAAGGGGGCTTTCCCAAAAGCTTCTCTCCAAGTACTCGGGCCCGTTCGTCATTCTCAAATGCTTGAGTGAAGTGACCTATGTCGTCGCTAAAGTGACAGCTGTTAACCGCCGTTCAGGCAAGACGCAAGTTGTGCACGTTGCACGATTGAAACCGTGCCATCAACGCGTACTCTGACTCGCTCGGTGAGCTTCGCCTGCCCCGGAGGAAATTGTAACGCCGCACAGGAGGAGCGTTGAAGAGGAAGTAGAAGCGGCGTGAGGTTTTTGGGCTGCTCGGTTGTTTCGGACCATCCCATGTCTTGTCTCCGCTTTTAACTGTAAATAAATCCATTCTTCATCCGTAACACTATAATGAATGCCATCATGGGCCATGCAGTTCAATTGCCGTACAGCCTGCATGGGAAAAAAAGCAAGAGACTGTTTAACATGCGGCTATGCAGAGTGGGAACAGGTGATACGCATTTAATGTCTGTTTTGTGCCTCTTGCTCATAATATGCACTGCTGGCAGTGTTGGGATAATATAGGTATTTGTATTGTATCAAGATGGTGCCTGAGAAACGCAGAGATCGACATCAATCAAGCGCAAGACTTCATAAGAATGTGGCTGCCAGGCGCCGTCGACTGTGCTAATAGCAGAAGGCGGCGTTACGCCGAAGCGGCTGAACCCGTTCAGCATCTTCCAAGTGCCCCTTTTGCGAGCCCAGTCTCAACCCCCCGTAGCGTAATAAACAAAGCTTTTGTAGGTGGCCCACAGAATTGGGGATACGAGGGACAATCTGTATCAACCTATTTAAGACCAATAAAGAAATAAAGAAAGATCATGGCATGTTGCATCGAGCTACCGTGAAATATTTGCGCTATTTAAAATCGTAGGAAATAATGGCATCGCCCGCATACATCACAACCTGCCAATATGGCCATGCCAGTGGGTAATGCGGGACAATAAATTTACTAAAAGCGGCATATCCGGCTATTGACCAATACCGGCGCTGCCAGAAGGGAAGGTGGCACACTAGAATGGTAATGAACGGCAGAGCCGGCTCTCTGCCTGTATTCCCGCTGCCACATGCAGGTCGAAATAGGCCCATCAGTAGCGCACCCACACTGGGCCATTCCTGATGCCTGTAGAGCTGCCGGTTTCAGGCCTATATTTGTACCGGTGTTTGCCGTGATATTGCCGTGCTGGGGCCAGCATGGTTGTGCTGCCTGGGTGCGCGCAGTGTCTAGGCAGATGGGTGGAGCTTGACGGAGTAGAAGCAGGCAAGACTTTTTTGATCGACGAGCGCTGTTTAACGGATAGCTTAAACAGCTTAGCTGTTAATAAATAAATCAATGAATAAACAATTAAATAAATAAATAAATACCTGGCATTTGATGTTACAGTGGGCTGTAGGATTATGTTAGCTCGATCGTGACATGTCTGAATTATGTGTTGGACTGGCGACAAGAAAAGCCCGGCTGTCTTTTATACATGTTTATTGGAGAGAATCCGGAAGAATTGAGTTTCAATTAAGTGTAACTTTTGCCTGTATTCGTTTAGTAGGTAACACTATATATGCTTACCCACTACAATATGCTGAAATATAAAAAAGTAGCACACGTGAATAAATAGGTAGCTGTAATTCAGTTATAACAATATATTACTGTCAAAACACTGAAAAATACACTACCACAAACGAGAGGTGAGAAAAAATTTTGCTCCTTAATACCTTATTGTCAAAAAGGAGCTGCTACAGAATTTCTAAACATAACATATCCAACCCACTCATTGACATCTACGCCAAGCTCGGCTTCGCTAAAATGTTTGAATAAAATTCCATGCAACCTTACTTTCCTCTACGCGCAAAAACATGTTCACGTAGCAGATGCAATGCTGTTTCTCTTCGCTCTAACACGCTTAAGGCTCAGTCGCACTAGGCCAACCCGACACCGACGCCGACAAGAGAACAGCAAAACAACGACGTCGGTGATCAGCCCACTAGTTAGCAGACTGCGTCGCTGAGAGGGATTCTTTCACATTAAGCCAACAACGTCGTCGACGTGATCGACGTCAGCTAGTCGTCATAGCGTGACAGCATTTCGGGACGCCGTCAACAATAAGACCAGTCTGCTGACTGCCCTTCGGCCTGTCTTCGTGAAAACGGCCGAATAGCGAAAACATCGCACCGACACCGAGATTACTGCTGCAGCTGTGACTTTATACTGGTTGTTTCGGCGAACATTTTCCGAAAGTTTTACAGGTTGCCTGTGGCAGATAGCACAATTCTATTTCATGAGTGGGTTTATTCGAAGAGACTGGCATTACTTGCACAAAAAATTGAAATGCATAACCAACTTAACCGAAATTCAATAATTCAGTTTAAAACTAATTAAAGGGTCCCTGAAACGGTTCGGATAAATTTTGTAGACGCGTAGGGCACAGCTCCAGTAAAACATTCGCGTCACAATTTAAGTGAAGCGTCTCATATTAAGACAGCTACGGACGATTACAAGTTACCTTCCTCCCTAGCCATGCATTTCCTCCTCAACTCGCTCGCCGAGTGATCGGGGCTAAGCTCCGCCTGCGCTGGCTCTCCAACATGACGTACGTTGTCGTCTATTTCCGGTTGTCTTGGAGCCAGGGCGCGAAGGCTCGCCAACCTCTCCGCTAGCCGCCTGGCCGTCGAACCCCAGCGAGAGCGATCAAGCAGCGTGCGTTGCGAGCGTTCTGTCGCAGCGACGAGCGTGTCCAGCATTCCGGTAACCACAGGCGAGCTGTGTGTTTTGACGGATAGCCAGAGGCGTAAACTAAAACACCTCCATACCGCTGTGATGAAGGAGCTTCGTAGACGTAGGTCACGTTTATAAAAACGTTGGATGTACGTGAGCGGCCTGATCAGCCTGCGCGGTCCAGCCATCTGATGGTGCAGAGCTTAACCAGCAAAAAACAGAGCTAATATTCCTGTAACCAAGTGTCACCATCATCATCATCATCATCAGCCTATTTTATGTCCACTGCAGGACGAAGGCCTCTCCCTGCGATCTGCAATTACCCCTGTCTTGCGCTAGCGTATTCCAACTTGTGCCTGCAAATTTCCTAACGTCATCATCCCATCTGGTTTTCTGCCGACCTCGACTGCGCTTCCCTTCTCTTGATATCCATTCTGTAACCCTAATGGTCCACCGGTTATCCATCCTACTCATTACATGGCCTGCCCAGCTCCATTTCTTCCGCTTGATGTCAACCAGAATATCGGCTATCCCCGTTTGTTCTCTGATCCACATCGCTCTCTTCCTGTCTCTTAACGTTAGTCCTAAGATTTTTCGTTCCATCGCTCTTTGTGCTGTCCTTAACTTGTTCTCGAGCTTCTTTGTTAACCTCCAAGTTTCTGCCCCATATCCCCATATGTTAGCACCGGTAGAATGCAATGATTTTACACTTTTCACTACAATGACACTGGTAATGTCCCAGTCAGGATTGGACAATGTCTTCCGTACGCAGTCCAGCCCAATTTTATTCTCGGTAATATTTTTTTTCTTGCCGTTGTCAGGCACCACTCCATGCCCGCAAATGTAGTGGACTGGAGTAGGATTTGAACTTTCGACCTTCAGATTTGAGGCCGGGTATTCTACCTCTGCTCCACGCCACCACTCCAAGTGTAACCAAGTGTAAAGCATTTTAAACATGACAACGTGTTCAATATTATGCTCCTGCCAAAAATTTGATCCAGCAGCAAAGTATAAAAAAACATGGTTACTGCTATATTAGATGTGTGTTTGGTTGAGCTTTGTGCCAACAGGTGGCTGCCGTGCAAGCAGTTCATGTTTGAACCTCCGTTCATCACGTAAAACGTGGTAAAGCGGCCAGTACACTTGCGCTTGCGTTTACTTGAATACCGGAAATGCTAAACTCTATTGCGGCAAACCTTCGACGTGAAGCGACGGCCGCAAACACGTAGATCCTGGCGCCGTTTGGATTGGTTTGGATACTATAAGTCCGATGCGGCGCAGCCACTCCGCTCGTCTGCTGCCTTGCAGCTGGGCACGATGTCCCAGCGGTGCACGATGTCGCAGCTTGACATGTCGCCGATCGCTACGTTTGTAGCCCACAACGCAACAAGGGCAAACCGTGGTGTTCGCGAAAAGAAGGAACAAGACCAACACTGACCGCGCAGCTCTCGCCAACACGGAGCACGTTGTAACACAAGCAGACGACACTGTGGGCCAGAAGTGCTTTTTGTGTAGTGATACATGTCCTTGTGCACTCTCTTTCTGTTACTTTCTTTTTATAGAAACAAATGAACTAACATCTAAACTATTACGAACAACATTTGTTCATCATAATGTTAGAAAAATAATCGATGACGCGCCCTGGGCAGCCAATTGGATAGCTGGCCCAGTGACATATTCTAGGCAAATCGCGTCATCTGGGCACAAAAATCAGCCGCTTGGCGTGCTGCTATCGGTAGCGATGTACATTTTTAAAACGTTATAATAAATTACAAGCTTTACGTGGAGCGCTTACATGCGTGAATTATAAATCAGAAGGACCTACTCTAACGACTCAGTACGTTTGTACAAAATCGTCAAAATCGTTTCTGGGTCCCTTTAAGTTATGGCCCATCATCATCATCATCATCCTATATTTATGTCCACTGCAGGACGAAGGCCTCTCCCTGTGATCTCCAATTACCCCGGTTTTGTGCTTGCTGATTCCAACTTGCGCCTGCAAATTTCCTAACTTCATCAACAACCTAGTTTTCTGCCGTCCTCGACTGCACTTCCCTTCTCTTGGTATCCATTCTGTAACTGTAATGGCCGACCGGTTATCCATCCTACGCATTACATGGCCTTCCCAGCACCATTACTTCCGCATAATTTCAACTAGAATATCGGCTATCCCCGTTTGTTCACTGATCCAAACTGCTCTCTTCCTGTCTCTTAGCCTTAGGCCTAACATTTTGCGCTCCATAGCTCTTTGTGTGGTTCTCAACTTGTTCTCGAGCTTCTTTGTTAACCTCCAAGTTTCTGCCCCATATGTTAGCACCGATAAAATGCAATGATTGTACACTTCTCTTTTTAACGACAGTGGTCCCAGTGTGAATTATGGCCCATATTGTAATTTAAGAATTCCAGCCGTGGAGTTCGCAAGGCATATCCAATTGGAACAAATTCTCAGGATGACAATTGTTTCGAGATAATAATTCCCTAACTTCGCAGAGAAATGCACTTAGGTCCCGGTTACTTTCTTAACAAATGTCGTTTATTCCATTGAAGCACAAAAGCAACTGGAACACCAATGCACTTCTCCTCAGAGTTCGGGAATTAATATCTCGAAACTGGTGCCATCATCAGAATTCCTTCTAAATGGTTCCACTTGCGAACTCTACTGCTAGAATTTGTTAATTACAATATGAGCCATAAGGTAATTAGTTGAAAACTCCATTATCGACTATGTGTTCATTATTTGATTACGCATTTCGATTTTTTCTGCAAGTAATGTCCGCTTCTTCGAGTACACCAGCTCATTAACTAGAATTGTGCTATCTGCCACAGGCAACCTTTAAGAATTTTTTGATGGTGTTTGCTGAAACACCCTGTATACCTAACCGTGCTCAAAATCAATGGAACTGTGGTTTCGAAATTGAAATGAATGATCATCAGCCCTTGCCAGCAGTATTGTGTCGAGCTATAGCTGGCGCCGATTTTTTTTTCAGCGGAGAACCAACCTGCAGTCGAGGGGATCGTGCACTGGGTGTACGTGCACTGCGGGTCTGAGCTAGCGGCCCGGTCACGCTAAGACGATACAACGTTGATTTTGATATCTCGAGTTCAGTGTAGTTCACTTCTGCACACAAGATGTGCGAAGCGACCGACGCGCCACGAAAAGCGAGAACCTGATACCAAAATAAGCAGTGAGAGCCATTTGTGGAAACCGGCCGGTCATATCGGATCGTCTCTGGGTGTTAAGATGCTGATTGTAAGCGCGAATTTGTGTGTTTTGCAGAAGTATTTCTGGTCGGAGCTGCATGTTTTCCAACGGCTTCCACAAGAACGTTGGTTTCCACTGTATTTGAAAGCAAACCGTGCAAACCATGATTATAAACAAATGCGCCACTAGGCGTAATGGCGTATTTGTTTTGCTGTCGAGCAAGAACAAAAAAAACAGGAAGTATTCAAATGTATTGCCTCTGAGACCCAATCGAATTTATGATCTTAGAGGCTATATGTCCAGCTTATATAGCTGCCTTTGTTAGACATAATAGACTAAGAAACTCAATCTCAGAAACAGCGCCTAGTTGTCGCTAATAGTTCGTTATCGAAGCATCATTACTAAAATCAAAAGCAAATAAAGGTACATGTTGGGAGCGATAGTAAGAGACTGTGGAGGACGACGACGTCATAGATTCGAATCGCCCGACTTTCTGCCAACGAGTCCATTCCCGCCGGTGCTCCGCCGAAACGACCGTTGCGATCCGTCTGCAGACTTGGCGTTGGTGCAGTGTGACAGGTGCACCGACAGGACGGAAGACACTGCCGCCAAACGTCAGCAGACCAAAATCGGCATGGTGTCGGCAAAGTGTGAATGAGACTGTCACAAAAGAGCGCGTATTCCAAGCGCGCACCGCGTGTCACGCAAACCAGCGAAAGAACATGCCGGCTCCGCGGCAGCTTCAACAGAGGGAGAGAGCGCATACACCTCAAACAACAACGCGAACAACGGCGTCTAGACGTCTAGAAGAGCATCGACGAAGCGACGTTAACCGGAGACACCTTCTCGCCCGGCGAGTCGAGAAAGATTGCTACAGCGTAAGCGTGCGCCAACGGGATGAGTCATCACCCCCCCTCCTCCCGCCAACAACGCTCCGACGGCGGCGGTCGAAGGTACGAGAAAAGACAAGAAGATTCCCAGTCTTTGGCCATGCTACGAGATCACGACTCCGATAACAAGGTTCAAGGACGCCTGTGGAAGCTATATAACGGCTGTGCGAGAATCGTCAGCAGAGTTCAGTCCGCACCGGTGAAATGATGTAATGTGAAGACCGAGCGTCTGCGGAAGAAGGGGATTCCCCGGGATGCTAGTCGACGAGTTCATCGAGCGTCTACATTTCCGGAAGAAGTTCTTTCTTCGAGATTTGCCCCGAGCTACGCCGAGATTGTCTGACTCCGAGACCAATACTGGTGAATACGATTAGACACTTATTGCTCCTATTCATTTTGTACTTTACGTGTTGGACTCTTAGTGCTTGTCGTTATTTATTTTCCTGTGTTTTGTGAATACCCATCTGATTTGTATTGTGTTATGGCTTGCCTAAGTGTACAAGTGTGTGTGTAACTGCCTTGTGTGAAGAATATATTTTGTTGTGTTTCGGCAACTCTGGACTCTGACTCGGTCTTTCGACAGCAACCGGCGTTCGCTGGCGCACCAGAGGGCCCATTCTTAATTGTCCTTGCTTTCGTGGGATTATTTTCCGAAGCTGATAAGTCGGCTTTGGAATTTGGTCCGGCGTTTGCGCCTCGTTCACGAGGTCGGTGACAATATTTCTGGCATCCGCGACAGGACCTTTCTGGTGCAAATTGTTTGTCCATAGTAGGGACAAAGAGCCTAGGGTCGTTTACATTGCCATAGCAAATGATTTTGAGTGTTGTACCATGTAGATAGCAGTTCGACAGCGGAAGTCTAGGCAGATATTTTTTGCACGCGGCTAGATTTTTGAAGGGCATTATGGATCTCGAGAAATTAGTTGCCCTTGGTGAGAAGATGGGTCTTTCCGGAGCTGAACTACGGAAGTGGGTTAGTCAGAAGGACAAAGAAGCTGTAGAAAGAGAGCTAGCGGCCGAAAGAGCCAAAGAAGAAAGAGAGGCGCAGGAGCGAAAAGAAGAACGAGAGGCGATGGAGCGAAAAGAAGAAAGAAAAGCGAAGGAGCGACAGGTAAAAGAAGCAAGAGAGACCATGGAGCGAAAAGAAGAAAGAGAGGCGAAGGAGCGACAGATAAAAGAAGAAAGAGAGGAGAAGGAGCGACAGAGAGAAGCTGAAATAGCCGAAAGAGAAAGACAAAGACAGCGCGAGTTAGAACTCAAACGACTTCGTTTGCAGCAGCGCACAGACGCTCCCGCCCAGGCAATAGTCGAAAGCACTGAAAGGGAAGACACTAGCTTCCGTCTGAACCCAAGCAAGCTGCTTGTGGCATTCGATGAAAGAAAATATGATCTGGATGCTTATTTTCACAGATTTGAGACAGTTGCTAAAAGCCAGAATTGGCCAGAGTATCAATGGGCCACTGCGTTGAGCACGTGTTTCAGTGGCGAAGCACTTAGTGTGTACGGTAGGCTGACGCCAACCGATGCCTCTAATTATGGAAGGGTGAAAGCTGTTTTACTGAAGAGATTTAGGTTCACCGTAGAAGGCTTCCGAGACATGTTTAGAACTGGAAAGCCCGCCGATGGCGAGACTGACACGCAATTTGCCGCGCGGCTTAGCCACTATTTTCATAGGTGGACCCAACTTTCAGAATTTGCACAGGAATACGATGCACTTAGAGAGCACCTAATCAAGAAGCAAATCCACATCAGTTGCCACCCGAACCTGTCACTCTATTTGAAAGAAAGGAAAGCTAAATCGCTTCAAGATATGTTGGAATTGGCAGCTCAATTTTTGGAAGCATAGAGAGGCACCAATCTCTCCAAGATCAAAAAAGAGGAGCGAGAGTTCACAAGGAAACCAACATCGGATGAAAGGAGAAACCCTCAGGAGCCTGTTCGGAGGTGTGTTCTCTGTAACCGACTGGGACACCATGCTAGGAATTGTTGGAACAATTTTACGCGCCCCAACGAGTTCAAATGTTTTAAATGTGGGCGAACGGGGCATAGAGCTGATACGTGCCTAACTGAGTGAAGGAAATTCCTCAAGCATCCTGTGTGTATGCCCCGCCAAAACACCAAGAAGACGTAAACGACGACTTTGCGGAACTCCGAGACTGGAAAAGAATTCCAGTTGTTAATGCGGTGATGACACAACACCCAGAATTTACCGTTAAGAGAATGCCTGCACTTGCCGGAAAAATGGCAGAAAAACAAATCACGGTGTTACGAGATACCGGCACCAGCACAGTGATCGTGCGAAGGGACTTGATCAATAACAATGAGCTCACGGGCGAAAGCCGTTTAGTTTTACTGATCGATGGTACGACTAGAAAGCTTGCTGAAGCCAAGATTGAGGTCGAGACCCCCTATATTACAGTGGAAATGTCACTGCGCTTTGCATGGACAGCCCACTGTATGACCTAATTCTAGGAAACATCGAGGGAGTTCGAGACCCAGACGACCCCAAACCTTTGAAGGAATCATCGAAGATCGAACCCTCGACGATCGAAGAAGGTCGCGGAAAAACATCAACTGCTGACGAGAACAACTCAGCAGCTGTCTTTCGAACTTGAGCGACGGCACAGGCAAGGCTTTCCCGGCCCCTTCCCACGCCCAATTCCGAAAATAAACCAACCGGGACTCCTAACCACGCGAAACACTATCATCTAAAGACCAAGGACAGGAAATTCAAATTTAAGAACCGTTGACGGTTAATGTGTGGTGCAAAGTGTTTTGTATTGAGTGCACCGAATGTTTATTAATATATCATGAGAAAAGTGTCGATTTGTTCGAAAACTACCTTATCATAGTTTTGTATACTTGTTGCACATCTTACATTTCATGTTTGCCTTGTTACGCGAGATATGTGCCGTTGTGTAGTGCAAGTGTAACTGTTACGCGAGGGATGTGTTATTGTGTAGCACAAGTGTACTTGTTACGCGAGAAACGTGTTATTGTGTGGCACGCGTGTACTTGTGTTACTTGTGTTTGTCTCAATGTATCGCGAGTGAAGTGACGTGTAAATTGCGTTGGACTGATTTATGAACTTACGGACTCGTGTGTAGTGTATCGACTCTTGTGCGCACTTCTTTTGTGTTTTTTGAATATTATTGTATAATATTCTTAAAGTTGGGGGCAGTGTCACAAAAGCGCGTATTCCAAGCGCGCGCCGCGTGTTACGCAAGCCAGCGAAAGAACATGCCGGCTACGCGGCAGCTTCAACAGAGGGGGAGAGCGCATACGACTCAAACAGCAACGCGAACAACGGCGCCTAGACGTCTAGAAGAGCACCGACAAAGCGACGTTAACCGGAGACACCTTCTCACCCCGCGACTCCGAATCAAGATTGCTACAGCGTGAGCGTGCGCCAACGGGATGAGTCACCGCCCCCCCCCCCCCCCCGTCATCAACGCTCCGACGGCGGCGGTCGAAGGTACGAGAAAAGACAAGAAGATTCCCAGGCTTTGGCCATGCTACGAGATCACGACTACGATAGGAAGGTTCGAGAACCCCTTTGGAAGCTATATAACCGCCGTGCGAGAATCGTCAGTGGAGTTCAGTCAGCACCGGTGCAGTGATGTAACGTGAAGACCGAGCGTCTGCGGAAAAAGGGGATTCCCCGGCAAGCTAGTCGACGATTTCATCGGGCGTCTGTATTTCCGGAAGAAGCTCTTTCTTGGAGATTTGCCCCGAGCTACGCCGAGATCGTCTGACTCCAAGACCAACACTGGTGAATACGATTGGACACCTATTGTTCCTATTCATTTTGTAGTTTACGTGTTGGGTTCTCAGTGCTTGTCGTTAATTATTTTCCTTTGTTTTGTGAATACCCATCTGATTTGTATTGTGTTGTGTCTAGCCTAAGTGCACAAGTCTGGGTTTAACTGCCTTGTGTGAACAATTTATTTTGTTGTGTTTCGACAACTCTGGGCTCTGACTCGGTTTTGGACAGCAACCGGCGTTTGCTGGCTCACCAGAGGGCCCATTCCTAATGGTCCTTGCTTTCGTGGGATTATTTTCGGAAGCTGGTAAGTCGGCTTTGAAATTTGGTCCGGCGTTCGCGCCTCGTTCACGAGGTCGGTGACAGAGCCTTTACAGCTGTAAGCGTGTTACAGCTGTTAATCGTGTGCCGCACACATGTTTATCCGCACAGTGAACAAGTGCGTTCCGGGCAGAGTGCTATTTCTGAATGATGAGAACGCAGTCCAGTCTAATGTCACTTCTCCAAATACCACTCAATATTGGTTTTTATGGTCTTAGAATTAGTGAACACACCCCCGCCCCTCCTAGCGGACAGGAGACAGCAGATTACAATGTCTCCGTGATCTGCTCAGTTGAAAAAAAGTAAGCCTGGCGTTTTCCGTGATAAAACAGCGATTTGATTGTGGGGCACGCCATAGTGAGGGACTGTGCACAGACGTTTTTGCATTTCACCCTCATAGAAAGGCGGGCGCGCAGCCGCGATTCGCTCCCGCACCCGCAGGCTTAGCAGGGCAACGCCTTAGCCACTACATCACCATGGCGGGTGCTCATTTTTTGTTAAACATATCCGGAACCGGTACAGTTGATTGCGCTGCCTCCAGGGTTGCCACAATTGGCATTTGAAATGTCAGGATTGATGTGAGGATTTACAATGTTTCCACCGAATGACAGTATAGCTGTTCCATATGAAATTCAGTGTCTGCAGTAACCATACTTGCACGTAAAGAATTACATATAAATAATTACGTGCAAGAAAGCTTCAGAATTAAAAAAACTCAGCCCTTCCACTGGGGTGGAGATGGAAGACCAGCGAAGCAGTACTATGGTAGGAATTATGTATTTCCAATTATGAATATTAAGATCTGATGGCGTAATTGGTTATTTGAACTAATAATTCAAGAATGACAAATATATCTCATCCGGTGGTTTTCATTTATTTAGTGACCACAGGAACTATGGCCTTCTCGTCACTATGGTAGACCGCCATAGGGTGTACGGCAAAGGTTGGCACGTTCTTCATAAACATGTCACCAACGCCGCGCGCGTTCGGTGCGAACGAGAGCAAACGCCGCCGCCGTCGACAACAGTTCTACGCGTTGCGAAGCATCAATTGCGATAGCATATTAGTAGAGAGCTATACGGAGTAAGGATAGTAGTTTTATTGGCTGTATAAACTTGGGCACATTCGCTTACTAACTGAATTAACAAGGATTAACAAGCACGCATACGCAAACATGGATAGATCACGCTCGATGACCGCAACACAATCGATATCAAAACACTTGCGTGAGCAAGCGCACCAGCAGCAGCGAGCGAAAGCGTATGCGGTCTATCGCTTCAACAGAAACTGAGCGGTGAGAGCACAGCGTATACAAAGGTAGAAGCCGTGTGGCAGATCGCTTTCAAGATACGGTGCACGCGACCGCGCGCCGCTGCGCAAAGTACAAGAACGCAGTTACTTGCTCTGATAGCAAAAGCTGCACTCCCTTCCTCCCGCGCTGCCTTACCGCTTTCCTCCTTTCGCGTGGGTGACCGAGTCGCCAGTACCCTTTGCGCCCGGTTGCAAGTTGCGCATTTGGTGCCGCAGTTAAACGTCGCCTCCCCTCCCACCCTCCCGTCCCCTGACGGCCTTTCGCGCGACGGAAGAAATCGCGTTTGCTCTCCGCCGTGCATTTGGCTCCCCGTGAAAGCGCGCGTCCCTCGCGCGCTTTCACTCGCACATACAGCATACGACCAATGAGTTTTTTTTCTACACGCGGACACGACCATCGAATATTGAGCCATTTACAGCTTCGCTGTAATTGCCTCGGTTTTCACATTTTATGGAAGCGCCTTTTCGAATATGCGTCGGAGTCGCCGACGGCGACAGAAGCCAAAACAAAGAAGTGAAGGGTGGGGAGACAGCCGGCGGCCGCGGTCAAAGCGCCGCCGAGGTATAAAAAATCAGAAGGCGTATAGGGGGGGGGGGGGGGCAGTATGCCGCCGCCGTATATCCGCACTACGTATGCTAACATAGAGCCGCGGCTACGCGAATAATCGAGACAAACTTCGGTGCAACTCAGTCTATAAGGATAGAATTGTGGTAGGCGCGTTGCTTCTAAATGCACCGTACTCGTAATCAGCCAAGCCATTTTAAACATACTGCTTTATTGTTAACTTCGAGGCATTGACTTAGTAAGTTCGAGGCTCTGACTTACTAATGTTTGAACATGGGCTGGTTGGTTCTTCGGCATATTTTAACAAAAAACAGCGCGTAGCTGAAAAAGGACTCTATATTCGGAAAAACACGTAATTCCATTCCCATTCCATTCCGAGCAATGCGCGCTTAATTCCATTCGCATTCCATTCCTCCAAGCGATGTCGCCATTTCATTCCCATTTCATTCCGGGGTCGCGAAAATGTGGAACGATTCCGGAGTGGTAACTCCGCAACACTGGTGGGCAGACATATACATGGGCAACATGTCGGTAAGTGTGCGGTTCAGGCGTTCTGTCAAGCCATTCGTCGGTGGATGGTAGGCCGTAGTCAGTTTATGTTGCGTCGCACAGGATCTTAAAATGTCGTCGATCACACATGACAGGAACTGTCTGCCCCTGTCCCATGCAGGAAGAAGTCTGCAACGCCGGTGGCACAGCTAGTGGAAAGGGCACGCTTAATTGCAAATCGCGTCGCATTATCTGTGGTATAGGCGAGCCAGTTGTTTCCAGAGGTGGATAAGGGAAACTGACCAAGTAAATCGAAGCCGATGCGGTGAAAAGGTTCGTACAAAATGTCTAGAGTCTGAAGATGGACTGCAGGTGGCAGAGTCGACTTTTTTTTACGGCGCGGACAAAGGTCGCATGAGCCCACGTAACGGCGCACGGAGCGGGACATCCCAGGCCAATAGAAACGGCGGCGTGCGCGGTCATATGTGCGTGACACAGCGAGATGTCCCGCCGTTGGTGCGTCGAGAAACTGCGGCAGGGCCGTCGAGCAGAGGTGAGCCGGTGTAACAACCGATGTGGACGCAGTAGCAGCTTTTGCAAGATTGCTTTATTGCACAGAAAACAAGGGTTTATGAAGCTACGGTGCATCGCTTATCAGCACACGTGCGATGGGTTTCAACACGGCAGACATGCGCACAAGATAGCGAATTCAGTCACGTCACTGTTATCACAGCCGGGATGACTAACAACAGTTCAGGACCCTCAGGGAGTAAACTGCGACGATATGACGTGTGATTTTGGAATACAAACAGGCGGAGAGAAGGATTAGGAGCTGGGACAGATAGACAGACAAAGAGCTTTAATGAAGGTCCTGAGAAGCTTCGTTGCTCCCTCTCAGGGAGGCGACAAAGCCGTGGGCCGCATCCACGTCGGGACGAGGAAACCTAAAGCCCCTATATTTATAAAAGCAGCGCCATCCACTTCCCTCCTCCTCCGTTCCACTATCGCGCTCGGCGCGACCAGCGCGATCGAGGCGCGATATCGACAGTGGCGCCGCCTGCGTCGGGCCTGCCGTGGCAGACGACAGCTAACGCGCTACCAGAGGAAATCCGAGGAAAACTTCGATCGCGCACTGCGGAGACGTTTTTGAGGCGCGATTTTGCTTCGTCAGTCAGTAACTGGTCTTAATAATGCCGTTTTGGAAGTAGCAGCGCGACGATGCGAGACGGCGCAAATATCAAGTGTGCAGCAAGCGTTTGCGCACGCCGGATGGTAAACAAAAAAAGCCTTTTGCCCTCGCCTTGTCGGTTGCGACAACTTAAGACGCAGCAGCATGCCATCACAACGAAGTTCTTGTCCCTAACACGCTTGATCCGTTTGTGCGTACAGCACTTTCGTCGCACAGGCCCGAGAATGGCAGTCGGAGCGCGCTGGAAAGAAAAAAATATACAAAAGCACGACGCGAACTTCCACGTGACACGGATTGGCCAATGGGGGAGCGGAGGAGGCTGGGGCGACAGGAGGCGGCTAAGAGAGGGCGAGGAGGAAGCGCCGGGGTGAGCGCGGTGGCCGCAAGATCTAAGAATGGCGCTACTTTTATAAATATAGGGGTTTTAGAGGAAACCGAGCTCCAGCGCCGCATCGTGGGCTCTCTGGGCAACCCAAAATTGCCGTGACTGAGGAGCGTGGGAGAGCAAATGTTCGATGATCTTGCGTAGAGACGCGTCAAGGCGCTGTTTGGCAGCGATGTTGAAGAGTTGAGAGATGGAAATAACACACGGGCTGGTGTCGCTAAGGACCATGTCCGTGGATCTACGGGCTATCTAGAGAGGCAGTCGGTATCCTCCTGCAAGCGGCCAGACTTGTAAACGACGGTATACGAGTATTCTTGAAGTCGCGGTACCCAACGAGCATGGCGACCAGTGGGATCTTTGAGAGAAGACAGCCAGCATAGAGCATGGTGGTCAGCAATGACGGTGAAGGGCCGGCCGTGGAGATAAGGGCGAAACTTGGCGATGGCCGGATCTAGAGCGACACACTCTCTCTCTGTGATCGAATAGTTTTGCTCAGCCGAGGAAAGAAGGCGACTAACATAAGCAATAATGCAGTCCTGACCGTGCTGACGTTGGCCTAGAACTGCGCCGTTTCCGTGGCCAGTGGCGTCAGTACGGATTTCTGTGGGCGAAGATTCGTCGAAGTGAGCCAACACTAGTGGTGATGTCAGTATTCAAATCAGCTGTGAGAAGGCGGACGCTTGTGCAGGACTGCATGAAAAAATGGCGTCTTTCTTAAGAAGGCAGGTGAGCGGCCGTGCTAGTGCTGCAAAATCGTTCAAACACCGCCGAAAATAAGAACACATGCCAAAAAAGGAACGGACGTCCTGAGTAAAGCAAGGTGTAGGAAAGTTGGCAACGGCGCTAACTTTGGCAGGGTCTCGCCGTATACCTGTAGCATCGACAAGATGGCCAAATACAGTGATCTCTCAGCCATCGAAGCTGCATTTGGAAGAGTTAACTTGAATACCTGCATTGCGAAGGATGCGCAGAATGGCTGAGTCTACTTAGATGACTGGAGAACGTAGGCGAGAAAATGACGACGGCATCGGGATAGCACATGCAAGTAGACGACTTGAAACCATGAAGAAGGGAGACCATCATTCTTTCGAATGTTGCTGGGGCATTGCACAAGCAAAATGGCATTACTTTGAACTGGTAGCGTCCATTGGGTGTTATAAAGGCGGTCTTCTCTCTGTCTTTTTTGTCAATGGCGATTTGCCAATAGCCGGACTGAAGGTCTATAGAAGAAAACTACTGTGTGCCATGCAAAGAGTCGAGGGAGTCGTCAATTTGCGGCAGAGGATACACGTCCTTGTTAGTAATCTTGTTTAGATGGCGATAGCCTACGCAGAACCGCTAGGTGTTGTCTTTTTTTTGGACAAGCACCACAGGACTCGCAGATGGTTTAATGATGACTTCCGTTTTAATTCCGCGCCGTTCAGTCGCATACACTCGGTACGGACGCCTATGAATGGAACTGGCATTGCCGGTATCAGTGCGATGAGTCACAACTTTTGTCTGGCTGAGATTGGGTGAAGCAAAATCGAAAGCGTCGCTGTAAGCGGCTAGCAAGCAACGAAGGTCGTCAGCCAGAGCAGCCGAAAGGTCTGGGGCGATCATGGTGTCAAATTATGCACCAAATGAAGTACTGGTGTCAGGGCTTTCAGAAGACGGGGAAGCGTCGATAGTAAAGGCCATAGGTTCATGTGCGTCTAAAGGCGCTATGCTGCCGAGAATGTCTAGGGAAGGAGAGATGACGTAGTCACCGTCACAGTGGAAACTGAGGTCAGTGTAACATACGTCGCGACGGCTGGTCGAAGGGGAACAAACTCGGCGACACATAAACGCGGCGGTGACGCAGAAGAGAGATCGGGCACAGAAGGAAGTTCCAACTGGAGAATGCCAAAACAGCAGTCGATGAGGGCCGAATAGGTACTCAGGAAGTCGTGGCCGAGGATGACTTGATGTGGACACTGGTGCAGAACGGCGAATAGAGCTGAGGTCTGGGGGCTGGCGAAGTTCACACGCGCAGTACGCATCCCAACGACGCAAGATGTACCACCGTCGGCTACACGAAGGACAGGCGACGCCGCGGGCGTCAGAGCCTTGCGGAGACGACGAGAAAGGGGAGCGCTCATAACAGATAATAGACAGTTTTAGTTTAGCGTGTTTACCGTAATAAGCGGGCTTCGCGGAATAGCGGAGTCGAAATGCGCATGCGCAGAACACTGAACCACCCATACCTCTTACCGTACGTACACTATTTCTCTGATTTAACGTTACCCTGTTTGCGTACTTCATGGAGGAAGGAAAAAGCTTTTCCTTCCTCCATGGCGTGCTTTACGTAGTTTACGTACAACAAGGCGGAGCTCCCGACCGCCCGCTTTGAACTGAATTTCGTGTTGTTCTTGTAGAATTAATTCTTACCAAATCACAGTGGAAACGAATTTCGCTTAGTCTCAGGCCGCTTCGACGACAGAGTATTTTGGATAACCTTGAGGAATTTTCGAGAGCGCTTCTCGTTTCGAACACGCCTAAGCCTAACGAGAGAAATTTGATGATGATGATGATGATGATTTATTGGCATCCCCTTTGAAACGGGGTGGCGACGAATAGTCACCTAGCCTGCTTGATTTAATCAGGTAACACATGTTCTTTATCTCGCATTTTTGTATACCTTTTTCAAAAATTTAGCTTGTACCGCTGCCTATGATTTTAAGAGATCAGGTCGTATCCATCTTTTCCCTGTTTTTTTTTCCACCAGTACTCTAATCGTCTCTTGCTGATCTCTACGGCTGATCTGTTTATGTTTCCTTCCACTTTAAACCCAAGCGCTTCTGGGAGTTGCACGTTACCTACGGTTCTCGCTGGGTGGATCCCGTCGCATTCCATTAGGATGTGCTGAGTGGTCTCTGGATCTTTACTGCAGCATACACATGTCTCATCTAGTTCCGAATATTTGTTCCGATATGTTTTCGTCCTTAGGCAACCGGCTCGAGCCTCAAATAGCAAGGCACTGCCCTTTGTGTTATCGTACAGATTTTCCCTTGTAATTTCTTTCTTCTCATTCTTGTAAATCTCCATTGTCCTTTTCGTTTCCATTCTTTGCATCCAATTCACGGTCTCTATTTCTCTCACTTTCTTTCTGATGACCCCTGGTTGTCTATTTACAGTTTCGATTATCCTGTACTTGGTTGCCAACTTCCTTGACCTCTTCCTCCATTCTGTGTCCACGCTTTTCATGTAGAGATACTTGTGCACTTTAGCCGCCCATTTATTTTCATCCATGTTCCTGAGCCTTTCTTCAAAACTAATTTTGCTTTGTGCTTCTCTGACTTCAAAAGAGGCCCAACCCATGTCTCCATGCACTGCCTCATTTGTCGTATTACCGTGTGCTCCCAAAGCCAACCGGCCTACTGATCTTTGGTTAACTTCTAAACCCGCCAATATATCCGATTTTAAGCATATAATGGCATTTGCGAATGTTAGCGCTGGCACCATTACTCCTTTCCAGATTCCACGCACCACCTCATACTTATTGTGGCCCCACAGTGCTCTGTGTTTCATTAATGCTGCATTCCGCTTCCCCTTTATTTTCAGATTATCTTGGTGGTTGCTTGAGTAATTCTTTCCTTCGTTTATGTGTACGCCGAGGTACTTATATTGCTTCACTATGGGTATTACTTGCTGTTGAATTGACACCACGAAGTTACTCGTGTGTTCATTAAAGATCATAATCCCTGATTTCTCTGTGCTAAACTTAAGGCCTAGATTTGTCGCTGCGTTCCCACAGATATTCGCAAGTATCTGTAAATCTTTTTTATTGTCCGCTAGTAGCACAATGTCGTCTGCGTACATCAATCCAGGGATCTTCTGTTGCACCATTTGTCCATTACGCATGTAGGATAAATCAAAACCTAATTCGCTGTTTTCCCATCGTCTTTCTATGCCCTTGACGTAAAGCGTGAACAACAATGGTGACAGAGGGCATCCTTGCTTCAATCCTTGGTGAATTCCCACCATTTCATTTCCTTTTCGACCTTCCCATGCCACTTGTACTTGGTTGTCTCGATATATCTCCCTCAGCAGCTCCACGAAATCGTCATCTATGCCTTCGTATTGAAGAATATCCCACAACAATTCCCTGTCTACGTTGTCATAAGCTCCTTTAATATCTAGAAATGCTACCCATAAAGGTCTTTTCTGAGCTACTGAAATCTCTATGCACTGAGTTAGTACAAACATATTGTCTTCTAAGCGTCTGCCTGGCCTGAACCCATTCTGTAGTTCCCCCAATACACCGTTTTCCTCCACCCACTTCGACAGTTCTACTTTTATGGCTTGCATTGCCATTCTATATATCACCGACGTTACTGTAACTGGCCTGTACGAGCTCGTCTTATCCTTATCTCCTTTTCCTTTGTAGATGAGATTCATCTTGCTTTCACGCCAGCCAACGGGAATATTCTTTGTTCTAATCACTTGCTCTATGGCATTAGTCAGCAGTGCCTTGCTTTTTGGACCGAGGTTTTTGATTAGCTGTATTGGGATTTCATCGGGTCCTGCTGCCGTGTTGTTAGGGACATTTTCTGCTGCCTTTTTCCAATAGAAGCTTTCTATGCTGAATTTTGATCTCTCAAGCCTCTCTGTTGTTGCTGGATCTGTTGTCTGAACTACACTTTTTCTCGTACCGAAGTTATGCCTGATAACGTCTGTGATGTACCGCAGCGCATCATCGCCTTCATAGATGTTACCGTCTTCATCCCTTATAGCCGTTTGCGAGTTTCTAGTTGGAGCTCCGAGGGCTTTTATATGGTTCCAGAATCTTTTTGGGGCGCCTTTGTCTCTTTTGTGAATGTTATGCACCCAACGTTCACTTGCGCATTTAATTTTCTCTTGCACGAGCTCACTCGCAACCCTTTTCTTTTCTCTGTATGTATTCCATCTAAGGAGCACCTCTTCTTCTTGTAATCCCAACTTTTTGCCTTCTCGATGAACCCTAGATGCCTCTTTACGCTCTTCTATAGCTTGTTTAATTTCCTTGTTCCACCACTTACGTGGTTTCCTCTTTCCAATCCAACAGTTGTATTGCCGTGTCCGCCTTATTTCATGCTGCATAACCTCCACCAGTTCCTTATATTCCCAGACTGCTGTAGGAAAAGCCTCAATTTTCTTCTCTATGCTGTTTGCGATCTCTGTTATTTGCTCGTCATTCATTTTTAAAAACTCTGAGGCTATTGGTTCATGTTCTGCGCTGGTATCTCTCCCAAACTTTAATGCTAAACGTCTATTATCGCTTCCTAGGCTATTTTTTCCATTTTCGTCTATTATCATTTCTTCCAGTTGTTCGTAGACCATTTCTGAGACTAAGGCGTAGTCGATACATGACTGCCTGTTTCCGCATTGCCACGTTACCTGTCCATGACACTTATTTTCCCTGTTAACTACTATAAGGTTCTGTTCATCACACAAATCCAGCACTAGAGAGCCGTTGTAATCAGTATATCCGTCTAAATCGTCCATGTGCGCGTTCATATCTCCCACTAATATCACCTGGCCCGAGTTACTGAACTCATTAATATCGCTTCTAATGCAATCGACCAATTCCTTATTTTTTTCCCTGCTATCACTACCTGTCCATAGGTAAGCTACTCCCAGCCACGTCTTTTTACCTTGCCATGTACCACTAATCCATAAATGCTCTTTACATGTCTCGTTTACCCTTCGCCACTTCAGACCTCGCCTAATTAGTACGCCTACGCCTCCGCCTTTCCTTGACCCGGTCATTCTGTTGCACCCTTCCCATACAAAGTTGTCAATAACAGGCGGCTGCTCCAAATCTCGTAGATGCGTTTCGGTCAAGGCGTACACGCTTATCGCTTCATCATTCAGTTGCGTTTGAATTTCCAGCCATTTTTCCTGCTTACGACGACCCTGCATGTTAATGTAGCAAATTTTACCTTCTCTATTCTTATCCTTTCTGCGTCTTTTCCTGACTCCTGGTCGCCTAATTCTGCCCTTTACTGGTGTTTCGCTATGTTCAATACTCAATCCTGCTTCCTGATTGCCTGGGGCCCGCCTAAAAAAGCTACAGCTCGTGCCGCGAATCGACTTCCGACCGGTGTTGCTACACTTTCACTAAAATGTATCCCGTCACGCACAAAAGCGCATTCGCGGCCTGCTCGGTGCACTTCTCGGTTGATGTCAATGACCGTAAAATTCATTGCTTTAGCTAGAGTCCAAATTTCCCTGTTTACTGCAAGAACTGCCCTTTCAATTTTATAACCCTGCCTTTCAACCTCTGGCACCGTGCACACCGCGATTTGTACTTCTTTTGAAACATTCCGCAGGTCGGTGACCCCTTTGGCTATTTGCTTTGTGATTCCTGCTCCTCGTCCGTTCAGTACGTCAATCACTCCGCCCATTATCACCACTAGGTGTCTCTCCTCCATTGTGTCCCACATGCGTTCCTTGGCCTTCGCTATCACCTCTCTAATCGGCTTTCCGGGAAGCGCGCTAACCTGGACTCGTTCGTCTGCCCCTACCCTCTCTGCTATCGCCGGTTCTACTTTACGCATGTTGGAATCCCCAACAAAGACAACTCGACGCTTTCCTTCACCCTCACCGCCGAAAGCTGCCCCCGAAGTCACAATGCCCTCCCCTCCTTTCTTATCCTTGCCCTTGGCTTTGTTTTCTTCCCCGGCCGCGTCAGTGGTATCCCCTTCGTGATTATCACTGACGTTTCCGCCACTGCTTCCCGGCGTGGCGGGTTCGGCTGTCTCTGCACTCGCATCGGAGCCAGCTCCGTTCGCGGTGCTCGCCTCGATGCGTTCATCATTGCTTTGCAGAATGGTGGCGCTCAGCTGGATTTCTGCGTTAGCTAGCTTTTCTTCTGCCTCCTTCCTCCGCTTCTGCTCGATTTCAAGTTCCTTTTCTAGCTTTCCAACCCGCTTAGCTAACTTATCTTTGTCTTGCTCTAGGCGGTCTAGCCGCGACCCTAGCACACACATCCTACAGATAAAATCTGCACCATTCGCTTCGCGTGCTGACTTAAACCGCGTTTCTTCCAGCGCGTAGGAACGCTCGCACTCAGAACAACGCACGCGTGGGTTCCCCCTAGTACCAACCATCATCTCGTACTAACAAGGCGTAGATGTGGGGAAAAAAATTACCTACTTTTATCTAAGCGAGAAGACCAAGAAAGTGAGAAAGCCTTAAAATAATTTATGAAGATTGCTTGGCTAAGCTAACCCTCCTAAAAAAACCAAAAAGTGAAATATAAAATAACAAAACTTATCTCTTTGGCACGCTGCTCCTGCTGCGCTGACATGGCACCTCGACTCGACACGTCCGCTCCCGTCGGCTTCACTCGTGAGAGTGAAGTGAATTTTCTCCGAGATACAAGCGCCACCTATCGGTAAAGTCGGAAGATAGGCGCGACGACGGCTATGGCCTCTGAGATGGGAAGATTTCGGAGGCTATGGCAGACAGCTTGTACTGCTTGTCTGTTTCACTACCGATCGGCGGACACGGGAAGTAAAAATACAACGCGCTCCTAGCTTCCATTGCGTTGCCTCTTGCAGTTTCCGGACGCACACACATACTGAATTACTTAGGTGCCCTACGCATGCGAAATTCAAAGCGTAACGGTATAGCGTCCCTCACGTAAAGTACGCTATCGCGCTATACAAAACTCTCTGAAAAATTCGTTTGCGGAATGGTCACGCTATTTCTCTTAACCCCGCTATTACGCTAACCTTAAACTAAAACTGTATAATTGCACCCACGTGTCTATGAGTGCCAAAACAGGCACGCCGTCCACTTCTATGTCCAAATGGTTTTGTTGGTTGGTCAGGGTCAACCGAGGATTTCCGGGTCGGTTGTTCAATGCAGCGTTTGGTCAATGCAGTTTTCCGAAGTGGGACGGCGAGGGTATGGCGACGGTGAGTGACGGCCAATTGGTGAGCGAGAACGCCGGTTCGGTGGGGACAGGGAGCGGCGGTGGTAGCGTGGAGTCGGAACAGCAACATCACAGTGCGGCAGGTCATTGCGGGCATGAAAAGGTGAGGACTGGCTGTCTTCCGGGCGGTAAGAGTACGCGGGACGAGTAGACGAAATCCGACGATAGCGACAATGGCGGGAAATATGACCTACTCCATTGCAATTAAAGCATAATGGCTTATTGTCATGTGTGCGCCACTGGTTTGGGTTGTGGTTTCAGAGGTAGGGTTGATTGTGGGCGTGGATGTCGAAAGGAATTGCCGGCCGTAGGGCCACTTACAGAACAGTTTGAACGGATGCCTGCGTTCGCCAACTCTTCGCGTACGACAGCTTGAATCAGAGATACTGCCCGGCGGGACTCGTAAGAACGTGCCGGGGGAACCGATGGAGATGCAGCCTTAATCTAGCGCCGGACAATACGCAACAAGTTTTCTGCACCAGGCGGCTGGACGTCTTCACACGATGAGCTAGCGGTGGTATTAGATTGTCGAGCGGATTGTTGTGAGACACGACGGCTCTTTGCTTCTTCAAAACGTCGGCACTCTTATATAATGTCGTCGACCGTCCAATAGTCCTTGTATACGAGCAAATTAAGGGGGTTGTCGGCGACGCCCTTAAGAATGTGGCTGCCTTTGTCAGGTTCGCGCATCGTGTCATCGACCCGCCAACAGAGTGACAATACATCTTGAATGTACACAACATACGGTTCAGTAGATGTTTGGGCCCGGCACGAAAGTTCCTTCTTGGTGACTCGCTGGCGGCCAACTGGCTTTCCAAAGAGTTCCTGCAGTTTTTTCTTGCAGGTGTCCCAACTGGTCAATTCCTCCTTTTGTGTTCGGAACCAAACACGATCCGTTTCCCGGAGGTAATAAATGATGTTAGCTAGGATTATAGTCGGGTCCCACTGGTTGTTCTTGCTGGTGCGTTCGTATTCGATTAGCCAGTCTTCGACGTCCATGTCGTCAGTGCCCGAGAAGGTGCCAGGGTCCCGGAGTTGGGTCAAGAGAATCGGTGCTGCAGTAGCCGAACCAGCGGGCCTCTCAGTTAACATGGTCGAAGGGCCTACGAGATTTCCACCGCGAAGTTCCGTGATGTGCTCGTGATGTACCCCGCACCCCCACCAAGATGTTACGGGGAGATTTACAGAAAAGGGGGTTTATTTACACTATGTAAAAGGAGACTAAAAGTTGACAGAAACAACAAAGATGGCGGACCACAGTTTCACTTCTTCCTCCCCTTGTCGGCTCTACGCTTCAGCATCTTCTTTATCCGCTGGACAACAGGCTCATAACAATATTCTGTCTTTGCTGATGCTTGCGCTACTGCCAAACTGCGAGTGAGCCCTTTGACTATATAAATTTTCTCGTTAGTTATCGCTCGAAATTTGCACAATCTTTGAGTATGTTCGCACGGGAAATTAGACTTGAATTAGGTAATTTCCAAAAGAGTCTTGATTTCTGTAGTGACGCCTGCGAAAAAGTGAAAACATAAGCAAATGAAATCAGGTGATTGCATGATGAGCTGAGGCAAGGGCGAAAAGTGAACGAGCAGCTACACATGAAAACGAAAGAAGCCCACCAAAATATTGAAGACATAGAACGGCACACAAGGTTCAAAAACCTAGAAATAAAGGATGTTCCTTATGAATGCGGTGCAATTAAAACGATGCAAGAGATTTGTGCAACTTTCGCTGAACCAATCACAGATACAAATATCGACAGGGGTCAACGAGTTCCTACAGAAAAAAAGAAACAAAAGAAAGAAAACAACCTGGTGTAAAGAACACTGTAGTGCTGTTCATTCGGTGTGGCCAAAACAGTTTCGCGCTGTCAAAAGATAACAATACTCGGCCACAAGCCATGAACCTTGTCTTCGGAAAGCCAGAACCAGTTTTTGTCAATGAGAACCTTACAACAAACGCGAACTAACTGCCGGGTGGAGCTATAGGAAAGAAAAAAGAAGCGAAATGGTCATTGTGTGGACAAATAAAGGGAAAATATTTGCCCGCAATATGGACAACACTGAGGTTTACATATCAATGACCGGTCTGACCTTGCTAAAATGACCAAAGATATAGTTACATGCAAACTATTCACCTGTTGTCATAGCTCTTGCCATGACTTCGAAAAGTGAGTATCGGTATTGCAATGCAACATAATTTAATGAGGATGAGTAACACGAGAAAAAGGTGAGAGCAGGAGCCAACGCTTCGGCAAGTGGACTTGTCTTCTTCAAGGTGACATATGCTCTCCTTGGCACAGTATATATAGGTAGGGTACTTCTAAAGGGGAGTGAAGGTAAGGCGGGTGGGTGAGGTAACGAGCGAGAGTGTGTTAGCGGCGAGGGGGTAGAATTGAAAAGAAATGTAATGCACTACTGATAGTCGGTGGAGGAGTTTGAGGCAGCGCCGTGTGTTAGCGGGTTGACGTGTCATGGCAGGTTCTTGTTAGCATGGAAGGGGGTCTGGACAAAGGGGGGGGGGGGGTGTCTGCTCCGCGGGAGGTCAGTGAACTATCGTGTCTGACAGGCAGAATAAATGTAGCGGCGGAAAACTGGCGCTTGGGCGCACAAACAAAATGGTAAAGTGGGGGAGGGGGGCGTACATATATAGATAAAAGGACGAAAGGATGGAGTGAAACAAAGGGAGGTTGGAATATTATTGACAATCTAATAACAAAAAAGAACAACTAAGCAACTCAATCAACAATAACGTAGTGCTGTTGCCTATGCTTTTCAATTTAGCATAGCGAATACATTATAAAGCTCCCTTTGAAACGTTCATGCCTATTGGTTGCAATGTATTGAACTTATGAATGAGGTACCATTCTCCATATTTTCTGTCTCGCACAGAACGAAAATTTGACTGTAGTATGTAGGGTTTAAGTTCATCAAAGGTATGACCTGATTGGTTGAAATGCACGGCGACGGCTTGAAGCTTTTTGGCTGTGTCCGTGCGATGTCCGTTTAGCCTGATGTTCATTGGTTGTCCCGTTTCACCGATATATAGCTTCTTACAGAAGGAACACTCAAGCATATAAATTACATCGGAGCTAGTGCAAGTAAAGCTAGCTTTTACTTCGTGTGTGTAGCCATTTGCGGTATTTTTAATTTTAAGATCACTTTGAAGGTGCTTGCAGGTTTTGCACTTGGGGCGAGAACATGCTTTTATAACGGGGGGATGATGTTGGCAGACTTTTGAATGCACTAACATGTCTTTAAAGTTTCTGTTGTGCCGATAGGTAACCCTTGGTACATCCGGGAACGCTTTTCTCAGACGCTCGTTACTTGATAATATTGGGTGGTATTTTCTTAGGATGTTGTTTATGTTTGGGAGGGCGTTAGAATATTTTATAAAGCCTGCTGGTCTATCAGAATGTGGTATAGGTTGTTTCTGAGCTAATGCCGACTGCCTCTCTAATCTTGATGCGGCGTCATAAGCCTGGTCGAGAGGAATTTGTGGATGGTTTCGTTTCGCTAGCATTACTTTAAGGTCATTTAGGTGGTGGATAAAATTGTTGTCGTCGCTACAGATTCTTCTTATTCGTTTCGCTTGCCCGACAAAAATTCCTCGCTTGCAATGTCGCGGGTGATGACTGGTGTAGTCTAAATACTGTTGGCTATCTGTAGGCTTCCGGTAAAGTGTTGTTCTCAGTTTTCCATTTTCTATGTAGACCGTCGTGTCGAGGAAGTTGATCTGTCTAGGAGAGAGGTGAGCAGTGAACATAATACTCGGGTGAAAGCGATTGAAATGACTAATTAGGTCGGTTAGCGCGTTTGTGCCGTGTTCCCACATTAAATATCATCGTCATATCATATCGCCGCCATATCATCGTCTTGAATCGCCATCTCCCGCATTCCCCTTGTTTCCCCATAATTTAATGAGGCTTTTCTTGGAAGATTTTCTTGGCAGAAACGCACATTTTGGTGCGTTTTACCTAAATATTCGCAGATTCAGAAACACAATGCAAGTGTTAATTATGCTCCGTGCCATGTTGGTTCCAAAATGTCCTGTGCTACCATCCTCAGTGACATGGCTAAACATTCTGGGAATGCCCACGCATTTCGATATCTTCGGAACGGCCGCGCGTACTCGCTCGTATAGAGGGTAGCGGGCGAGGGCACGTTTCGCCGCTTCCGCTGCTCTTCGGGCCTAACCGCGACACCGCAAACAAGCGTTAAGATGGTTAACAATGCTGGTCGTTCACATTATCAGTTGCATACGTTACGCATCTTAAGACCGGCCAATCAGAACGTGAGCTGGCCAGTTGCGTCTCAGTGTATTTCAACATGGCGCCTGTAAATAGACTACGAACACTACTCGAAGTACGCACACAAGCTACTGCGCACACACGCAGCCATGTCCGTTGGGCCGTTGCTTTAACTGGGGATGCCGGTAGTCGCGTCACCGGAAATTTAAAACCGAAACTGGTCACGCCGTAACTGTCGTATCTGTATGAAACGTAAAAGTAGCGGGCCTTCCAATAATTACGCTCGCGTGCGTGACGACTGTTGCGCTCTTAACGCTTCATACGATTAAATTATGGGGTTTTACGTGCCAAAACCAGTTCTGATTATGAGGCACGCCGTAGTGTGGGACTCCGGAAATTTGGACCACCTGGGGTTCTTTAACGTGCACCTAAATCTAAGTACACGGGTGTTTTCGCATTTCGCCCCCATCGAAATGCGGCCGCCGTGGCCGGGATTCGATCCCGCGACCTCGTGCTCAGCAGCCGAACACCATAGCCACTGAGCAACCACGGCGGGTGCTTCATACGATTGTATTCTGAACAATTTAGTTGCGCTTTTTGCGTTTGCGCTTCCGTTTCTTGCGAAATATCTGCACATTACGTACGTAGTCTGAACCTACCTTAAGGCACCCCGTTCCTTCCATTCTCGGAATCGGGGTTGTTGTTGTTTACAAGTCTTCATTCACATTTTGGCCCTTAAAAGGCTGCGGTGAATTGATTTGGAAAGTGGCGCAGGTGAAAAGGGAAGAAAGACAGTGGTGATAGGGGAGACTCATTTATCTACATCATGGGGTCTGACGCTTTCGCTGGCACGCCCGAGATGAAGAAGCCTGGTCCGAGTGGCTGGAGCCTTAGGCTCATCCAAAAATTCATACAGTGACCGCCATAGCTCGATGGCGGTCGCAGCGCTGCTGTGCCTCCGTAGTGCCAAGGTCTGGAGGGAGGTCGGTTGTTATTTCGTTTTGAGCGAAGCAAGGGCCATTTGCCTGGCGCCAGAATACAGCGGGCACTCCGAGATTAAGTGTTCGAGGTCCGCCCGGGTGTTGCAGGTGCTGCAGGTACCCGCATGCGAACGTTCCAGGCCACGAGGGCCTTCCTTTCTGCGAAAACGCTGCACAAGGAAGGGAGTAAGGAGGGTTCCAGTCTGTACCTGCCGGAGGAGAACCTGGTACCGAGGAGTAGCAGCCTAGGAGGGAAGGGGAGGAATGTCCAGGGGTCAAATGTAGTGAGGAGACAGCTGCGCTCGTGTCATTTGGCTGCGGCTATTGCTTTCATGACCACAGTGTAAGAAGGCAGGTACTCCGACGGCGGTGCGAGGCGCGGCCACTTAGTGTGACTTTACGCATGCCGCTGCCGCAAGGAGCAGCACCTGTTCTGGGGGCCACTTCTTCGCTCGCTTTGCTGGCGCTTCTATTGGCGCGCCCGACAGAGGTGCTATATTTCGATGCATATATGTCGTTAGCCTGCTTAAAACAACTCTATTAGGTTAGAGGAGCGTCCCTTTAAATTTCTGTCAACATTCCGGTTGACTCCGGTGTGGCGAGGAGCGGCTACCTAGCAGCGGCAACCGCAGCACGGCGTCTGCTCGTGCAGACGACGCGTCTCTCTCGTGTCGGAAATGACGGTATTTTGACAGTAAGTCGCATAAAACCTTCTACCTGCTCAGGATTTGGCGTCTGAATAACGAAAAATTGCATGTCTTTAGGCATGGGTGTTTCAATGCTGACGGTGGTCGTAAATTATCCACTCTTGTACCGCTGCTCCAAGGCCTCCTGAACTCGTGCTGCCAATAGTGGCTTCGCTCACTTCCGGTCACACGAAGTGGCCGCTCTCTCGTCCCAGCGCGGGCGTGCCGTCGCAGAACCTATCTTCTTACACCGTGTTCTATACTGACCGGTACAGTACCCAGAGCAGCCAAGATGCTTTCACTCCAAGTATTGAGGAACAGGATACAGAGGCTCCTTCTATAGCTCGCGATGAAGTTAGAAAGGCTTTGCAAGACATGACCAGGGGAAAATCTGCTAGAGAAGATCGAATAGCAGTCGATTTATTCAAAAGTGGAGTAGATATCACGCTTGAAAAACTTGAGGCCCTTTATACGCAGTGTCTCACGAATTGAAGTGTACCAGGGAGCCGGAAAGACGCTAACATTATACTAATCCACAAGAAGGGAGATGTTAAAGCATTGACGAATTATAGACGCATACGTTGCTTTCAGTATTGTATAAAATATTCACCAAGATAATTTCCAATAGAATCAGGCCAGCGCTTGACTTCAGTCAACCAAGAGAACATGCTCGCTTTAGGCAGGGATATTCTACGATGGATCATATCCATGTCATCAATCAGGTAATCGAGAAATCTGCTTAGTACAATCAACCTCTCTATATGGCTTTCAAAGACTATGGAAAGGCATTTGATTCAGTAGAGATACCAGCAGTCATATAGGTATTGCGTAATCAAGGTGCACAGGAGGCATACATGAATATATTGGCAAACATCTACAAGGATCCCATTGCTACCTTTGTTCTCCACAAAAAAAGTTGCAAGATACCTATCAAGAAAGGGGTCAGGCAAGAGGAAACAATCTCTCCAATGCTATTAACTGCAGGCTGAGAAGTATTCAAGTTCTTAGACTTGGAAGGCTTACGAGTGAGGATCAACGGCGACTATCTCAGCAACTTCCGCTTTGCAGATTACATTGTTCTATTAAGCAACAATGAGGACGAATGAAAACAAATTATTGAGAACCTTAACTTAGAAAGTGTAAGAGTGGGGTCGAAGATTATTATGCAGAAGAGAAAAACAATGTTCAATAGCCTGGCAAGGGAACAAGAATTCAGGATCACCAGTCAGCCTCTAGAGTGTACAGAGGAGTACGTTTATCTAGGTCAATTACACGCAGGGGTCACCGATCATGAGAAGGAAATTTACAGCAGAATACAATTGGGTTGGAGTGCATACGGCAGGCATCCCCAAATTGTCATTGAAAAGAAAAGTGTACAATCATTGCGTTCTACCGGTGCTAACATATGGGGCAGAAACTTGGAGGTTAACAAAGAAGCTCGAGTACAAGTTAAGGACCGCACAAAGGGCTATGGAACGAAATATGTTACGCCTAACGTTCACAGACAGGAAAAAATGCGGTGTGGATCAGAGAACAAACGAGGATAGCCAATATTCTAGTTGACATTAAGCAGAAAAAATGGAGCTGGGCAGGCCATGTAATGCGTAGGATGTATAACCGGTGGACCATTAGAGTTACAGAATGGATACCAAGAGAAGGATAGTGCTGTCGGGGACGGCAGTAAACTAGGTGGGGTGATGAAGTTAGGGAATTTGCAGGCGCAAGTTGGAATCAGCTAGCGCAAGACAGGGGTAAGTGGAGATCACAGGAAAAGCCTTCGTCCTGCAGCAGACATAAATATAGGCTGATGATGATGAGTGTGCTGTCTGTATAAGCAGATGGAGCATAACAGAATGAAGCCTCAATGCAGCGAGCGCATGGGTTCGCAGCGACCGACTACACGTCTGCAGGCATGCCCGCGCAGAATGTTTCACTTTCGCTGCGAGCGCGTTTTCGCACCGTGTGGTGAGCTTTAGGTCACAGCACATGAATATTAGACAGTAAACAAGCAATCATGGTGGCGCGGGCGCTATCAGAGCTGTTCACAAATCATGTCGTTATTACTAGGGACTTCGACGCGATGCGGCGACTCGTGGTGTGCTATCACCACGATTCAATTTTTTTTTCATTTCTTTTAAATTTTTGGACGAATTTTCAAGTTGCGTCGCATTGTATGAACTTGAAAAAAGGCGGTACCAGCGAATACACAGGTACGCGTACACAAGGAGAAGGCGTTAGACCAGGACGGACGCTGGACTTTCAACTGTGCTTGATTGAAATTTACATTGCCCCACAACACCTCCGACGCTAGCGCATCGTCACCTCCTCTCAAGACATGTACATTCATATAAGCATAAAATGAACATTGCCGCACACAACATCCGAAGGACAACGACGATATACGACACGTTATGGACGCAATGCAGAAGAGCTGCTGCCACCGCATGGCGCGTAGCCTGAAACAGCAGGTTGAGAGGTGGCTCGCAGCGGGTTTCCTTGTCTCGGTCGTTAGGGCTGTTGCTGAAGCCACATTGAGGAAAGTGAAAGCTCTTGCAGGGCAGAAACGGCCGACATTAAAGCGAAGCAAGAAGGTGCCTTTCAGGTAGTCTAGAAGGCTCCTTAGTTCCGGGTTTCGCTCGTTGTTGTTCGGCGAATTCGTCGGCACTGATGGGTCCCAAGAAAGTGTCATCATCCTGGTCGTCCTGTGGCAGGGGGTCGACGGGGGCGCTATACAAGCAGTCGGCGTCATAGTGCTTTCGCTCGGACTTGTAAACGACGGTGATGTCGAATGCTTGAAGTCTCAGACTCCATCTTGCGAGACGACCTGATGAATCTTTTAAGTTAGCTAGCCAAAACCAGGCTTGGTGGTCGCTCACAAATTAGAAGGGCCTGCCATAGAGGTAGGGGCAAAACTTTGATGTAGCCTAGATGATGGCGAGGTACTCTTTTTCGGTTATGGAATATTTTGTTTCCGCCTTCGACAGCGACCGGCTAGTGTAACTTACAACCCGTTCTAGTCCATCGGTCCTCTGGACAAGCACGGCGCCGAGTTCTACGCTGCTTGCGTCTGTGTGGACTGCGGTATCAGCGTTTTCGTCGAAATGCGCAAGTATTGGCGGTGATGGCAGGCGTCGCTTTAGTTCTTCAAATGTTTCGACTTGTGGCGTGTCCCACTTGAACTCGACGTCAGCCTTCGTGAGGTACGTCAGTGGCTCGGCCATCTGTGAAAAGTCCTTGACGAAGCGCCTGTAATAGGCAGACAGCCCAAGAAATCTACGCACTGCATTCTTATCAGCGGGCGGAAGAAAGTCAGTAATGGCCGCAGTTTTCTGAGGGTCAGGGCGCACTCCAGACTTGATGACGGGGCCCGAGAACAAGAACGCCTCGTATGCGAAGCGGCACTTCTCCGGCTTCAACGAGAGTCCGGAGGTCTTGATTGCTTTTACGAACTGTTTACACGTGCCGAAGTCTTCTTCGAAGCTTGCGGCAAACACATAGAAGTCGTCCAAGTAGACGAGGCAAGCCTGCCGCATCAAGCCTGCCGGTACTGTATCCACGACACGTTGGAAAGTCGCAGGTGCCGAGCACAGACTAAACGGCATGACTTTGAATTCGAACAGTCCGTCTGATGTTATAAAGGCAGTCGTCTCCCTGTCCCTCTCGTCTACCTAGATTTGCCAGTAGCTTGTTTTGAGGTCCATCGACGAAAAATACTTCCGATACAAGGAGTCGTCTATCCGCAGGAGAGGGTATAGGTCCTTCTTCGTGATTTTGATGAGGTGACGATAATCAACGCAGAAACGTAGGGTTCCATCCTTCTTTACCAAGACCACGGGGATGCCCACGGACTCTTGGACGGCTGGATGGTGTCGTCGCGTAGCATTTCGTCGACTTGTTGCCTCGCGTTCGCGCGCCGAGACACGGTACGGGCTCTGACGGAGGGGGCGGACATATTCGTCGGTTATAATGCGGTGCTTGGCGACAAGGGTTTGTCGAACTTTTGACGACGACGAGAAGCACTCCTTGTATTTCAGGAGCAGGGCCTTTAGCTGTTCTTTCTTATGGCTAGGAAGGTTCTGATTGACGTCGAAAGCTGGTCCAGGTATTACAGTCGTCGTTGCAGGTGCGCTAGAATCCGTCAAGGCGAAAGCACTGCTGGCTTGTACTATTTTATCAATGTAGGCGACCGTGGTGCTTTTGTTAATGTGCTTGTATTCGTGGCTGAAGTTTATGAGGATCCCTCTTGCTCTCCCTTCACGTATGCCTCAGCTATGCCTCTAGCGAAGCAAATCTCTCGGTGCAAGTCATGGCCGCCCTCGACGAGGCCCTCCATGTCTGCAGGCTCTTCGGTACAGATGGATAGCATTACGCTTGAGCGAGGTGGAACGGTGACTTGGTTCTTCAAGCATATTCAAGGAATGGTAACTGATATTTGTATCAGGCGGTATCGCTTTGTGCGTTGAAAGTGTTATTGACTTGGACCTTAAGTCGGTGACTGCACCATGTTGGTTCAGAAAGTCCATACCTAGGATGACGTCGCTGGAGCGGTGCTGCATAATTACGAAGCTCGCCGGGAAAGTGCGTTTGTTAACCGTGACTCACGCTGTGCAGATTCCAGCCGGCGTTATTAGGTGTCCTCGGGCTGTCCGGATATCGGGTCCTTGCCAGGCCGTCTTCACCTTCCCCAACTTGGCGGCTAACGCGCCACGGAGAACGCAATAGTCGGCTCCAGTGTCGACGAGAGCGGTAACGTTGTGGCCATCGATTGGCACGTCTAGGTCGGTAGACCGTCATCTATCGTTGCGGTTAAGCCGTGGCGTCGGATCATGGCTGCGTCGGCTTGCTGCGCGGCTGCTACGTCACGTCGGCAAGTCTTCTACGTCGCGTCGGCAAGGCTCTTGCCAGGCGGTGTGCTGATACCTCGTTGTGATGATGCGCGAATCGTCGTCGGCGGCGAGGTATCTTCGGTATTGCGTCGTACAGCAACCGCGCCTCCGTCGGTTGCTGCTTTTAGTTTCCCGGATAGGGGCTCACTAACCGGCCCCGAGCTGGACCAGCGGATGGTCGGCGCTGTGGCGATAGGTAGCGTCCTGGCGATGGCGAACGCGAAAGGCGTCGGGGTCTCCACTGCGTTCCGGCGATGTGGTCGGCGATGTCACGTGGCCGCTCGCAAAGCTGTGGACGTGGTGCGTTGACGGTGAACCCTCGTAGGCCCATCTCGCGGTATAAATGGCCGGCTTCCCCGCAGTGATAGCAGAGCGGGCGGGGATCGGAGGATCCGTCTTTCTCGGTAGCTGCGCTGGGCGACGGGCGGGCTTGCTGGCAGCGGCGGCGGTGGACGACGGAACTGTGTCGTTACGGGGCCCTGGTGCTGGTGCGGAGGGGCATCTTGACGGCGGGTGACGGCGGCATATGTCATTGCTTCTGGCTGGGGTTGCGGCGATTGCGGCTGCACATCAGGAACTCCAAGTGAACGCTGAATTTCTTCGTTGACGATGTCGGCGATAGATGCCACTTAACGCTGCGCCCTGGGAAAGAGATTCTGCAGTTGCTCGCGAACGAATGCTCTGATGGTGTCGCGCAGGTCGTCGCTGCGAAGTTCTTGAACGTCAATGTGGTTCGCGGCCAATGTTTGGCGGGTATATTGCCTTGTACGTATGTTGAGCGTCTTTTGAATGGTTGTGGCGACGGAAAAAAATTCAGCAACAGTCTTGGATGGGTTGCTTATCAATTCGACGAAGAGCTCTTGCTTGACACCCCTCATCAAGAAGCGAACTTTTTTCTCTTTGGCATATTGGGGTCGGCGTGCTTGAACAGGCGAGTCATCTCCTCCATGAAAACCGTGATGTTCTCGTTGGGCAATTACACTCAGGTTTCTAGGAGAACTGCGGCCCTTTCCTTGCGCACGACGCTTGTAAAGGTCTGCAACAAGCCGTGGCGGAACAGGTCCCATGTTGTCAAGGTCGACTCCCAATTCTCGAACCACTTCCTGGCGGCATCTTCCAGTGACCCTCAGAATGGAAGCTTGATGCGTAGCTTGTCGCCGCCGTTCCGGTTGTTAAATATAGCGACCCTTTCATACGTCTCCAGCCAGTTTTCCGGAATCTCAAATGATGATCCGCGGAAGAATACCGCACTCCGGGGGCTGGTGTCGTAGCCTCAGGCTAGCTCGATGGTACGAGACAACGTTGCTACTGTATTCGGGGTTCGGGCTTGGATCACGGCTTTTCGGGGGCGTGAGGTGCATGAACACAATAGCACCTCCTCCAGACGTCACGTAGTAGTGACGATGAAGCCAACAGTCGTAAAAGTGTGAATGACGAAACTGATTCTTTATTTGGCGAACCTGGGCCGCGATTTTATAGCGATGCCTTATGACTTATTCTGTACTAGTCTTATCGTCCACCGCTCACGGCCGGCTGATCCCGTTGATAACGCGAGCGGACCGTCGCTCTGACCACTGACAAAGCGCTATAAGCGCGAAAAGGCATTATTATCGGAAATACATCGCTACAAAATACCAGCCCTGTGGCCACAAAAGCAAGTTACACTTACAGCGATACCGGCGAACACAGTCAGTGATTGTCGAAATCGTATCAGCAGCGAAACGCGTGCGCTTTTATGCACGAGCCTTAAAGGTTCCAGATTAATCCCTGGTGTCCACGTGTCTTGCAGAAAGTAGTAGATGATTCGCGTCGCTCATACAATCAGATTACATAAGCGTCGGTGACAACAGACAATAGATAGAATAATCGATAACGTTGCAGACACTTCCGATACATACAGGTGCGTCCTGTGCCTAGCGATATCGTTTAACATTTGTTAGCCGGTGAAAAGTGGTTACCGGTGAAAGATAAACATGTACACGGGTCATTATTTCCTCGAGATCACCCACCGCGGTGTCTTATACCCGTGCCACACGGGCTTAGTGCACTTTGAGCGAGTGCACTTCAGCGCGCTGAGTGTCACTTTGGCAGTGCGCTGCTACACAAGAGAAAGTGTTCTTTCAAATTTATGGCTATGGCAACCGGGAATCAGACAGGAAAGCATATATTTATTAATATAAAATGTATGCACGAGAACAGTTTATTATTGTTAGAAACAACATTTACAATCCACCTTTACAAGCGCCGACAACGACGGCAACGTGACCAGCAACAGTCAAAACGACTCGCTCCGCCAAACAACTGCGACCCGGCGTGGTCGTGAACAGCCCGAAAGCGAGTAGTATTTTGCTGTTCTTTTTTTTTGCGCTGTGGTACATTTCATTATCTTGTAACGGTAGCAATTTAAAACAATGCTATTAAAAATTACTCCTGCCTCTTCTTTCAATGTCACTTTATGTATCTTCTAAGCATTGCTAACGAGGCCGTTACACACTTCGCTGCCGCGAAGTGAGTCCGCCGAACTCACTCGCCAGCAAGTGCGCTCTGCAGTGAGAGTCACTAAGCGTTCCTGTGTGGCAGCCTGCGAATGACACTAGCCGCGAAGTGCACTCGCTCAAAGTGCACTTTACTTTGCCTGTGTGGCACGGGTATTAGCGGTTATGGTGTTCCGCTGCAAAGCATGAGGTCGCGGGATCAAATCCCGCGATTGATCCCGCGACGGGCGGCATTTCGATGGGAGCGAAATGCAAAAACACCCGTGTCCCGTGCACTAGGGGAACCTCACAGATACGCTGGTGGTCAAAAATAATCCGGAGTCCTTTCCTATGGCATACCTCAATTAAATAGTGGTTTCGGCATGCCTGCAGTAGAAAGGTTGTTCCACATCCGCGGGTTAGGTTTCTGAGTAGTGGCGCTGGCTAAGACTCCCAAGGTTAGTTCTAGTTGTAGAAAAAAATGTCGCAGTTTCGCCCGAAAGGCGAAGCATCAATGGCGATAGCAAATTAGTAGAGAGGTATTCGGAATAGGGATAGTAGCTTTATCGGCTGCATAAACTTGGACATATTCGCTTACTAACTGAATTAACAAGCGTGGTGTCAGCACGCACAAGCAACCATTAATAGATCACACTGAATGACCGCAGACAACAACTGTCAAAACGCTGGCAGCAAGCGCAGCTGCCGCCGCAGCGGGCGAAGGTTCGCACGGCTTATCGCTTCCACGGAAACTGAGCGGCGAATGCACAGCGCATACAAAGGTCCGAGATGTGTGGAGATAAGAGACGGTGCTGGCGACCGCCACCGCCGCGCAAAGTGCAGAGGAGTTGTGCAGAGGAGAAGTTGTTGGCAGAGCAGAAGCTGCCCTCCCTCCCTCCCGCGCTGCCTTCCCGCTTTCTTGCTTTCGCGTGGGAGATTGAGTGGCCAGTTCCCCTTGCACCCGGCTGCAAGATAAGCATTCGGTGAAGCAGCACAGCGTCGCCCCGCCTCCCTCCCTCCCATACCCTCACGGCCTTTCGCGCGACGGTCGCGTTTGCTTTCCGCCATGCGATCGCTCTCCGTGATAGCGCACGCCGCCCGCGCGCTTTCACTCGCGCATTCGGCGCGCGGCGGCGATTTTTTCGCCCCTGGACTTTATACGGAACCTCACGGCGACGGCGACGCCGACGGCGATGCCGACGGCAGGAATCCGGTTGAAGTGTCCATATAATTGCTATCGCAATAAAACATAAGTACCCCAGAAAGTGGATGGGAAAACGGCTCCGCGGTGGCTCAATGCTAAGAGCATCGCACGCGTAATACGAAGACGTGGGATTGTTCCCCACCTGTGGACAGTTGTTTTTTCATCGATTTTTATTTCCATTAGTTGATCATTTTTTAAATTCAATTAGTAAGTACAAGTAATTTCCCCTGTGTTGTCCTTGGTGTCATTGTTTGTTGGCTTCTTATGATATGATTAATAAAAATCGGGCCCCTCGGTTCCCTTTCTTCTCGTTCCTGTATATGTATATATAGTGTGTTTCATCGAACACTTCTAAAATTTATTTAAGGTTGCCTGTGGCAGATAGCCCAATTTTAGTTAATGAGTTGGTCTAGTCAAAGAGGCGGACATTACTTGCACAAAAAAGTGACATACGTAATCGACTAATCAACAATAATTACTAATGAAGTTTTAACTAATTACATGATGGCCCATATTACAATTTACAAATTGTAGCCGTGGAGTTCGCAAGGCCAATCCACTTGGAATTACTTCTCAGGATGACACCAGCTTCGATATATGAATTCCTGAACTTTGCAGAGAAATGCATTGGCGTTCCATTTAATTTGGTGCTTCAATGCAGAAAGCAACGTTTCGTTGAGAAAGTAACTGGAACGCCAATGTGATGATGATTATGAGGATGGGTATATACAGATGAAGGCGACGATGAACTGCACAGTTAGCGCTCACACTAATCCCCCCCCCCCCCCTCACGAAAGCGGCCGGCAAGGCAGTGAGCCAGAAACGGTACGAACGCCGAAAATACGGCTTCAGGTGGGAGGCGTGAACGATTTCAGTAACCGAGGTAAGAGGAACCACGCGATAGTTCACGGCATATGTTCTTTCAAGATCGCTATATGAGCCGTGATACCTATAATGAAATTTTTCACAAAGCCCCGGCTCTCGTACAGGTGTCCACAGGAGCACTTCGTCACCTGGACGGAACGAAATGACACTGCGAGTTGCATCACAACGGACTTTCCTCCTGTGCTGAATGGCTGCGGTGTTGGCGCGCACAATTTCGCGGCAGTGGGCGACGTGGGCGGCTCGCTCCTCTGGTGGAGATGCGGATGGAACAGAAGGCGTAAAGAGAAAGGTGGTGTCCAAAACAAAAGACGGTGCATGGCCGTACATAAGGAAAAATGGGCTGTATATTGTTGTGCGTTGAACGGCAGTATTATAATCAAACGTGAGAAAAGGAAGCATAGCGTCCAAGTTTGTGTGGTCGGGTTTCACATACAGAGAAATCATGTCGGACAGAGTTCGATGGAAATGCGCGGTAATATGATGCGCTAAGGTGGTCTTATGGATGGTGTTTGAGGCCTGCAGGACTTCAGTAAGAACATGGGAAAGAAATGTCTTGCCACGGTCACTTAGAAGAATACGAGGCGCACCGTGGCGCAAGATAATGGCGTGCACGGCAAACTCGGTGACTTCAGAGGCCGCACCAGAAGGAAGAACTGCCGTCTCAGCGTAGATAGTGAGGTGGCTCACGGCGGTGACAATCCAGCGGTGACCCGCAGGTGTAAGCGGAAGTCGATACGTACGAATTCGAAGAAAATGGATGGGCGTGGTAATGGTTGTAAAGGGCTGGCGGGAAGACAGGTAGAACGTTTTCGTTGTTGGCATGACGCACACGAACTGACATACTTGGCAACACTAGTACACAGGCCAGGCCAGGAACAGCGAGTCTTAATGCGGTCGTAGTTTTTATGAAATCCTAAGTGGCCAGCCGTTGCGTCGTCGTGAAAAGCTTGTAAAATTTGCGGCTGAAGTGAGCGAGGGACGACTGGGACCCATCGGTGACCGGTAGGGTGGTAAAGTTAACGAAATAATGCTCCGTCATGAAGTTTAAACCACACAAGTTGTCGTCTTAAGCGGTTGTTGGGAGGACGGGACAAGCCAGTGAGCCGGTCGATAATTGTGCGGCCGTATTTATCCTCACGTTGGAAGGGAGCGATCTCTCCTGATGACAGAATGGCTACCGAGGTCACAAACCGTACCGGGGCCATGGTTGCGGTCGGTAGGTTGTGCGGTGCCGAACGGATGGAAGGTGAGACACGGGCGTTTGGCGACAGCGGACAGCGGGATAAAGCGTCACCATCTTGGTGTTGCCTGCCAGACGTATATGTGACAGTGTAGTGGTGCTCCTGCAAACGTAGTACCCAACGGCCGAGGCGTCCGGACATGTTCTTTAGGGAGGACAACCAACACAGAGCATGATGATCAGTCACAAGTGTGAATTGGTGGCCATATAAATAGGGGCGAAACTTTTGCATGGACCCTACGATGGCAAGGCAATCTTTTTCAGTGATAGTATAGTTTCGCTCAGCAGGAGAAAGAGTACTACTCGCTCTTCAGACGCGTGGTTCCGCTGTAGCAGGACAGTGTCGATTCCATACCCACTTGCATCAGTGGGTAGGATAGTAGAGGCTGTGGGATTAAAGTGACGAATCACTGGTCCTGACGTGAGGTATTGCTTGCAGGTCTGAAAGGCGGCTTCACATTCATCCGTCCAGGTAAAGTGTGTGGTCGTGGTCAGGAGTTTATGAAGAGGAGCTGCGATAGTCGCGAAGCCGCGGACAAAGCGGCGGAAGTACGACACTAATCCGAGTAAGCTGCGAAGGTCTTTAGGTGTGGTTGGTGTGGGGAATGCTGTACAGCAGCGAGCTTGTCGGGATCTGGCTCAATGCCCTGCTTGCTGACCATGTAACCTAATACCTTGATGCTGCGGCTCGCAAATCGACACTTCTCAGTATTGTGCTGGAGACTGGCCTTGGCTGAATTCGTGAGAACGTCGTCGAAACGTTCGAGGTGCTGGGAGAAGCTGGACTAAAGGATGACAATGTCGTCCAGGTAACACACGCAGGTTTTTCATTTGAGGCCGTGCAGTACGGCATTGATCATTCATTCAAATGTGGTTGGCGCATTTCTGACGCCGTCTTCTCTTTGTCGGGCTCCTGCATCGGGATCTGCCATTATCCAGAATGCAAGTCAAGGCTCGAAAAGTATTCGGCACCTTGTAGGGTACCCAAAGCATCGTCAATACGAGGCATAGGATAGACATCCTTACGGACACTTTTGTTCATTGCTCTATAACCGAAGCAAAAGCGCACCGAACCATCCTTTTTTTAGCCGGGACAACATGAGACGACCAAGGGCTTGCTGAAGGCCTTATAACGTTCCGCGCGAGCATGTCGTTGACTTCGTCTTCTATAACCTTGCGTTCAGCATACGATACACGGTAAGGGCAGCAACGAATGACGCGGGATCCGTCTGTATAGAGGCGGTGAGCGGCCACGGTTGTTTGACCCAAACCATCCGAACAAACGTCAAAGCAAGTTTGGTGTTTCCTTAAGATCATCAGCAAGGCATCAGTCTAGGTTGGGCTGAGATCTGAACTCACAGTAGCCCTGAGAGCACTGGGTGAACCGCCCGTGGGCGTAAGCTCGGCGAAGAACAAAACAGGCGAAGAAGTGACAACACATACGGGTGCTACGTCGATAAGGATGGCAACAGTGGACCCCTCCGGCTGCAGAAGTGGCTCTGATGTTGTGTTGTAGGCGGTCATACTGGTGCACTAGACCAGAAGCGATGTCGAGTCCCCGAAAAATTCAGCGCAGAGAAGAGGAAACCACTGCGTCACCGATGATATTTTCTCTTGATCTAATTGTAAGAATGCGGGCCTGGCCGGTTGGAGCGTCAACGGAAACAACTTCCACACAAACAGCGAGTAAATTAGTCGGGCGAGCAGGAGGAATTGGGACAGTTCGCGAAAAAGCCGTTTCTCCTCCAAAAACTGCAGCGTCTAGTTTTCCGAATTATTGTCGAATGAATTGGAGGCAGGACGCTAGGGCGATGAAGTACGGGGAAAGGTGGCGGGGAACGACGAAGGCGTGAGCGAGAAGACCGGGACATGCCTTGGGACGACGGAGGTGAGGGCGAGCGACGTGACGAGGATATATAGGATCCTCGAACGCAGGCGTCAAATCTGGGCACATAGTCTGTGTCATAGGCGAAATAGCCACCTCGTTCATAGTGCTCGCGCCGCCGGCAGAAACGAGAGATATCACCATGTATGCCACAGTGGAAACATACTGGGCGGGAAGGGCGCCGTACGGTTGCACGGGGGCCTTCGCTGCCATCGAGGCGAGGTGGTCGCAGACAACGGCAGCAGGTGCAGATGGAACTGGTACCGAAGGCGGTGAAGCAAACTCGGCGTAAGAGAGTGCACAAACAGGCGTAGGGAACCGGGCACGTGTGACACTTGTCGTGGACGCCAGTTATTTAATGATCTCGTGCAAATTGGGAGGAGCAGTGCACAGAGACGCAATGACGGTATTGGCCGGAGCATGACCATGAAGCTACGCCCACACATTGATGCGGTTGAGCGCTCGCCATTCGTCGTTGTCCGGGAGGTGAGCGTCGCAGGAAGCGCGTGGAAGATGAAAGGAGCAGATCGTGGCAAGGCATTGGTATGTCCTGATGATGTCACTAACTCAAGTGGGCCTCTGAATAACAAGGGCGGTAAGGCAACGGAGTTGATGCCCTTCAGGATATGGCGGATACGTTCCACTTCAGACATGTAACTTTGAGCGCGATGGTAGAGAGCCAGAACGTTTTCAATGTAAGAGGTATAAGATTCCTAGGCTCCCTGGATGCGGGTAGCGAGCTTTTGTTTCGGTACTTCGGAGCGCCCAGCAGATGTGCCGAATATCTGACGCAGCTGCGCAGTAAATGCTGACCAATCAGGGAAGTCGCATTCATGGTTATATACCAAGTTTGGGCGACCTCCCTCAGGTAGAAGGCAACATTGCAGAGCTTGTGTGCTTCGTCCAAATGGTTGCAAGTGCTCACCCTGTCGTAGTGGTCAAGCCAGTCTTCCACGTCTTCGCCGGGAAGGCCAGAAAAAACCTGAGGGCCGCGTTGCGGTACGGTGACGGACCAAATAGGTCCAGCTGGCGGAGCCGTGGGGGTGGCAGTAGTGGATGCGTTGGTTCGTGCCATGACTGGTGTTGGCAAGCACAACCATCGACCAGAGCGAAGCTCCAGGGGTGATCGGTAGAGCAAGAGAACGGGGAAATCAACGCACGCTCCACCACTTGTACGACGATACCCGGGACGAAAGCAGAGCTCTTGTAATTTAGCACAGCGCGAGACAGCTAACGAGCACCAACCCGACAAAAGTATGATGATGAGTATTAGGATGGGTATATAGAGATGAATACGATGTTAAACTGCACAGTTAGTGCTCACTATATATATATATATATATATATATATATATGCTGTATGCCTTATTGTAAAGAAAGATGTGTCGTTTGCCTCCACTTGTTAACCTGGAGTTTTCTGTTAATGCAACGAAATTTTCTGACCAACGAGAGGCGTACAGCTTCGTTGCAAAATTCGCCTTTGGGCTCATTTATATGCCCCTCCCCACGGTAATCTTTAGTAAAAGGCGAAAAAATAGTGTGCCTAGATGAGATGTCTGGGCGATGGTCTCAATAACCGCAAATCCACAGCCCAGATGTATGAGGGTCATGCCTAAAAAGGCGGTATGGGCACCCTTTCATGCAATAAATCGTAGCGCATAAACAGCTTGTGGTTCTAAATCTAATGTTTTCTGACGTAAAATGCTCACAAGATACTTTCTATTTATTAGCAATTAGATTTTATCCTGTATACATATTGTTACGGGTTATTCTGTTATTGGGACACGACGTAACTAACGGTCTTGAGCGCCAGCCTAGGTTGTTGTTGTTGTTGCCTCAAAACATGGCTCGTACCCACGAGGAGGATTGGCCATAGTGGATAAAATAAAACATACACCCAAAACATACCAAAGGGGTAAAGGCGAACAATCAAAATGAAGATTTTGTCAACTCCTTAACACAGCTTTTGAGAGGTCCTTAAATTATGGGGTTTTACGTGCCAAAACCAGCTTTGATTATGAGGCACGCCGTAGTGGGGGACTCCGGAAATTTGGACCACCTGGGGTTCTTTAACGTGCACCTAAATCTAAGTACACGGGTGTTTTCGCATTTCGCCCCCATCGAAATGCGGCCGCCGTGGCCGGGATTCGATCCCGCGACCTCGTGCTCAGCAGCCCAACACCATAGCCACTGAGCAACCACGGCGGGTTTTGAGAGGTCCTATACATAAACTAAGGTTCCGTGATCACCCGGCAAACGTCCTTTTCTTCCGCCCCGTCTTACCCCGTGTCCCACTACAGCTTATGGCACGTACCCAAATAAGACACGACTGTCACGACTGTCTTGTATATATATATATATATATATATATATATATATATATATATATACCCTTTATATATATATAGACCCCTTTGGCGCTTACTACATGCCCGAGGAACTTGAGCTCTTCGTAACCAAAGTGACACTTTTCGGGCTTAAGTGTGAGGTCTGCCAATCGGATGGCTTCTAGCACACTCCGTAGGCGGTGAAGATGCTGCTCGAACGTTTCAGAGAAGATGACCACATCATCCAGGTACACAAGACAGGTCTGCCACTTCAGTCCAGTAAGGACAGTGTCCATCATTCGCTGGAAAGTAGCCGGGGCTGAACACAAGCCAAAAGGAAGCACTCGAAATTCATAGAGCCCATCTGGAGTCACAAAGGCTGTTTTCTCGCGGTCGCGTTCGTCTACCTCGATTTGCCAGTACCCGCTTTTTAAATCGAGAGAAGAAAAATAGTGGGCACGCCGTAGTCTATCTAACGAGTCGTCGATACGCGGCAGCGGGTACACGTCCTTTTAGTCACGTTGTTGAGCTTGCGGTAGTCGACACAGAAGCGTAGCGTTCCGTCTTTCTTTTTGACAAGAACGACCGGAGACGACCACGGGCTGTTAGAAGGTTCGATGACGCCATCGTCAAGCATCTCGCGGACTTGCGTACGTATGGCTTCGCGTTCTTTTGCCGACACGCGGTAAGGCTGCTGGTGTATCGGGCGTGCGTCTTCGTACGTGATGATCCTGTGTTTAGTGATCGAAGTCTGGCGTACCTTGGAAGAATGTGCGAAGCAGGTCCGGAATTCAAGCAAGAGCTTGCGCAGTGCTGTCTGGCTATCGGTGGACAGTTCAGAATTGATGTCGAGATGGCCCAGAGACGTGTCTACTGTCTCCACTACTTCTGACGTGAAGCAGTTGTTAACGTTTGCTACTGCGTCAGCAAACGCTAACGAAGTGCCGCGGAACAGGTGTCGGTGCTCGTAGCTAAAGTTGGTAACAAGCAATTGCGAATGACCAGCACGAATCTGTATAACACTTCGAGGCACACAAACACCTTGCTTCAGTAGGTGTTCCAAGTTACTTTCGGCCACCGCTTCGCCATCGCGTAAGCCACAGCATGTAACGTCGACGAGGACACTGGCTCGTGGAGGAAGCGTGACACTGTCTGCCGAAACACGAAGTACGTCGTCGCGCCGTTGGCCGTCTTGCACGTCGATTGCTCGTGCGGCAGAGAAAGTGATACGACGCTCTTGCAGATCGATAATCGCGCCGTACTCCTGCAGGAAGTCAACCCCAAGAATAACGTCGCGGGAGCATTCGCGTAAGACAAGGCAGCTCGCAACGAATGTAGATCCTTGAATCTCAACTCTAGTCGTGCAGGCGCCCAGCGGAGTAACGACGTGGCCGCCAGCCGTCCGAATCTGCGAGTTATGCCAGGGCGTGATCACTTTCTTCAGCTGCGTTGCTATTTTCCTGCTTAGTATGGTGTAGTCTGCGCCGGTGTCCACTAAAGCACTCACGGCATAACCGTCAATGGTCACTGGTATATCGAGCGAAAGCCGGTCGTCTCGTTCAGCTGCAGGTGATGGCGGATCGGTATGTTTCCGTAACTGCGTCCGTCGGAGGTCTTCAGCGCTTCGACCGTCAGCGACCTCGCCCCCAAAGATCGCCTCAGTTAGTTTTCCCGGCGGGGACTGGTCGACCGCTCGGGAGAATAGCGCTGGGGCGGAGGTGAAAATCGTCTGGGAGACGGCGATCGCGACTGCCGCCTGGCAGGCGGTGGCAAGCGCTGCTGAGAGAGGTAGTCCTCAATGTCCCGGGGTCGCTGGCCGTATCGGGGTGGCGGCGAGTATGCGGAAAAGCCGCGAATCCCAAGGCGCCGGTATGGGCACTGGCGGTACAGGTGGTCAGCTTCACCGCAGTGGAAGCACAGAGGCCGATGATCGGGTGTGCGCCAAACATCCGACTTCCGAGGGGGCGGGCGTCTGTCGTCGACGTAGCGAACAGCTTGCTCCGAATGGTGGGCAAATGGAGCGGCATGAACAACCGGCGGCGGTGTATACCCAGCGTCGTAGTACGACATCGGCTGCGCCGACTGAATTGACACCGTAGGAGGTGCACGAACGAACCGCGGTGGAGAGGGAGAAGGGCGCTTCAGGGCTTCCGCGTAGGTCGCACGCGGATATTCAACAGGTACTGCCGCAGCGTTAGCAGGAGGCGAGGTGTCACGGAGCGCCTGGTGCACTTCGTCCTTGATAATGCTCGCTATGGAGCTTACCGTAGGGTGCGGTGTTACGGCGGCCTTTTGCAACTCTTCACGCACGACAGAGCGGATGAGTTCTCGCAGACAGTCACCGTTGCTTCCTATGGCCGTGAAAATGTCAGCAGCAGACATGCTGTTCGCTTGCCGCTCATACATGTTCGAGCGATGCAGAAGCATCTTTTCCATAGTCACGGCCTCGGACAAGAACTCCGCGACCGTCTGCGGAGGGCTCCGTACGAGGCCAGCGAAGAGTTGCTCCTTGACCCCGCGCATCAGATGACGTAACTTCTTCTCCTCCGTCATTCTTGGATCGGCCCGTCGGAAGAGGCGCGTCATGTCTTCGACGTAAGTGGTCACAGTTTCGTTTGGCAACTGGACGCGGGCCTGAATCGCACGTTCCGCTCGTTCGTGGCGATCAGGACTGGTGTATGTCGCCGAAAGCTGACGACAAAACTCACGCCACGACGTCAGTTGCCCCTCGCGGTTCTGAAACCACGTACGCGCGCCATCCTCCAGGTAGAAGTAGACGTGTCGGAGTTTCTCCGTGTCGTTCCATTCGTTCACGGAGGCCACGCGCTCGTATTCGACCATCCAGTCTTCGACGTCTTCGAACACTGTGCCATGAAACGTCTTCGGGATCCGTGGGCTCTCAAGTGTGTAACGGTTCGACATCGTGCTTCCCGTACCGGTTGGGGCGGTTTGAAGAGAAGCGCTGGTCATACCGGTTGATGTGGTGGGAACTGTAGCGTTGACGACTTCTGGAGACAGTCCCCTGATCCTGCGGCTGGCCCGATGCACGGGAGTGTCGACACGCACTGGATTCGTATCGCGGATCCTTGGAGGGGTCTGCAACATCCGTGAAGACGCTTACCCAGCACCTCCACCAGTTTGTCACGAGCCTCGAGAAGTAGCCCTGAAGGTTTAATAAACGTAGAGCAGCTGGCTCTTGGAAGACGCGACCGTCGGGGCTGGCTCGAGCAGAGAGGAAGCGCGCGGTCTTCTTTCTTCTCTTGGGCTCGACCCACTCTTGCCCTCGACCCACTACCTACTGGTGGCAATATATATATATATATATATATATATATATATATATATACATATATATATGACGCGAGCAGGAGGTTGCGGACGGAGACAAACATGGGCGCCCGAATCATATAGCTTTAATCTTCATGTTCCTCTACTTCGCTCTACTATTACACCTTCACATCCTTGTGCGTTTCGTCACACGCTTCCCCCTCCCTCCGAGAGAGCGCGTGCAGCAAACAACATGAGATGGAGCAAACAGATTGATGAATAAAAATACCAGAAGGCGCACTTATTACGATGTCCAGGCTTTTAAACTAATTCCATCTTCAAAGACATGTGCAGCAGTCCGGTGACGTCCAGCATAGCTCGGGTGGCCGAGGCAGGCTCTTGCACTCTGGACCACATATGCATGCCCCGATGAAGGAAGGTTTTGACACATTGCAGTAGTGGGAACTCGGATATAGTGGGTGTCGGCTGACTCGTCGTGACTGGCAGACACGCGGTGTCTCCTGCTCGAGCATTCGGTTGACTGAGTAGTCGAGGCGAATTCTTTGTTGGTCCTGTATGTCAGGAAAGTGACCATGTTTTTTTTTTGTCGTTGTGCGCAGCGTCGTCACACGAATCCTTGGGGTGGCAGCAGTCCTGATAGGTGGTGCTGAAGGTGCACTCAGCGACCTTTCTTGATTGCAAAATGTCGTCTTGGTTGAGTGCGCCTTATATTTAAGTGGCTTGCGCATTGACGTTTTCTTTGTTGTTGCAAATGTGCTTTCAGCGACGCTCGCCGTCGTCGTCAGTGTCGAAGTCGTCGTAGAGGTAGCTGAAATTGCCCTTGGAGTGACTGATTTTGATCATGCTGATGTGGCAGCGAGAGCTGATGATGCAACACTGCTTCTGTAATAAGGCTAGTATCTGGTTTACATATTCGCGCCGTCATCTGCAGGTAATTGATACACTGCTTGCTTTTGTGCGGCTTGTCTGATGGCGAGGTCCATGTGAGAGGTTCTTCAGAAGCCATATCTGATGCTGCCATCGATGTACTGTCGTTCTGAGGGCACATTTCTGTTAGTTGGCAATGTGTGGTATCAGGTGGCACCGATGGTATTGCAATGTCAGCATTTTGTCGAGGATAAGTGTGTACAAAAGAGCTTGAGATATGCAAATGATCTTGAACTCCTAGTGGTAGCTGTTCATTCACTCTTGACGAAGGTAAATGCTCTTCGCCGCCAAATGAGCATACGGTGTTGGTGGTCACATTTTGGTGTTCTAGCGGAAAGTACGTTCGATTAATTTTATAGGTTCCACTGATTGCGTCCATGCTGCCTTGAATCCCAGGTGGTCGATCACTGGATGATGCCACGGTGATTATGGCTCCACCACGTGCTTCCAGTGATAAGTCTGTCTGTGGAAAAGATGAGGTTTCATGCGTGAACAAAGTGATTGTCTGAAGCACGGGCTGCGTAATCAGCTTCATAGAAGAGTTGAGTAACTTGAAACGAGGCGGCGGGCTGCGCGTACAAGACAAGGCGGACGCAGCCGATGCTTTAGCGATAACACGAGTACGATAGCGGAATGAAGACGCACATATTGGCGATTCCTGCACGGCAGTGAAGTCAGGCAGAGTGGTTTTGAAGGAAAGCGACGTGAATATCGCCCAGCGAAAGGAGGCTTTGCTTTGTCCATTGTGGGTGTTGAAATCATGCTAGGCGTGTGATTACGTTTCCGCTTTTAGGGAGTATTACTACATGAAAAACTTGTTGACGATCTATTCATGCGTGGCTTTAATTGGCACTAATGATGATTGCTACGTGGAGAGTGCTGGTGACTACGGCGACCCAGTTGCGATTTCTCCAGCTGTTGGATAATTAGGGGGTCTGCAAAGTATACGTGCAATCGACTGATCATCTCTTCTTTCATTTTCTCCCACGATTCGTTGTTTTCAAAGATGTGCACGAGGTAGAAGCGAAATACCTCACCGGTGACGTAATCATGGAAGTTGGCGACCATCTTGCGTTCGGACCATGATGCAGCGGTTGCGTGGAGCTCGAAGAAGCGGAACCAGTCTGCCACAGGCTCAACATCCGCTGATCCAGTGTACTTGGGGACGTCCAAGGCTTCTGATGGTGCGGTCATGATGCTGGTCTCTTTGGGTGGTGCATCTGTGTGCGGAGGTTTCACAGCATAGTGTGGAATACTTCCATGTTGGTGTGTGGCTGATGAGGTGGCTGCCAGGTCTTCATCCTGTCGGCTTGTGTGACGCGAGCAGGAGGTTGCAAATGAAAAAAAAACATGATGATGCCTCAATCAATGGCACAACCCACTGTGGGGGATAGGCCACGAACCGGGTGGTATTATGATCAAAATTTCAAATAAGTTAGTTTATAAATAAATAAGTACTAAAAATTTCAGGAAAGTAAATGAATAATTGAAGATAGGAAACGATCGAACCGATAATAAAAGAATGAAGTAGTCTATACTAAGTTAGTCAGCCTTGCCTAGATTGGAATAGCAATATAAATTTAATGATAAATAAATACAGTAAAGGATAGACGAAAATTTCGAATAATAATATTAGTAATCATGTAATTTTGATTTTGTGACACAACTTTTTGAGTTTGCTAAATCTATAATTTATTGAAAAATAAATAAACTAATCATAAAAAATGGGAAAATATGAATAAGGCAATCTTTTTGTGTCACAAAGAAAATTATAAATGGCTCGGCAAACATTCCCGTGGCTATATCCTAACACCGTGGCCCCAAGTGAGAGTATAACTGAACCATGGCATAGTCATGTAGCCAACTCGGAATTTTCGACACCAAGCCACGTAAAAAGTAGCCCAATTTGGCTATTAATAGCCCAATCTGGCAACCCTACCTGCTAGACCGGAAGCGCAGCTGCACGGTGCCACCTGGTGCCGCGCTCTGTGAACACGGAGAACAAATCAGATTCGGTTTCGTTTTCCAGTTTATGCTGTAGTTGCTGGAACAGTAAAATTATTGCTCGACAAATAATTTAACTCTGAAAGAGGTTAACGCTTCCTCTCCGACAAGGTAGTGCAGTTTGTTCAAAGATAGAAAAAGCAAGGAGAGGAAAGGCAAGCAGGTCAACCAGACAAGCGTCCGATTTCCTACTGGGGATGGCAAACCCCAGTGCCCCTGTGTTGCAATGCAGTGCACTGAAATCTGCCTAGTGTAGTGCTAATTTGGGGTGGTTGGTGCATGTAATGAACGGGTAAATAATGAGTTGTGTCATAACTTTTTATCAATGTTAGAACGTATATTTTACGAGGACTGATGTCCATAAAACTGCTTTTTCATTATTATTTTGATAGGGCATATTGTTATTTCAATATTGAAGCGAGACAATATGTGAAGTTTAGCCATTTGACAGAAATGCTGTCAGCGACACCAGCCTCGCAAAATATACACCTGAATAGTGCCGCATAATGCACTGGTGTTCCACATATATGCACCAAAAAGCTTCTCTCGAAAAATAGAAAGCAGAACGTCATGCAAGCTCTTTTAGAAGGAATATCTTAAAAACTTGATTCGCTCACCAAGTTCGCACTTACTGGGTACATTTTGCGTACAGGCTGACTTGAATTTTGTAATTACCGCATGCTCTCTAAATTGAAAATGAAAGCTAGCCGATTGCAATAAGTACATATGGAGTTTAATACTTTACCATAGATACACTTAACATGAATTGCCTTGAATACTGTATTACCGAATAAAGCGCCTTTATTATCAGCAATGCTCTGGGCATGTTATATATAGCCTTTGTCGAAGACGCATGCGTACACATGTGTGTATGCATACATATTTGTGCGTCACTTACACCCTTCTTGAGCATAAAGAAACACCCTTGGTGCCAATCGGAGGGTGCAAAAGATGTACGCACCCTATATATAGGGTGTAGTATTGTAAAATAATGACAAAAAGGTGTGAAAGGGTGTAAGCAAGGGTGTTAAAATCAAAATACGCCCTTTTTACACCCTTTTGGGTGTAAAAACTTTTACTGTGTACATGCGCACACCAAAGGGACAGACCAAGTTGGCAATTAATTTGACTTGGGCTCAGTAACGAATTTTTTTATATATGATCCATCATGCGATCCTATAGAACACTCTCAATAAGTTTTGCCATATATTTGACGTACGATAAATAGGGCGAATATTGTCAAGATTGCAGCCAGCTCCTTGTTTTTTTAAGTTGCGGAATTATTTTGGCTGTCGTCCATTCTTGAGGAAACCAAGCATTTTTTAGAGAATAATTCACTGTGTTCAGACGTTCCTCAGGAGACATTGCAAACAAAATTTTTAGCATGGCATTGGAAATCCTATCAGGACCTGGGGCTGAAGTAGGCAAAGGTCTCATGATATTGGAAAGCTCTGACACTGTGACTTCCACAAAGTCATCCCTGACGGGAGGTCTTAATATTAAGGCCCATTTGGCAAACATGATGTTAAGCGTTGTGCTAAGCCCTTTGCTATGAATTCTAATGAAGTAGATATTTTGCGTTGTGAAAGAATTACCGAAGCAATGTTCGCTGGTGTTGGTATGAACTTTCCATACCGAAGGAATCTGAACAGAGCTTTTTTGTTGTTAGACTTAGAGAGGAATGCATGATGTCTTTAATATATTTGTCTTTGGCATGTGGTACTGTTCTCTTGAATGCGGTAGCTCCAAACTTATAATCGTTCCAGTTATTCGGAGACTGATTGTCAAGAATGTTTTCCAAGCGGCTTTTCATCGTCTATAATCCCCCGTGCACTCCGAATTCCACCACGGAGAGTGAGAACTTTTATCTTTCGTTACAATAAACTGAGACCTTTTATAGGAACTTTTTAATACAGCGTAAAGGCTCATGGCTTTGATGTTATCCGGCACCGTTAATTGGGAGTTGAGGGTCACTTTCTAGATACCCTGCAATTTCTGGTAATAGACAAAAATGCACGCTGGAGACACCAAAGAAGTAAAAGGGCATACAATATCAAACCGAATGGGTAGATGGTCACTGTTTGAGACAGAGTCGACTGTAGACCCGGAAGTGACGGACATCCCGAACTGGCGAATGTTAGATCAAATGCTGATTTATGAAGGCCTTGAATAAACGTAACTGCTTTCGTGTTTAAGCCACAAAAATTTTGGTTGATTGCCCAGTCTGGCAATCTCTTTCCACATGAGTCTCTTCTGAAACGCCCAGCCACATGATGCCAATTTAAGCCGCCCGCTATCACAATTTCTTTCCTACAATATTTTACAAGGGTACCAAGGTATCTATAGTCTTGGACACCTGCGGGACAATATACATTAACTAAAGAAAACGAGGAACAACCGGGAATAGTTACATCTATTGCTAGTATCTCGCACTTCGTAGACATATACCGATAAGTTATTTTTACTTTATGGCATATTCTAGTCGTTATCATGAAAGAAAGTCCACCTATCGGTGGATGGTCCAATCGAAATAAACGATAGTTTCTTATGTGGAAATCTTGGCCATGTGAGAGCCAATTATCATGCGAAAGAATATTTGTGGAAGAAAATTCTGAACAAAATATAATAAATCTGTAGCTGCAGAAATAATGAAACGGAAGTTCCACATAATACCTTTAAAGCAACTATGATACCCGCCGCGGTGGCTCAGCTAGCTAAGGCGTTGTGCTGCTGAGCACGAGATCGCGGGATCGAATCCCGGACGCGGCGGCCGCATTTCGATGGAGTCGAAATGCAAAAACGGCCGTGTGCTTGCGTTGTAGTGCACGTTAAAGAAACCCAGGTGGTGAAAATTAATCCGGAGCCCTCCACTACGGCATGCCTCATAATCAGAACTGGTTTTGGCACGTAAAACCCCAGAAAGAAGAAAACACCTATAATGAATTAATGCCTACTTTAGAAATCACTGGCTCTAAATTACTGTCTTTTAAAAAATCTCTCTTCGAAAGACTGTCTTTACCGTGTTTTGTGGGTTTTGATTGAAAGATAGAACTTGAAGAATTAGGGTTGACATCTGTCTTGGAAAGACTATCTTTAACAACTTTTTTGGTTTTGGAGTGCGGGACCAAGGTAGAAGAATTATCGTTAGGTGGTCTTGTGCGTTAAAGCGTCGGAAGACCCATTTCTAAGTCCTGGTTGATTTCCGACACTGATCATGAGAAGCAACCGTTGTTGGTCTGCTGAGTGGAAGTGGATTGCCTTGTATTCTCAGCGTTTTCTGCAATGACTGGCGAGCGATCTATTAGCTGCCCAGCGTTCAATGTAAGAGGATGTGTAGGAGTCTGTAAGCTAGTGTCAGTGCTCGCTACAGAACAGAAAAGCTGAATCATTTGAGATGTCATCACATAAGCTAGAGTCTCCGACAGGTTTGATGTTAGTTGTTCCATAGCTTTTGACTTCGCTTTTTCGACCGCTATCGCAATAGCATCGAAAGGGCTGACTCTGCAACCATTTGTTGACGGGCTGTCACTCTTGCATATACCTTAGACCTTCCCTGGACCTCAGCAACAGCATCACGGCGTGAGCAACATCTCCTTTCAATTGCTTCTATAATACAAAATTCCTGTGTTCTCGTAGGACAATTCGAGTAGTTAGCGGGGTGACCACCACTACAGAAACAGCATTTCTCTTCTTCGGACCAGCAATCACTAAAATTGTGGTTGTCACCGCAATTACGGCAGCGTGGCGCAAATCTGCAGCCCCTCACGTTGTGATCAAATCGCCAGCAGTTAGCGCATTGAAGAATGCGTGGAGCCAGAGATTCAGCTTTGAAAATTAGTGGCCAGACCTTGATTTCTGTTGGAAGCATCGTCCCAGCACATGTGATTATCACTGACTCAGTTGGAGTCTTCTTATCGTCAATCACTCAGCTACACCGGTAAACGGAGATGACACCAGCCACAGAAAACACCTCTAAAATCTCTCCCGGGGTTCAACTGGCGTCTACACCTCGTATAGTGCCTCTAGAGCCTGCAAGATGCGGTGGGACGAAACATCTAGCCGGATGTGAAGCGAATGTTGAGCAATTGAGCAGTTCCTTGCCACAGTTGTGGTCTGGCGAGCAACATAATATACCTCCCCAGCCGAACTGGCGGACCTCAGTGATCTGTCGGAAGTGAGTTGATGCCTTCTGCAATTCCACCTGAATCGTCTTTGGGTTCTTCCTGTTGATTATGCCGCCATCGGTAGGCACCATGGCCACGGGAACGTTGCCGGTTCCAGTGCGGAGAAAAAACTCATGCGGTAGCCCCTGGGGAGCTAGCGAGGCTGACCACGGGGAAGCCCCGAGGGCAGACAGGTATCAAGCTAGGCTGACTAACTCAAAAACACATGAGAATTCTTCAAACGGAAATAAAAAAATTTACGTAAAAGAGCAAGGTGAACAAAGAAAATAACACCCGATACTTGACCCAAGCCCCCAAAACAGGAGATGCTACTACAGCGATCGAAAGCAGGAACGCAGGAATCGAACTGCAGCCGCTGCTGCCCAAAACATGGTCTCCAGAACAGCAGCTTGCATCTTCATCTACCTCCACTGCCAGCTACTAATATACCGTACCGTCCTTGTGCGTCTCGTAACACACACACAACACACACACACACACACACACACACACACACACACACACACACACACACACACACACACATATATATATATATATATATATATATATATGCGCTTGATTGCAAAGACACATACGCCGTTTGCCGTCAATTGGTGATCTGGAGTATCGCGTGTACGCCACGAAATTTGCCGATCAACGAGTGGTATACAGCTCCGCTGTAATATTTCCATTTTCATTTACGGCTAGGGAGCCAACTTTTAGCTGTTTAATGTTGGCAGCCTAATCACGCCAGTGCTGCCAGACATGTAACAGCTGATAGGGCGCTGTTGTGGTTGCGCAGCGACAGTCGCAGCGCCTGCTGATTTGCACCGACGTGTCATCATTCACATTCTGCAGGCCCGACCACGCGTACGCTTGCCGACGCCCGCAAGCCTAGGTGACAATAATAAAAAACGAACTGAGCCAGCATTGCCCAAATTCTTTTGCCTGAAATAGTCGCCGCAGGTTGCATACACCTACCACAGGATAGCACTGCTAACGTTACCCGCCAGGCAGTATTCAATGGGCAGGCCACTTTGGTCTGAGCTAGAGAGGTGCATCCTAATTGATTTCTTCAAAATGCTATATGCTTCTTTGTTTCAAGAGTGCTAACAACCTTTTGATCATTCGCATCAATTGTAAAATTATCAGAAAGGTTGCGCTGCAGACTTTGACAAGCAAGTACTTAAACTCACCCTGGGCAATAAATTCACCTTTCTCTTGCTGGCCAGCAATATTGTAGGCCTGCTGTGTGCTGCTTAGATTTCAGAGAAAAAATTTGATACTCCATTTTGTATCTATTTGTGCGTTGTAAAGACCACTTAATGGAACAGAAAATGTTTCGGCTGAGTATTCCTTCTTTTGAAAGTTACAATATTACGCTGATGCATTTTGAATGTAGCTTGCCCGTGAAGTTTGCCCGTAATCAAATGTTACTTACCTGGGTCAAACGTAGGACCTCGCAGTTGTCGGATTTATAAAAATATATATTTTTCTTTGCTGACCCATGAGGAACCGTTTTTGGTTCAGGGCTGAAACTTGTGGCCATCGTGTAGCGACCCGGCAAGTTCCGGATATACAGAAAATATATCTCCTTGTACATAAGGCCAGTAGCTCTTCCGAAGTTCACCTTTACGAGGCTCTTGGGAGGGTTGCCATCAATGTCAATAGACATTATTGTTCTAGGGACAAAAACAGGTATGCATTCGTCAGCAACAATCACTCCACTGTTTTTTCGTAGATAAAAATGTTTATAAAAACAGAAGACATTAAGTTTTCATCTCTTGCTATTTATTGAGTCAGTCACACAAAAAACTCCTTTTCCCTCTTCCGAATCAATAATTATAGCCTAAGTAAATCAATTACTTTTAGGTACAAGTGCATCACCTCTTCAAAAACGGCCTTTTCAGCATTCCTAAATACTTTGGCTTATAGCAAGTAACATTTAAATGCACAATAAGTTCACTCTAATTGTGTTCTGCATAAGTGAAAGAATCTATTTCAATAGAAGGAAAGAAATGTTGTGCAACCTTGCAGACCCAAGACCCAATTTCTAAGGAAGCTATATATTTCAGCAGTTACAATAAGAATCGCCGTTCAATCTAAAAATAAGTCACACAGCTGCCTTAACGGTCCGTTTGAAACATCGCCAGGCATATGGCCGTGAGAAAATGTTAACATATTTTTACAAAGGGAGTCATTTATCGAAACACTTTTTACTTCGCCAAAATGTCAACCATAATTCCCCCCTCGCGCCATTCTCGCTAAATTTGACACCGGTTGCGATAACAATTCTCTCAGAGCTGTGCGATTAATTCTGCCTTTCCCGTAAACCCCACGATAAGGCTCCGGATTGCTGGCATACGAAATTTACTGCTTAGAGCCTAATTAGCTCCCGTACTTTAAAGACCGTGTACACGTTTACCCTATTCTCGGACGCAAATTTTAAACCAATATAAGGCACCTTGTTTAGTTCACTGTGGTCTCCAAGGAAATATCGTACAAACCTCGTCTAATGCATAAAAAGACAAGGAGCCTTCAATCATCACTTGCAAATCTTTCGACTATGCTAGCATTCTTACAGTTTCGTTACATATTGCAATTAGGTCCCCTGTCTCCGCCAAACATAAACGTGGCATAACGTACACTCTAAGAAGAAAAGGAGGAAATGGGGTATTGAGGTTACTCCTTTAGGGGAGGAACTGATCTGCCACAACCATTCCTCCCTTTAGGGGTTAAGTGAGAGGGGATGAACTGTTACTCCCCATGCGTAGGACTAACAGTTGCTCTTTTCCGATGCTCCTCAAGGGAGTAACGGTTATCCTTTCCGATGCTCCTCGAAGATGGAATTAATTAAATTAGCTATTTATTCGCTAATAAAAAAATTACTGGGCGAAAAAAAAACGCACCGGCAAGTAGGATTCGAACTCACATCCTCTCGTTTACAAGTCGGGTACCCTAATCACTTCACCATGGCAGCTCGGTTGACAAGTCAATTACCGAGTCGAGGTTAACCAGCTTAACGCAGGTGCGGCAATAACAGAAGAGACTCGGCATTTGGTGTATGCTATGCCGGGAGAGTCTAACGTTGCGCATACTTACAAATCTAAGCGACTACATAAAGAAAGTTGCCCGATTATTCTTACGGTGATTTAAACTGAGACATTGCGTGATCTTCGTGCAGCGAGTGCAAACGGGGCACGCAAGACGACAGAGGACAACTTCTCTATCGCTTAGCTTGCCCCTTTTGAGCTACACATCGCTTTAGTTAAGTTTATAATCTCCTTGGAACGAAAGGAACTCTTTAGGTACTACTGGCCAAGAAAATCTGGCAATCCATTTATGACTTGCGCGCTTAATGCGTATCGTTCACTTATGGTATGCACGCACACGAAGTGCACGGCTCTTCAGATTCCACCTTTTAAATTTCAGGCAATATTCTCACGAAGATGCAAAGTGCTGCTTTACATCTAGTTCAGATAGACAGTACACGAACTTCCAACTATTCATGATATATAGACAATACCGCGTTCGCCGCATCACTCCACGAGACGGACGAAAACAGCAAAGTGCATGGGGAGTAACTGTTGCAGTTCGTTCTCGCCGTTGCTCTCTTTCGGACCAGGGATCGTACACTTACTCTCCAAAATTTGCACACGCCACCCACACTCCTGCAGTTACTCCCTTGAAGGACGAAAGTGCCGTTTTTTGGACTAACTGTGCAGTTACTCCCGTTCTCCCCGGAATACTTCTTAGAGTGTAGAGTCATCTCCGGACAGTGGAAAACATAGTTGATAGCGGCCGCATGCCGTAAACTATACCGAACGCTTGCTTAACTAACATTTTCCTAAGGCTACTTGCTTCACAGGCATTTAACTTAGCCGAGAGATTTCCTTTATCATCGCCAAGATTTGGCTAAGTTTGATGTACGTGCCATTTGCAGCGTTGCTAGGGCAACACCTTGAGTTCTGCCGCGCTCATAAGGCAAAATTTCAACGCCCCAGAGCACTTGCATAATAATTCTTCGCAAAAGCGGCCAAAGGCCCCCTTTGAACTCTAACTCCCCATCACCCATTCCTTGTAAAAGACACTTCAATAAATTCTTTATGAACCTATACTACCAGATGGATACGCCCACAAGTGTCATTCACTTTTAACTACATCTTGATCACTTAAGCCGAGCAACAGTGTGGCCAGCTCCAGGCGCGCGATCGGGCATGGATATGTACGGCGACTTCGTGTGTTTCAACTGTCTGTCTGCGATGCTGCCGAGTCGGCGAGAAAAACCGGCATGCGTGGTTTTGCCCTGCACAGACAAAACTCGTGTCGTGTATGATAGCGTGTCACTTCCGAAATGCTGTTTGCGTTGTGTAGCAGCGCAGAGATCACGTGCTTACTATCGCTCTGCTGTCCTCCCCCTTCCAGCTAAAGTGTAACTAATAAAATGTTGTGCACATAATGGGCCCTGCGCTTGTGAAAGTGCAAAGTTGCCGCGGCACCTCAGAATACGAGTTTTAACTTTTTGTATTGACTAATCCCTCTGGAAGAGGGTTAAAGAAACTGTATTTGCCAGGCTCAATTATTGAACATTATGTTAATGTCCTGCTTATTAAGCCCGAAGCCAACTCTTACAGTTGGATGACTAAGATTGTCAACCATTTGTTGCAAGTCACCTCCGTCACAACTGAAAAAGGCAATGTCATCTGCAAACCGCCGGTTGTTTACATGTTCTTCTGTCCCAACCTAATAGTCTAAACTTCGAAGCATGCAGTGACTAGCATATTTGAAAGAGAATTTCTCCTTGCCTGAACTCTTTTTAGATTAGTATTTTTTGGTTTGCCCGCGGAGAATAAAGGCAACTGTGCTGTCTCTATAGGCGTTTGCTATTTTAGTCCCGTAAGCTTCCGGAGCTCCCTTGACTACACAATACTTCCATGAGTACCAGTATCCCCGCTGAATCAACGGCTGTAATGTATATGAAAGCCACATACAGATGTTGGTTGTAGACCGCAGATCATTTAGTTGTTTGATTCATTAAGTGGATGAGATCCACTGCCTACTTATTGAGTGTTACACTTACACTCGCCGAGATGGCAGTACAGTAGGGCATTTATTGAGCGTTTATACAGAACAAAATATTGCACATGTTACTGAGCGTAATATAACAACATGAAAAGCAACAGTCACCAGCTACGCACAAGTCTAATTCTTTCATTACCGGCCCTATAGAAATCGTTTAATCAGATCAACAATTTCTCTACGCGTTAATTTCTGTTGGGATTCTTGTATTAGCGACATCATGCACTCAACTTTAACAACGACTCAACTTTAACAATTTGGCAGATTTCACAATTTTTGACAGATTGAGCCAACTTCAAAATAAAATTTTGGTGGGAAGTATCGTTGAAACAAGTTTCCAGTGCGCCTTGCACTTCTTCAGTAAAAAGACGCAAGATCTGCACTTTGGAATAGTCGGCAACATAATGTTCAAATGACAGTGGCAGTGAGGACGCAGAAGCTACTCGCAGGCTGTCAATTAACCGGTCGTATAGACAGGGGTAATTGGAGATCGCAGGGAGAGGCCTTCGTCCTGCAGTGGACATAAATATAGGCTGATGATGATGATGATGATGATGATGATAGGCTGTTTTAACGACGTCTCAAGCAACGGTAGGTGCTTATGAGCGCGTGTTATTTTATTTTGATAATTTAATTTTATTTATATCAAGTGCAAGGTCATTTTCACCACCATGGGTTGACTTTACCAATCAGTGCTTAGACTGCACATGCACAAATTATTACGAGCAATTCTTCGCGTTGTGTGGGGTTTTCACTGACACAAGAGCATGCCGTCGATGTCAGACCGACCTTCGACCGAAGCTTGACTAGCTGTGTAATTCTTACATCTTGAACATTGCTTGTGCAAGTGGTGTACAATAGGTGAAATATGTACTCTTCAATATTGTGGAACACTACACATTACTTACAGGCACCGAACAAAGCATGCCCAGTAGAACAAAAACTAGGACACCTTGTTTGCACAAAAGCGAACGCAATGATTAAGTATGAGGAGGCCTCTGCAAGTGCCCTGACTTGACAATCATTGCTCCGCGAGCCATATAAACGCAGTGACAAAGTAACCAAGTGCCAGTTGCAATCAGTAAAAACAAATGCTTGCTGTACGATAGCAACTTACCGGTTATCACATTTGCGAAGCTAGTGCTTTCCCGCATAACTAGGGCATCACTATGGCTAGTAATAAAGCCAGCAGATATTCATTTTTTTCTTACGTGATCTAACTTATAAAGTTTGGGAACTACTAAACAGGCGCATATTTTGCATTTTAATATTTTTTACTCTGAATACTTACACTAAAAGTATCAATTTATTCCTTTCATTCGTACTCCGTGACGTTCTTCATCGAAGTTTCATATAATAATGCTAACAAATCGTCTGCGCAATTACTACTCTAGTCATTGAAACCACTCCAGTGATTAAAACACCAGTGATTACGCTGTAATGCTATGCATCGCAGTATCCGTTACTACTATGCCTTAAAATAAAATGTTAGAACATTAAAGCACCAAATATGAACATAGTTATAGCAGCAACAAAAGAGTTAAAGAAAAAATGTGCAGACGAAATAAAAAGAAAGTCAAGTAAACAGTCCAATACAATATGCAAACCAGGACTTCACTTCTTGATGCCAGCTTGGTCTCTGAGTTGCCCTGATTCTAATTAAATTACATCAGTGAGTATTTTTGTTCGGTACGGAAAGCAAGCGATGATTATCAATCTGTATTAAGTGATATTTTTCCACAGACCTCCTACGCTCATGTGAAGAGCTAACATCCACTTAATTTACTATGTTTACCACCCTTTTTCTTGCCGGCAAATCATAATAGCCATCAATAGTGCTAGCAGTGCCGCAGCAGCAACAAACCCACACCATTAGGCTGACAACGACATGCTTATAATGACGCACCAGCACCATCATGCCTACTCTGGACGGTTTACACAAACTAATCAACTTTGAATAGGCCGCCCCGCGTAAATTCTGCCTGGACCTTAGGCCAGTCGCTTGTTCGTTTTGCGACTGGATAGAGCATGTTTGGTACGTATTGATGATGATGATTTATTGGCATCCTATTTGAGACGAGGCGGTAAAAATAGTCACCCGGTCTGCTTGATTTATTCAGGTATACTGTACATGTTTTTCCTTCTAGCATTTTTGTATGCACCTCCACAATCCATTTCATCCTTGAAACTTTATCTACCTTCTATCGTTAGCTATGCCTGTAACAGATCCGGTCGTATAAATCCCTTCTCTGCTTTTCGAAAGCGCAGCTCTTAGGCGTTCATTCCTGTGGAGGGCGTCGGCGTCCCTCGTAACCGAGCGAACGAGCTTAGCGAAAGATCAAAGCGAACGCGGGGCGTACCGAGAATGAAAGAAAGCGTGATGCGGAGAGCGCAGGGGAGACGGCCTGGGCATGTACCGAGTTGGCGCCGCGTGGACGATCTCATCTGCATCTTCCAGGGAGGGTGGCTTCAGTTGGGGAGGGCTAGGCTCATCCTCGGCGCCAGCTGCTAAGGTCAGTCCGCGGTACCAGCGTGTGTGATGGGGACCACTGCGCCTGCAAGGGGTGATGGCGAGCGGCTACGAGTAAGGCTACATGTTACGCTCCCTTGGGTGTGGTCGCTGCTGACACTGGTGGCATGATTTCCCCGCGACGAACGTCTGCTCTCGTCTTTAGTGGATGAAATAGTCAAAACAAAAGCGTAGTGCGGTGCAAAAAAATTAAATTATGGGGTTTTACGTGCCAAAACCAGTTCTGATTATGAGGCACGCCGTAGTGGGGGACTCCGGAAATTTAGACCACCTGGGGTTCTTTAACGTGCACCTAAATCTAAGTACACGGGTGTTTTCGCATTTCGCCCCCATCGAAATGCGGCCGCCGTGGCCGGGATTCGATCCCGCCACCTCGTGCTCAGCAGCCCAACACCATAGCCACTGAGTGTGCGGTGCAAGACATGCTGTGCGGCGACGGTGGCCACGATATGGCGCCAGAGTAGTGCGCGTGGTGTGTATGGAGATAAAGCATGCTACTCACCGCGTTATCATCCTAATATAAATCATATACCTATATACGCATATTACAATGTATTGACACGCCACGTGAAAACACATATAGAGCTGTGGTCAAATTTTGCATTTGGGCACTTCGTAATCGTCGGTGAATTTTTTTTTTCTACCAGTACTCTACACGTCTCTTGCTTATCTCGACTGCTGACAGGTTGATGCTTTCGTGCACTTTAAAAGTAGTGCATCTCGATAGTGCACGTTACTTCTGGGTCTCACTGGATGAATTCCCTCGCATGCCGTTAGGATGTGCTGAGTGGTCTCCGAAGTTGGCTGCAGCATACACATGCTTCATCTTGGTGCGAATATCTTCTCCGGTATATTCTTGCTTCTTGAGCTCGGGCCTCAAATAGCAAGGCACTGCCCTTTCTGGTATGGTACAGTTATTGTTTTTCAATATATTCTCCCGCTACAAGCACAGAATTTATGTATGGGCCTTCGAAAAAAAAATAAACGACATTCAAGGAATATCATTGCTTCCTTTTTATAATTTAGGCGCAGAATATGCTAATAATCAAAAGACACGTTTTCAAACTGCAAGCATTAAGTACAAGCGTACGTTGATGCAAGCAGCTTCACTGTGCGTGTCCGTTTGAGAGGTAGCCGAAAAAATGGACGAGTTGCGAATGAAATATTTCTTTTTAACTTCAGTAATTGTGCTCATTTGTCGAGTCACTTAATTTCTACTTTATTGGAGGCGAATCAATTCGGTGACTATATGCAGTGTTCAGTAAGGAAAACAGACGCAGAAGCGTAGTGAGGGTGGACGGCTATATTCAGACATTGTAAATAGACACCGCCACTCGTCATAGCTATTTTTGTAATGTACTAATCAATGGAACGGCACATTTGATTACCGTATACATTACATCTACTGCATGCACACGCACGACGTGGCGTTAAAAATAATCAGCGCAAACACATTTAGCGGTTGTGACTGTTGTGCAGAATCGCATAAAAGCCAGTATTAGCTTTTTTTTTGCGAGGCGGCCTGGCATGGCAAAATGTTTCTTTGTAAGAACATGCTTTTATTGGGTCGCTACAGCCACAGATAATACCTGCACTATGACGATTAATCAGCATGCATCGATACACAATGTTCCCCTGCCCATTTGGGGCAGCTACATTTCAAATTTAACACATAGTGAAAATACTTACTCTTCCTCTGGTTTTGTGCACTCGAGGAGGGCAATTATGCTGGAGCCCGGAGGCTGTACAGATCCAGGTAGGTCGAAGTGCCATGGCTGCCAAAACACAAACAAAACAACACGTGCTTTCACACTGAGTCGTATTGCGTTTACAATAGGAAAAGTAAAACTGTGTGAAAGTCATGAACGAAAAGATGGAAGTATTAACGCGAAAACACACGCAGGGCGCTGGTTTAGAACTTGACTTTATAAACGCCAAGCTTCCTGTGTGAGCTTCCCCGTGGTTAGACGTGGCGGTGGGGCCGTTTTCAAGCGAAGCTTCTATAGGCTTACAAGTGTGGGCGGTGGTGGTGGTGTCACGCTGAAAAGTGGGCTGATCATTGTGGCAGTACAGAAAGGGCCCAAGCTCAATGGCACATATCAGGGACAATAAGAAAGAGAGAAAGATAGAGAGAGAAAGCATGAAGAAGAGATAAAGTAAGAAAGAGAGAAAGTAATAAAGAAGGGCTGGTGATTTCTTGTGGCATGTCTCTGTGAGTAAAAGCTGCTTTCACTGGCGTACGAAATTGTGAACAGGGGAGGGAGGTGAGCAAGGGTGAAAGTGAGCGGGGGGGGGGGGGAGGAGGTCCTGTGCGCACTTGTATAACAATCTCGGGGGTAGCCTGCATCGTGTTGCCGCCCGCGCCGCCGGTTTGAACTCCCGCCGCCGTGCATCTTCTCTGATTCTTTCACTGATGCTCATGTGCAGTCATCTTTCTCTCCAGACTTGCTCTGCAGCTTGACCTGGCTGACGACTTCGCCTTCGGTTGCTCGACAAGCTGCTTGATCGGGGTAAAGAATTTCACGCGAGCCAGCGGGTAGAACAGCCGCCGGCTCTTCCCTCAGCAGTTCCACTTTTAAGCACATTATTATGAGATTTGGAGGACGCAGGGTTGTTTTGTACTTTGTAAATGCGCCGAATGGCTACGCCTGAAACCCAAGAGCCCTGTGACTACACATAAATTCTCTCTCCGCTCTTCTTTCGCTACTATGTCCCCCTTTTCCTTTCCCTGGTGATGAGCCGTGATGCCTGACGGGCGGAAGAAAGTAGCACCTTTTGTTATTCACAAGCACTCTCTCTCTCTTCGCCGTCGATGAAAATTTATTTTCGGCGAATCTCCAGAAGGTGACGCATCACCAGGCGAAATAGCTCGAGAATATGGCCTTTGAATAGGACTTACCTTTGCCTTCTGTAGGCGATCGCGTCTATTGGCTGTTATGGGCGAGTTACGGGACGCATATCACGTTTTGATTGTGGTGTGTCGTTTTGGCTTGTCGTATCAATGCTTCGCTTACATCGGTTTCCACAGTGCATGGGATCTTCCGCCTTTATTTTGTCACTCGTCCACATGTATTATAGACGCCGGATGCCTTTTGAAAACTCCACATAAGCGTTCTATTTAGTTCCCGTGGGACGCGTGCGTATAGAGTGCTTTCTTAAAATATACAAACTTCGATGATGATGATTTAGTGGCATCTGCTTTGAAACGGGCCGGTACAAACAGTCAGCTAGCCTGCTTGTTTTAATCAGGTATGTTCTGCAAGATTTTAATTAAATAATTTTTGTCGACATCTCCGTAATCATTTTTCCCTCCTCAAAACATTGCTGTCTAGCTTGTACCTCTGCCAATGCGTGTAACGGATCCGGTGGTATCATCTCTTCCCTGTTATTTGTGCACCAATACTCTAAACACCTCTTGCTCATCTCTACAGCTGACTGGTTGATTGATTCCGGGAACATTAAATACAGACACTTGCGGAACGTGTACCTTACATACGCGTCTTACTGGGCGAATCCGTTCGCATTCCATTAGGATGTGCTAAATGGTCCCCGGATTTTCGCTGCAGCATACACATGCCTCCCGTTGTTGGGAATATTTGTGTTGGTATGTTCTTGCTCGTTGAGCTCGAGCCTCAAATAGCACGAAACTGACATTTGTGTTATCGTTTATTTTTCCTTTTAATTTCATTCTTCCTTCTGGACACGCTGCGCTGCCATCTAGCGGCACAACCGTGAAGCCCACTCGTGGCCTCCGAGACTAGAAGTGTGTGCGTCTGTGCCTGGGAACGCTTAAAATTGTTCCCTAGCTTGCCGCGCACTTAGTGATGCATACGCAGTGAATCAAGTTGGCAAGAGGTTCATTTAAGAGCGGCACACACCCAGTGCATGAATAGGGCAGCTCGCTAAGGTGTTCGCGTGAAAGGTTTTACAGCGAAACTGTTAAGGGCTAACCTTTCGATCGTCGCGTCTGGCAATAGAATAGAAAAAAAAATTTGCAGTGGCTTAGCTCGGCTATGCCAGGATATAAGTAGCGTGAGCTACGGGCCACATCGTTCAGAACCGGTAGACCTGGTGGCATGGGAGGTTGACGACACCCATTGGTAACGCTAAAGAGTGAAATCTTCTGCTTAACGAGAAAGTTCTTGCACGTTGTACAAACCCGAGCCACGGTTTCACCCCACTGAGGCGGCGCCGCTAAACTCAACGTTTCACGCATGGCACTACTTACCGGCGTCAAGTACTTCATGTGCCACAGTCTTTAACACACGTCGCACACATATCCAAGCTGATTGTTTACGAAGTCCGTCTCGAATGTCCGAGTCGAACTGGCGCTTTCGCTAAGTTTCACCGTATAGTCAGTCAATCGGCGAGCCTTGAAGTCATCGACGGCGTCTTGTTGTTGCTGCTGCTGAGATGGTCGGGCACGTCGCTCAGCCTCCTGGCGACGCCGCTTTGCTAGACGTTCATCCCTTTGCTCCGGTGTCTCCGCAGCACGTTTCGCCTTCTTCTGTTCGTTCTTCCAGCGCTCAACCGCTAATTGCCAGGCAACCACTTCGGGATCCGATGGGTTAAGCTTATACGCTCTTCTGCGCCGCTGAGCAGCAATTTCGCTCTCCTTCGCCATGGCTATACCACGCTTCGCCATGGCTACACCCAGCGCAAACGCCCGGCGCGCCAGCTGTGCGCCGTGTGACGACACTGCTCCTCGCGCGTGCGCAGCATGGCTCTCCAGGAGCCACGCGAGACTGCTCAACCTCGGCCAGTGTAACTCACGCTACAAAAAACCCTCATTGGCCGTATGGTGTATGTGTGAGTGAAAGCGAGCGAGGGCGAGGGACGCGCGCTTTCACGAGGAGCGAACGTACGGCGGAGAGCAAACGCGACTTCCCAGTGAAAGGGGAGTGGTGGGCGAGGAGGCTATCGAGGCACCCTAGACTGTGCGTGTGCGTGCCCGCGCTCCCACTGCGGCGCAAACGCACAGCCCTGGCGGCCTCTGCCGCCGACTCTATCTGGGCTAGAGCACTGCAAGGGCCTGATTTTTCGGCCCGAGCCCGGCCCGGGCCCGCTTTACGAGGCCCGAGCCCGGCCCGGGCCCGTGTTACTGAGCCCGGGCCCGGCCCGGGCCCGGGCGTTCATTACTAAGCTTAGCTAGGGCCCGCGTGTGCATGACCAGGCCCGGCCTGTGAGAAAATTCTTTTTTTTACTTACAGATTGTACCGTATCTGTCAGCCTCACCTTCTCGAGGTTTAATCAGCTGCAGTATATAAGCAAGAAATGGCCGAAATCTTTGTTTCTCCCCCGGGAACATCAGTATCCGGCCCATTGCCTGTGCTACTATTTTTCCGTTGGTGCGCATGCACTTACCTTGATTTGTACGATATGGTTCTATGATGTCATTTAGCATGTAAATATACAGGGCGTTTTATTTTAGCTGAACCAAATTTTTAAATATTGCCTGTGGCAGATAGCACAGTTATAATCCTTCATCTAAACTACTCGATGAGTCGGCCATTACTTCCACGAGAAATCAAACCGCCTAATTGAATAATTACCATAATTACGCTAATGAACGTTTTAATTAATTTTTATGGCACATCTTTCAATCTACGAATTATAGCCGCCGAGTTCGCAAGGCGTATCCACTTGGAACGAGTTCTCAGGACTAAACCAGTTTCGAGATAATAATTTTCAAAGTGTCCGACGAAATCAATCAACTGAAATCAAGTTATTGTCCAGTTTACATGCTGGACGGTCATTTTGGACTAAAAGCTACATACGTAGCTTGACGTGACCCATAAGACCAGGCAAGACAATAGTACAGCAAACAGTGTGCACACATGCACAATATTTCGCATATATTTCCAGCTCTCGCTGGAATTCCTCATCGAAGAAATAGCTATAAATGGAAAGACAAAGAATATTTGCGTCACGGCGAGTTAACAGAATTGGAAAAAGTTTTAACAGAATGCATTTTAAAAACACTACAATCACAATACTAGCTATACAAAACAACGCAACACCAGCTATACAACATAGCATGAGACTGGATTTTACAAGATCAACATTTGCTAAGAAAACGAAACAGGATTTACATTATATACTGAGAACCATGCACAAAGGCAGAATAATAATCCATCAGATACATTACAAGCGACCAAAGTGTCAGCTGAGTTCTTTCTTACTGTAATTACCGCCATTTTTGTATCTGTTAAAAGTGAATGGTAGGTAATGTATTAAGGACTGACGCTTATAGAGTGTTCTGAAGTATGGAATTGACCATATCTCAGGATTTCTGTGTTCGCATTAATGCGACGACGCTCTAAGGAGGCTAATTGTTTTATGTAGTTCCAAGCTAATTCTGACATGGATGGTCTAATGGATGGTCAAAACTCCTAATTGAATATTTAACATAATTACGCGAATTCACTTTTTAATTAATTATTTTACGGCACATCTTTCAATCTACGAATTATAGCAGCTGAGTTCGCAAGGCGTATCCACTTGGAACGAATTCTCAGGACTGAACCAGTTTCGAGATAATAATTTTCAAAGTGTCCGACGAAATGCATGGGCGTTCCAGTTAACTTTTTGACGAAAACGCTGTTTTATGCATTGAAGCACAAAAGTAACTGGCCTTAGCGCTAAAATAATGACATAGTATCGACACTGGTGATAGTGCGATCGCAAAAGCGATAACATGGAAATGGTTTGAGGAGTGGTTCTTTGCATAATTTCTTTTTCCTTAGGCGGGAACAATGTTCGTTTTTGCGGAAAGGAAAAAAAATTTTGCGTAGCTTGCACCAGGCGGCGCAATGCTAAAGAGACAGCGGAGATGATGGGCACCTAGCTAGTCCTGGCTTTTGGGCTAGACTAAGCACTACCAAGTCATCCCCAGCATTTCCCGGAATTTATTTATTATTGATTGATTATCGATTAGCTATTGATTGGCCATCGATTGTCTATTGCAAGATATTGGCCACGTATTTGGGATAGGCTAAGCACTACCAAGAGTGGTGGCGTGGAGCAGAGGTAGAATACCCGGCTTCAAATCTGAAGGTCGTATACGTTCGAATCCTACTCCAGTCCACCACATTTTCAGGCAAGGAGTGGTGCCTGACACCGGCAAGAAAAAATATATTGCCGAGAGCTAGTGGGGCTGTAATAGTTCAGGTGCAACCAAACTAGGAAAGCCCACTAAGCTTCATCTAAGTCACTCCCTCACCAGAACAGGAATTGGCCTCCCTGGTGCAGTATTCGGCCACTACCTCCCTCATGACTCCGACAAATAACCCATGGCCCTCAGTCCCCAGTGACTCCGGAGCACCTGACCAAGGGGCCGGTCAGACCTGCTACGTGGCAGAGGGTGCTAAGAATCTCTGGGTCCGGGCAGGCCGCCATTGGAAACTGAACCTGGCAACGTTGAACACGCTCACCCTATCGAGTGAGGCTAGCTCAGCAGGGCTATTTGAAGAATTAGCTGGTTTTGTCTGGGATATTATTGGCCTTAGTGAGGTGAGAAGAACTGGTGAGGCTTATACAGTCCTGTCTAATGGCCACACCCTCTGCTACAGAGGTCTTCCAGGTAAGAGAGAATCCGGAGTAGGATTTCTAGTCCATAACGACATAGCAGGTAACATTGATGAATTCTACAGCAATAATGAGAGGGTAGCAGTCGTCGTAAGAAAGCTGAATAGGAGGTACAGAATGAAGGTTGTACAAACCTACGCCCCAACCTCCAGTCACGATGATGAAGGAAAAGAACAGTTTTATGAAGATGTTGAATTAGCTATGAGAATGGTGCAAACTCAGTATACTGTAGTCATGGGCAACTTCAGTCAAAAGTGTGGAAAAAGCAGGCTGGTGAGCAAGCAATTGGCAACTACGGCATCGATTCTAGGAACACTAGAATAGAGATGTTGGTAGAATTCGCGGGAAAGAATAGGCTCCGAATAATGAAAACCTTCTACAGGAAGCGCAGCAACAGGAAGTGGACCTGGAAAAGCCCAATTGGAGAAACAAGGAATGAAATAGGTTTCATACTCTCTGCCGATCCAAGCATAGTGCAGGATGTAGAAGTGTTAGGCAAGGTAAAGTGCATTGACCATAGGTTAGTGAGTTCTAGGATTTCTCTCAATTTGAAGAGAGAAAGAGTGAAATTAGTCAAGAGGAAGCAGGCCAACCTAGAGGCAGTAAGGGTAAAAGCAGACCAATTCAGGCTGGTGCTCGCAAACAAATATGCAGCTCTAGAAAAGGAAGATAACGACAACATAGAGGCAATGAATGAAACCGTAACTAGGCTGATCACAGAAGCAGCAATTGAAGTGGGAGGTAAGGCACCAAGGCAACCAGTAGGTAAGCTCTCCCAAGAAACAAAAGACCTAATAAAGAAACGACAATACATGAAAATGTCCAACTCAAGAGATCAGATAGAATTCGCTGTATTGTCAAAACTGCTCAACAAGAAGAAAGTAAGGGATATTCCAAATTAAAACGTGGGAAAGATCGAGGAAGCCGTAAAATATGGACGCAGCATTAAATCAGTAACAAGGAAGCTTGGCATAGGACAAGGCAAGATGTATGCACTGAAAGATAAGCATGGAAATATCATCAGCAATTTCGATGACATAGTAAAAGCAGCGGAAGAATTCTATACTGACCTGTACAGTTCCCAAAACAGCCAAGCTACTCTCATTCGAAATAGTGATGAACCGGATACAGAGACTCCTTCTGCAACTAGCGATGAAGTTAGAAGGGCTTTGAAAGACATGATCAGGGGAAAAGCTGCTGGAGAAGATGGAATAACAGTAGATTTAATCAAAGATGGAGGAGATATCATGCTTGAAAAGCTTGCGGCCCTTATACGCAATACCTCACAACTTTAAGTGTACCAGAGCTGGAAGAACGCCAGCATTATATTTATCCATAAGAGGGTAGACGTTAAAGAATTGAATAATTACAGTCCCATTAGCTTACTTTCTGTATTGTATAAAATATTCACCAAGATAATTTCCCATAGAATCAGGGCAACACTTGACTTCAGCCAACCAAGAGAACAGGCTGGCTTCAGAAAGGGATATTCTACGATGGATCATATCCATGTCATCAATCAGGTAATCGAGAAATCTGCGGAGTACAATCAACCTCTCTGTATGGCTTTCATAGATTATGAAAAGGCATTTGATTCAGTAGAGATACCAGCACTCATAGAGGCATGGCGTAATCAAGGAGTACAGGAGGCATACGTGAATATCTTAGCAAATATCTACAAGGATTCTACAGCTGCCTTGGTTCTCCATAAGAAAAGTAGAAAGTTAGATATCAAGAAAGGGGTCAGGCAAGGAGACACGATTTCTCCAATGCTATTCACTGCATGCTTAGAAGAAGTATTCAAGCTCTTAGACGGGGAAGGCTTAGGAGTGAGGATCAACGGCGAATATCTCAGCAACCTTCGGTTTGCAGATGACATTGCCCTATTCAACAACAATGGAGACGAATTACAGCAAATGATTGAGGACTTAAATCGAGAAAGTGTAAGAATTCGGTTGAAGATGAATATGCAGTAGACAAAGATAATGTTCAATAGCCTGACAAGGGAACAAGAATGCAGGATCGCCAATCAGCCTCTAGAGCGTGTAAAGGAGTACTTTTATCTAGGTGAATTACTCACAGGGGACCCTGATCACGAGAAAGAAACTCACAGAAGAATAATATTGGGTTGGAGTGCATACGGCAGGCATTGCCAAATCCTAACTGGGAGCTTACCACTGTGGTTGAAAAGAAAAGTGTACAATCATTGCATTCTACCGGTGCTAACATATGGGGCAGAAATTTGGAGGTTAACAAAGAAGCTCGAGAACAAGTTAAGGACCGCACAAAGTACGATGGAACGAAAAATCTTAGGACTAACGTTAAGAATCTTAGGACTAACGTTAAGAGACAGGAAGAGATCAATGTGGATCAAAGAACAAACGGGGATAGCCGATATTCTAGTCGACATTAAGCGGAAGAAATGGAGCTGGGCAGGCCATGTAATGCGTAGGATGGATAACCGGTGGACCATTAGCGTAACAGAATGGATATCAAGAGAAGGGAAGCGCAGTCGAGGTCGGCAGAAAACCAGATGGGATGATGAAGTTAGGAAATTTGCAAGCGCAAGTTGGAATACGCTAGCGCAAGACAGGGGTAATTGGAGATCGCGGGGAGAGGCCTTCGTCCTGCAGTGGACATAAAATAGGCTGATGATGATGATGATGATGATTCAGGTTATGGTGACAAGAACTTTCTGGGGCCCTGAGAAACTGGGCATGGGGGAGCCGAAGGCTCCCTCAAGTCAAGTCGGTGGCTGCGCCCACGATGGTGCCAGGAGGCAAAGTCCCGTGGCGATATCATTGCCTACCAGGACTGCCTGGAGCTGGATGTGATGATTGTCTCTTCTGAGGAATCCCCCCCCCCCCGTTCGGCGGTGGCAAGTACAGAGTTTTCTAGGGCAGGGCACAGCCAGAGCATGTGGTCGAAAGGGAAGGAATCGCCTCCGCATTTGGTGCACGACTGCGGGAAGTATAGGTCTATTCTGCTAAGGGACCGCGGAGTGGAGTACATGCGGGTTTGTAGCATTCGGAGCGTGCTAGGTTGTGGTTTCTTTAGTTTTGGATATTGAGGTTAGCAATAAACTACACCTGATCAAACCTAAGCTAGGGTACTGGATATCGGAGAAAACAGCACGTTCCAAGGAAGTGATTTTTTCATATGGAGAATAGGACACACTTACGGTAGCCACTCTTACCTGTTTATGGGAAGCATTACTCCGATATGTAGTAAGCGCGGAAATATTGTAAGAGCTATTCATATGCTGCTCCAATGCCCTGCTATAGCGGTGAGAAAAAAGTTTTATCTTCCGCCTACCCAGCGTTGTTTCTGAGTAATGAACCGCTTTTTAGCTTACTTTTTAGATGAAACAACCGACTTAGAAATTATTTTGCGAGCTAATATTTAGCACGTGATTAACATCCCTTGTATTTAAGAGTTCTCTTGAAACTGTAGTGTAACTCATGTTCTTGTGGCGTCATTTTCCGTCACGGCGAAGTTTCGCAAAGGTAACTGCAAGCTCACCGCCAAAGTCACCGCCAACATTGACCATAAGGTTTTCGCCTCAAAAATCCAGGACGTGTTACACGTTTGTAAACGTGAAGGTGAAAGCCTGCCAGCTGTGGAAGAAAACCGCGACGAACGCGTTAGCGAGTGGCACGACTGCGAGGGGTAGTACGGTAACGCTGGCGTGATTAGCGGGATCGGAGCCAGCTGAGTTATCCTGCAAGAGTCAGTCTGTGCGTGCAGTCTGCGTCAAGCCGAGTCAAAAGAGGTGTGTTGACACCGCCGACAGGCCTTAAAGGAGCGAAGAGGGGGCACCAGCGTAACCCAAGACTCCCGCTTTTCCCGGACACGGCTAAGCCATGCACGGTAGAGATGGGTCGCTCAGGAGCGAGCCGGATCCTGTGAGCGGCTCTTTTTAAAGAGCGAGTGAGCCGTTGTTCAGTAAAAATGAGCGGCGGTTCTTTTGGAGAAAGGGAGCCGGTTCCCTCGCGTTCAGAGAGCCATGCCGATGCGTTCCGTCAGAGCCGGCTCTTCTGCTGGGTGCGACTTCCGCGCCATCTATTAGCGGTACGACAAAGCAACTGCGCTCCCGCCCTTCCTCGCAAGAGTTGCCTTCACCCCCTCGCCTTCGGCTGAAGAACGAAAGAACCGCTGCTTACTTACTGAACCACAGCTCCCTCGCTCTTCAATAGAGCGGCTCAAAAGATCCGGCTCGCTCCTGAGCGCCGCTCTTTTCGCCACGGCTCCCTGGCTCTTCAAAGGATCCGGCTCGCTCCTGAGCGCTCGGGAGCGAGCCCCTCTTTTCGCCACAGCTTCCTCGCTCTTCAAAAGTTCCGGCTCGCTCCTGAGCGCTCAGGAGCGAGCCGCTGTATTAAAGAGCGAGGGAGCCGTGGTTCAGTAAGTGAGCGGCGGTTCTTTCGGAGAGAGGAAGCCGGCTCTCTCTCGTTCAGTGAGCGTGAGGAACCGTTCCTAGAGAGCGCTCAGGAACGAGCCGGATCTCTTGAGCCGGTGTTTTGAAGAGCGATTGAGCCGTTGTTCAGTAAGTGAGCGGCGGTTCTTTCGGAGTGAGGAAGCCGGTTCTCACTCACATCGTGCGCTGGTCCAATAACACTTCCAAGATGGTCTTCCATGTCTTTAAAGACAACAGGTGAACGTATAGTTTACGTCCTGGTGTTCATTTGTGCTGATTAGTGTAGTCGTGAAAATGTCGCCCATGACATCCAATTCAGTGCGTTTTCTGAGCGTGTATCATTAGCAGGTTATTAAAACGAGGCCAATGATCAGTTGTAACAGAACTTCATTTCTTTTTTTTTCTTTTTTTTTGTCCTGGCGTATGATGGCATGATCGCCAGTATCGCGTGTGCACTCAAGAGAAAAAAAAACGAGAGGTACGTGCGGCAGTTTTGTACATCTTTCGTATGATTTTTGTATTGTACTTCAAGAAATGATTTCTACATTCATTTTGCATGGCATTACAGCTTACTCATATTATGGTGACAGTACGTATGTGCATAAATGAATAAAGTTGAAACATAATATACAATCATTTTGTGTTCTTATTTTGACAAAAGTTGCATTAAAGTACCACAAAAACAGACAAGCTTCTGTAATGACGATGAAGTTACATATGTTTTTTTTCTGAAAAAAGTACGTCGCATTCTGCCTATCACAGTGTCATAAGCATTTTAACCCCAATATCAGAAAAGAAAGTTTCCTTACAACTAAAAATTCACGCTTTTAATATATGTAAAACATTCTCTAAACATAGCGAAAATACCAATAACACGGTTATTAAATTATGCTCATATACTTTTTTTTCAAAGCAAGATAACTATACAATATGCACAGGTTACACGTTTAAGTGAACCGGTGAGTCGTTCAAATATACCGGTTGATTGCAGTGAGCTGAGCCGTTCCGAGCCGCTCACTGAAGTGAACCGTTTTTCCCATCTCTAATGCACGGCTACACGCTGGAGAGTCCTATCTCCATGTACTTGGGTACGCGGTATCGCAACACGCCAAAGGCCTGCTTATGCAGACGCTCCTGCGGGGACGACTGTATGGCAACCACTGTATGATGAGGATGGCGTGACGAAGTTGGCATGGCGAGAATAGGACTAGGAAGCGGGTATAGAGACGATAAAAGTTGCACGAAGTCATTATGATGAAGGCAGTTTGACGAAGATGACATGACAACAGCGTCATAATCATGACTGAATGACGACTGCATGATTATGATGGAACGACAGCGAGCGATTAACGTTGAGGAAACTACAAGAGTAGATTGATGACATCGGCAGTACGATAATGGGATGACAATGTAGCGACGATGAATGTATAACGGCTAGTGTAAGAAGACGATGGCTTGATGACCACTGAGCGACCAGAATAGCTTGATGATGACTATATTAAGGCGATGGCGTGAGATAGCGTGGGATGCCGTGACGACGATGGCACATACCCAGCGGCACAAACTCAGCAGCGCAAGCCAGCAGCATATTCTCGGGCATGGACTGCCTAATCTCGGGAATTGGCCTACTACCGTGGACAGCGCAAAAAACTGACCCACGAGCTAGTGCTTTATTATCAACCCATAGTTCCACCTTTTATTTACATCTACACGTAAAGGCTTCTTGTACAAACTCTTGTCTACTTGACAACTAGATACAACTCGGGCAAACTGACGTCACATATTCTATGTTTTCTGATTATACGTCACTTTATCAAGAAATCATGACCCAGTAATAGCACGAAGTCCGCTGTTAAACAACACGCATGTATAGCGCTAACGGAAAAGAAAAGTACCTTAAAATATATATTAAGTGATTTACCTTTCAGAATATTCAACAACCCTTTCAAAACGCATGAAACACAGTAATAACGCAAGAACTTGCACTTACCAGTCTTGCATACTCATCTCCAAATTCTTCGCTCATGTGCGTTGATAGTATAACATCCTCTCTTGACCAAATTTTGAGTTTATATCCATAACCTGTAAAATAAAGACAAGAAACCATGAATCAGATTCATTTTATTATGCTCCCCGGAACGAGATTTGGTTGAAAGTTGACAAGAACTTTATGGAAAGGTCCTGAGGAAAATGATTTGGTCATCTCTGTATTTTGGAATAGTGTTGGCCTGAGCTCGTTGGTTGCACATAGCACAAATGGTTTCCAGCAGAACGTATCGACAGGGACAGAAAGGGACGACGACACACGCTCCAGCGTGTGTCGTCGTCCCTTTTTGTCCGTGTCCATACGTTCTGCTGGAAACCATTTGTGCTCTGTATTTTGCCTTCAGTAAATATGGCAAACGGCTGATATACAATTTGTTTCATTTAAAGGCAATATTGATAAGCTGGCGAAAGCATGACTGCTGGAAACAGTGTAGAACAAAAAGTCTGCTTGATTTGGTTTAAGCAATAGCTCGGTTCGGGTTGAGCTCCGCGCCAAAAAAAAAGAATATATGACGGAGCCTGGGCGTCTAGGGTGGTTTCTGAGGTTTCATAAACGATAAAAATAGCATGTTTATAAGCATTCATTGACCACATTTACAGCGGGAATAGACATAATTAAAAATTTGGCTGCTGCGGTTTTTCTGTGATGATACAAAAATTTGTAGAACAAGGGCAACCGAATGCCAATTATATTTTGACACATATATATGCAACCGGGTTTCATTTAAAATAAAATTTTTCTTGGCTCATCTCAAAAATTTACGGATTCTGCATTGTCAGCATGAGAAGAGAATGACGGAAATTCACAAGGAATGATCGGCACGAGAATTTTAGATTAAACATTTTGAGATCTAAAGACCAAGCGGAAAATAAAATCAGTCCTCTGAAATAACTCGATGTTCCAGAAGTTCATAAGCCTCGAGCCGCACAACAGAAACTGCGTGATCTTTTTGGAGAAGAACACGACGCAGCGACTCACCTCGCCTGGCGCAATGCGAAAAAGTTGTAGTAACATAAAGTAATAGAAATCTACGTTAGACTTCCGCAATGTCAAACGTTGCTGGGGCCAGGCTAACTTCGATTGCATGTAACGAAGCGTGACGAAAAACGCGAGAACTCCCGATCTGAAGAGGACGTGTACACGCTGATTATTCATGATTAGGGCGCACAAAGCGAAACATTTTTTTCCGACTCTACGAGTTACTGAACCATTAACGTCCAGCGATTGGTTAAAGTGTTTATAGGGCCACGCGTGGCTCGCCAGTCTGCCACGCGTGGCCGACCTAAATTATAAATTTAGCTTGACTAGAAATTTAGAACAGCTATTTATGTGTAGTGATCCCATTTCAAATGTGACAATATATATTTTAGAATGCCACTTATTTATTTTGATCAAACCACCAGTTCGTTGTCGAGTTCCCCGTAGTGGCGAACGCAATATTGCAGGTTTAAGCTAGTAATTGAAAGTAAAATGGTGCTCTTCTGCGCTGGAAAATGCTGCTATCGCAGTAAGCGAGCGTAAAGCCAAAGAAGCATTGACATCTGCTTATTTTATTTATTTTTTACACGCGTGAATTTAGGTGCTAATATATTTCTGGGGCAGATCCATCAACGTTTACCGAACAGAAACCATGTCAGCTGGATTGACAATTGTTTTATAAAAAATTTAATTATGGGGTTTTACGTGCCAAAACCAGTTCTGATTATGAGGCACGCCGTAGTGAGGGACTCCGGAAATTTGGACCGAAGTCCGAAGGCTCTTTAACGTGCACCTAAATCTAGGTACACGGGTGTTTTCGCATTTCGCCCCATCGAAATGAGGCCGCCGTGGCGAGAATTCTTTTATATTGTATTAGGGTGAATGCTATACGCTGCTACCAACCCAAGCACTATCTCGCGGTATATATACTACTGAAACAGCCCTGGCAAAATCGAGTGCCTGTAATTGCCTAACTTCTTTTTTACACAGCCTTTGAATAGCGCCCAGCGTCGAACTCGTGGGAATCCCTGTTTGTGTATTTCACCCAAATTCCAGTACATTAATTTTATCATGCCTTGAGTGCTGCCTGATCCTGCCAGTCATTCCACGGAACCGCGCTTCTCCTAGGTCAAGCATAATTTCCCGCAACCCCACGTGGTAGTATTTGTTTTTCCGTGTAACAAATGCCCATTTTTGCTAGTGCCTTCCTAATGCAACTTCTTGAATTTCACATGTAAAAATTTGCACGAAGGCCGCACTGTATCTACACGATTTGAAAGTAGTCATTTTATGCAGCAATAAGTTTTGTTGCACTTCTTTAATTCAAAATTGTTATGTTGACTAGGTGTGGGTGTAAACAAGACAAACGCATACTGCGCATTCTGTGTCTGTGTTGTAAATGTTCTCTGTAACACTTCTACGAAGGATGTAATATATGTGAAATATTAAATAATGTTGCCTCGCAAATTTCATGCAGCAAAACTTATTGATTCACCCCTTAGAACTCTCTGCTCAAACTTATATTCTTCCCCCGCCCCCTTCAACGGCATTCTCGCCAAGCGCCCCCAGCATCGGCGATCCCAAACGACCAGCCAACCCACCCGTTCACATTTTCTGTCTGTCAAGAGAAGGTGCTCTGACAAGTGTTCCCCCAACGGCGGCTCCCCCCCCCCTCCTTTTTTTACGAAGGACCTCTTCCTAAAAGCTGCAGGCCGCCACCTCCGAAGAATACCCCCTGAAGAAGGAGCCGAAAGGACTCCGAAACAATAGGTTAATAAATTATTTTATTTGGTTAGAGTTTCTCTCAAAGTAATGAATTATTTTCAAGACAAGACAGGTAATTCTGTCGCAATGTTAAGCTTCAATTCGGTTCTTGTATTATGGCTATTTGTCAACTTTAATACATTGCCACAAACATTTGTCTCTGATAACACTTTTTTTTTGCTTGCGTAAGCATCTCAAGCCTACATATAATTATGTGCAACTACACCCTCTCATAATTACTGCCAATTCTTATTTGTCTTATTTTACACCTGTGTAATATGCTGATTATATGTATGCCCTTGTGCTAAAATCCCCGTTGGGACTGGCAGTACGCCTAACAAAAATAAATAAATAAATACATAAATAAATCTCCTCCAAATAATGGGGAACTCACTGTGGGAGGTGGCAGCAAATCCAATGAAACCACTGCGTTATCGCGGTCCTTAGGGACCTGACCAGCCCGCCGTCATCGGAGCGCTGACCAACCAGCCTACCCCCGTCAGCTCCCTGCCCTGAAAGCCCTGGCTAGTCCACCGTCCTCGGCACCATACCAAATTCCTATCCTCAGGGTCATGCATAATCCACCGTCATCAACCTAGCATAACGAGAGGCACTTGCTCTTTGGCACTTGCTTGCAAATAAGCTGTTTTAACATAACCCAGCTTCACCCATTTAGGTCCACGGAAAAAACGTGTTTTTGCTTATTTATGTGAAAGTAAACTGCTATAAAATTGTCTTTCAGCATTGTTTTATTATTATTTGCATGTGTAGAGGACTTTAGATGCTTGACCTAATATATTTATATCGCGTTTTCCTAGTTACAATCGATATAGCCAGTATGGAGACAATTGCAATAAAAAATGCCTCTAGCAAGAACTTCAGGGTAATAATGGCTGCAATGTCTAAAGCCAGCATATTTACAATATTCGTCATGCAAGAGGCATTGGGCGAAAGCTGATATTATTAAGGTCAACGATATGACTCAACGCTTGTACTACGCTAGCAACAGAATGGCGGCTGCAATTGAAGTGGGAGCAAGGCGCCAAGGCAAACAGTAGGTAAGCACTCCCAAAGAACATAGAACCTAATAATGGAACAGCAATACATGAAAGTGTCAAACTCGACAGGTCAGATAGAATTCGCTGAACTGTCAACACTGATGAACAAGTAGAAAGTTAGGGATATCTAAAATTATAACGTAGAAAAGATTCAGGAAGCAGTAAAATATAGACGCAACATGAAATCAGTGAGAAGAAAACTGGGCATAAGACAAGGCAAAATGTATGCACTGAAGGATAAGCAGGGTGAACAGGATACAAAGGCTCCTTCTATAACTAGGAATGAAATTAGAAGGACCTTGAAAGACATGACCAGGAGAACAGCTGCTGCAGAACATGGAATAACAATCGATTTTATCAAGGATGGAGGAGAGATTATAGTTGAAAAGCTTGCGGCCCTTTAAACGCAATTCCTCACGACTTCATTTGTACCAGAAAGCTGGAATAACGCCAATATATTCATCCATAAGGATGCATAAGGGAGACGCTAAAGAATTGAATAATTAGAGACCCATAAGCCTGCTCGCAGTATTGCGTAAAATATTCACCATGGTAATTTCAAATAGTATCAGGGCAACACTAGACTTTAGCCAACCAAGAGAACAGGCTGGCATCAGGAAGGGATATTCTACGATGGATCATATCCATGTCAGCAACCACGTAATAGAGAAATCTGCGGCGTACAATCAACCTCTATATATGGCTTTCATAGAATATGAAAAAGCATTTGATTCAGTAGAGATACCAGCAGTCATAGAGGCATCACGTCACCAAGGAGTACAGGATGCATCCGGCTATATATTGGCAAATATTTACAAGGATTGCACAGAAACATTGGTTCTCCACAATAAAAGTAAATAGTCACCTATCAAGAAAGGGGTCAAGCAAGGAGACACAATCTCCCCAATGCTATTATTGCTTATAAGAAGTATTCAAGCTCTTAGACTGAGAAGGCTTAGGATTAAGAATCAACGGCGAGTACCTCAGCAACCTTCGGTTTGCAGATGATATTGTCCTTTTCAGCATCAATGGGGACGAATGACAGCAAATGATTAATATACACAAGACAAAGATAATGTTCAATAGCCTGGCAAGGAAACAAGAATTAATGGACGTCATAATGGCGTAGCACGGGGGGAGAAGTAAGTAGGCGGCGCAGTGTCGCAAATGTGTCGTCGCAGGCCGGTGTCCAGTGGGAAAGGTCGCTGGGGCCGGCGAGGAGCTTCGTAAGCGGTGCGATGATGGAGGCTAAATTTCGGACGAAGCGACGAAAATAGGAGGCCAAGCCGACCAAGCTTCGAAGTTCTTTGAAAGTAGAAGGCTTCGGAAACTCGGCAACAGCACGTAGTTTTTCCGGGTCAGTGACAATGCCATCTTTGGAGACGACTTGGCCGAGGATGGTTAGCCGGCGATCCCCAAAGTGACATTTCTTCAGGTTCAGTTGAAGGCGTGCGTTTGTAAGGCAGCGTAGAATTGTGCGTAAACGAGAGAGATGTGCAGAGAAATCGGGAGAGAACACGACGACGTCATCCAGATAGCACAGACATATCTTCCATTTCAGACCGCGTAAAATTCCGTCCATCATCCGTTCGAATGTTGCGGGGGCATTACAAAGTCCGAAAGGCATCACGGTAAATTCATACAGGCCGTCCGGTGTGACGAACGCTGTCTTGGGACGATCACACTCCGCCATAGGGACCTGCCAATATCGCGATCGCAAGTCGAGGGAAGAAAAAAATTCGGCACCTTGAAGGCAATCGAGGGCGTCGTCTATTCGAGGAAGAGGATAGACGTCTTTGCGAGTAATCTTGTTGAGGCGTCGGCAGTCCACACAGAATCTAGTAGAGCCATCTTTCTTTTTTTACCAGTACAACAGGAGAGGACCAGGGGCTGCAAGAAGGCGTAATGACTCCGCGCTGAAGCATGTCGTCAACCTGCTCCGTAATGACACGACGTTCCGCAGGTGACACACGGTAGGGGCTGTCGCAAAGGAGCGTGAGGCCCAGTGTCAATCGTGTGAACAAGCGCATTAGTTCGGCCTAGTGACGCTTGCGGTAAGTCAAACGAAGTGCGGAACTCGTGTAGAAGGGCAAGAAGCTGCGTCCGTGCAGCCGGATCGAGGTCGCTGTCGATGGAACAGTGAAAATAATCCGAGAGCACGGCGTCGGACGCAAGGTGAGGGGTCAGGGCGTTTAGCGGTTACTGAGTCTCAGGCTCATAGGGGTCAAGGGGTACGATAACAGCAGCGTCTACAGGCTGAACGTGGCCAAGCGTTTCATTTCGGTACAAAGTCAGAGGGCCTGAGTTGGGGTTGAAAACAAGTAGTCCGGTATTGTCCTGATGAAGCGCGAGGATGGCAAACAGCAGTGACGTATTGTGGCGGCGACGAAACAAGTCAGATGGCGTGAACAGAACGGTGGCGTCGGAAAGGGCGGCACAGGAAACGGGAACAATGACGCCACTCTGAGGTGGCAGGTCAATATGGGCGGTGACGACAAGCTTTCTATCCCCAGGACCGGGCGCATGGGTGGAAGGCGTGTCAGGAAACACAGCGAGCCCTACCTGAGCACGAGCGCAGTCGATAACAGCGTTGTTACGGTACAAAAAGTCCCACCCGAGGGTCATGGGAACACGAGGCCAGCACAAGGAACTCAACGCTGAATCACGTCTTGTATGAGCACCCTGGCCGTACATGCTGCAACGGGTTGATATATTGTGCGCTCGCAGTACGGAGAGAAAATCCTGAAGGTGGCGTCGTCACTTTACGGATCGAACGGCAAAACGTATGGCTCATTACAGAAATAGCGGCGCCGGTGTCCACAAGCGCAAGAGTTCGTACACCGTCAATAAACACTTCAATAACATTGGCGGGGGACAAGCGAGGACTTAGACAGATTGACGACGGCGCAGCTCGTGCCTCAGAAGCTGCGGTAGTCAGTTTTCCGCCTCACCAGTATTGGACCGGCGACGCATAGGCGAAAGAGAACGGCGCGCGGTGAGGGGGACCGACGAGCAGCAAAAGGTTGGGCATTGGAAGTGGGCTGGTGATCACGGGCGCATGTTTCAGGCTCTCGTTTTGGCTGCGTGCGATAGGGAGGTCGGAAGGAGTAGTCTGGATTAGAGCACTGCACGGGCTCGGGCTTACCCAAAAGCCCGGGCGCGGCCCGGCCCGTGGGCCGGGCCGGGCCGGGTAGAGCAGTTTTTCACGGGCTCGGGCCAGGCTCGGGCACGGCGTGTGCTTTTTGACCCGGGCCCGGGCCGGGCTTGGATTTTTCGACGCGGGCCCGGGTCGGGCTCGGGCTTTCTGGTGGTATGCATGTAACGTGCAGCGAGTTATTCTCGGGCGTCTCAACTCTGAAAAACATGTATTTTTCGGTCTCGGGCCGGGTTCGGGCCAGTTTCGAGCCGGGCTCGGGCCGGGCTCGGGCCTAAGGTAAATGAGTGGCCGGCCGGGCCGGGCGGGTAACGCAGAATATTTCCGGGCGCGGTCCGGGCCCGGGTCTCGCCATAAAAGTTTTGATCGGGCTCGGGCGGGCCGCGCAACGTAAAAACGGGCCCGGGCCGGGCTCGGGCTGAAAAAATTGGCCCGTGCAGTGCTCTAGTCTGGATATCTCAGCGTACTCGTGGTCGCTGCGAAGCGTCGGCGACAGAAGCGCGCCACATGACCTGGAATTCCGCAAGCATAGCAGATCGGGCGGTTGTCTGCAGTGCGCCAAGGATTTGCGTACTGTGGCTGCGCCCCGAAAAGCGCCGTCGCTGGTGGTCGAATTGATGGTTGAGGGGTCAGTACTGGTTGAGGACGTGGCTTCATGACGGCATCCGCATGCGTCAGAGGCGCGGCAACAGGAGTCGCAGGAGCAGCAGACGGCACCACAAATGATAGCGGCGCGATGACACCAGTCGGCTGAAAGGCAGACGGCAAAGCCTCGATGACCTCCTCCTGTATCACCTGTCGGCTAACACGGTTGAAAAATAAGACAGCGATGCCGTTTTAGCCAAGCCGCCTCACTAGCACGTCATCACGCAAAGCATTGCTATCTCCGAGGCGGGATGCAGATCATGGCGAGAATATGCTGCAAGGAATCCACAAGCCTTTATTTATAGATAACGGCGCATGCTGTGTGCTACAGACATTCATTCGCCCAGCCCCCATTGCACAATGCTAAAGGGCGCCTAGCGCTACCTTTTTGTAGCAAGACAACGCCAATCTAGATGCACGAGGGAGCGAAACGTGCTCGCTAGAGAGACCACGTATGCGCAGATCTTGCCTGTATTTATCCGCCGGCGCTTGCCGAGGAGCAGCTGCGTGTCCGGCGTTTCGAATTATTCTGGGAGCACCTGTACACTGAATGTGTTTAGACTAATTTGTACTTTCATACGTTTCGCGTTATACCATGAGGGGACGCTCGCCCTCCTCTTTTCTTCCTCTGTATTGGATTGGCGCGGCTCGCTAGGTGCTTGCGCTAGCATTTCCGAGCACAGATTGGTGTGCGCTTGGTTTTCGCACTAGGCTTTCAACAGATTGCTCGTTGCTTCTTCCCTTTCCTCTGGATTCAATTAGTGCGGCTGGCTACGTGCATGTGCTCCCATTTCCGAGCACAGATCGGTGTGCACCTGGTTTTCACAGTGGGCTTTCAACAGATCGCTCGTTTCTCGCGCTAAAGTAAGGCTGTGAGACGAAGCGAGCGTCGGCCTAGAGCATAAGTGGTTTGCCACGCGCTTACCGTGTAAGCACTCAGGAATGCCAGAAAGCACTCATACAATGGTCGGAAAACTGCGCTTTATTTTCTTTTACTTTGTGATGCACCTTCATACTGGCTAGCGCCAATCGATGGATTCTAAAAACTGCCGGAAAGAGTCTTTATACTTGGTAGACCGAGCGACCCGTGTCTACTAACGCAAGAAAGGGTCTTTGCAGCGCACGTGGCCGTTCACTGCCACGACATCCATCCCCGGTGGGACTCCAGCATCTGTGCAGTTACCCTGTACCACCGCTGCCGAGGTGGCGCTGCACTTTCGACAATAACTTTCAATTTTTTGTGTGTGTGAACGCCCAGGATGGGGTCCACAAAGTTCACACGATGGTTGATTTTTACCCAATGCAGATTGAGGCATAGCCCCGTTAGCATCCACTAAATTTGGGATACAGTTGTACGCGACCAATTCATCCCTGTGGATAATGGTCCCCGGTTGAACATTAGCTGCAATAATGGTGCTAGCGTCGCCGCCTCTCGTCGGGCGACCTTGAAAACACGCAGAACCCCTGTGGTCGCGCAGACCATGCCGAAGACCCTTCGGCTACGATCTTTAACACCGCCGTAATTTTGGCGACTCGGCGGAACGTTGTCGCCCGTCATTAGGCGGCCTCGGTTGTACTTTTGCTCGCCGCGAAGAAGGCACTAATCCATTTGCGCTATCTTCCCGGGGCCACCGACTGGAGGTCGCGCCAGCAGCTCGTCCCTCGCAGCCTAACGGGGGTATTTCCTCCAGAAGGCAATGGCATGCTCCGATAGAGGAAACAAATCGCCGGTCATCTCCTCAACAGCTCACGCATTACATGAGCCAAATCATTTGCCGTCCGGAGAGGTGGTCGTTCGGATGGCCGAGGCGGTCCGTGTTAGCGAAGTAACGTTCTTCCCCTCTGTATCCGTGCAGTGCAGCGGTACCGTGTAACTGCCAAAACTGCTTTCGGCACCTGTTGCACCGGAAGGCAGCCCTGCACCCTTCACATATATTGTGACCACTTCGCCTTCGCAGGTTGGTTGGTCCGGGTTGAACCCCGGGTGCTCGCAGGTGCCCGAGTACTCCAATGACGACACCGGACCTCGCCAGGGGCTTGGGCGCGGTGGAAGAACAACGCTTGAAGCCAGAGAGAGCCGAAGAGCTCACACGAACTTTCCCACCGCAGCCTAATCACACTAGTCTTTGCTCGGCAATAATAATTTGCCCACCACGCTGTCTCCGCAGACGAGGGCCTTCGCCTAACTCGTGACACAGCCAGCGCATTGATGTTTTAGAAAAGCAAAAATGACGCTGAAACTCTACGTCGGTCATGTAGGCGAACGGGTCCAGACAGTCGTATTGACGCTTGCTGCCGCTGGATGCGATGATACAGGCTGCTGCTGCCGCCGCCATGCTCGCGAGTTCAACTCGAGGGGGGTTTCGTGATGTACGAGTTTGGCACGAGTTCGTCTGTAAATCAAAACCATAGGTCACGCCCCGCGCGAGGCCTGTAACTTATGTGCGCGCGCCCACCACGGTTGGGCCACGCCCAACTTATTTTCCGGCCCCAGCGACGTGGTGCGCAACTAAGAGGCATTAACAATATTGACCGCCGATGGAAAATACGCACATCACAATGTCATCGGTGATGCACTGAGCACCACTATCAAAAACAAAGCATCGATGTTCGCTGGCTTATGCATCTATCATCTTAGGCTGTGATGGCCTCACAACACGGTGCATTTTCTGCATTGTGTCGACGTAGCACACAGCAAATAATTATCGGCACGCCACTGTAGCTGCTTGCAAGGCATCTATGCACCATGGTGGACTACGATCGTGAGTAGTACGTAAATAGTGTTTTCCAACGACAACGTGTCGCAGCTGTCGTTAGATATAGCTGCTCTATCTTCGGTGATGTAGCGGAGCCGCAGTGTCGCAAACAGGGTCAGTGTCGAGAAACGCTGGCTTTTCTAGACCCAGTGCGATGGTATTTCTTCACCAGAAGCACGGCACACTAAAAAATTTGCAACACCTTCCTGCATTCGAAGTATAATTTCCTAACTGCACACAAGAGCCTTCACCCGCCAAAACCCGATGGCTGCGCTGTTGTTACGACATCCATCTGCGATCGCTGTTAGCTCAGCAGCGATCAATCGCCAAGCACATTCGAGTGAACAACACACTCAAATTCTGCGTACATGCGCACGGAGGCACCTTCACTGGGCAGGCGATGACAAGCGATGAATTGTGCTGCTGGGCAGCACGCGCTTCGCAATGCATCGTGGAGGCTTCGCGCAAGCAGATAAACTGGTGAATTTTCACTGTGCTGCGTCGCTATAGACCCTATAATACAGCACAGCCATTTTGCAGCGACAGCCGTTGCTCCCGTCTCTATGGCTAGAGTGTAGTTTCAGTTTGTAAAGCGGCGGCCTCAATAGCCGCCTCATTCGAGCACCTGTGGTGAACAGCCATGGGGCAGCGCTGCGTTGTCATTCCCTTAATAGACGGGGAATGGACAGATCATTGTCATGAGTGACTTTATCGAACTGCAGTGCAATGTTCTTATTGATGCACGCGCACAGCTTGTTTTCTAGTATACACTGCTTACAAAAGCTTATTGTTAACACAAAAAACTGCGGCAAAACTCATTTCACGACGCCGGTCTACGGTAATGCGAACAGCAATTGAGCAATGTAGTGACACCATATTCTCGAAATCATGTTTCGATAACCAGTGCAGTGGTAATTCTGAGACTTTCATCGCATCGGATATATGCTTCATACTCCGCCGTCGCTCCACTTTGCTATGACACGCACTTGCGCAGGTCGCCCATGGACATTAAGGTATGACGACGAGTGTATGACGCAGATGCAGCGGCGATGGAATGCCTAAGGAGTTATATTTACTGAACGATAAAGGCGTATAACGACTCTCGTCATAGCTGAGAACACCCAAGTACTGAAGACCGCCCTCGAAGCAGACTGTCGGTTTGCAACATGAACAGCAGGTCCCCGACAGTGCGATTGCGGAGGCGAATTTGTATTTCCTTCTTGCCCGGCAAATGTGCGTTGCCCGAGGAGTTATTCAGGTTAGAAACAGACAATCTCACCTGCTCGTCACAACCTTCAGCGAGGAATATCGTCATGTGACAAGACGCACTGCCATTGCATACTTCGAGAAAATTGCCGATGCCCATGGGCCGCCAGTATTAATTAGCTGTTTTTTCGCCGTGCGAACATTCTGTTCGTGAGTACTCTTGATGTAAACCAAGTCTACTATCAGCACAACGAGAAAGAAAGCCTTGTGGCTGTACTCGATTCTTTTCAAGATTCTTTCGCTACAACCACGAAGGTTAGCCAGGAGCCGCTTGCCCAACATCATACCATTACTGAGCCTACCCAAAGGCCCGTTCGACAACATGCATATAGGGTGTCGCAAAAAGAACAAGATGCTACACGTTACCTAGTTCAGCAAATGCCTAAAGACGACGTCATTCAGCCATTGACTAGTCCCTGGGCTTCGCAATTTGTGTTAGTAAAGAACAAAGATGGTACCCCGCAATTTTGCGTTGATTATTGAAAATTGAATAAGATCACGAAGAAACACATTTAACCACTGCCCCGAATAGATGACTCCTTCTATCGTATACGCAACGATCGATACTTTTCTTCCATGGATTTACGCAGTGGCTACTGGCACATCTCATATGACACGCGTGATCCTGAAAAGACCGCTTTTATTAGTCCTGACAGCATCTACGAGTTCAAGGTGCTTCCTTTTAGGTTATGTGCAGCGCCAACTACTTTTCAAGGAATGAGGGACACGGTTCTCTCTGGGCTGAAATGGCAATCTTGTCTCGTTTACCTAGACGACACGGTGGTCTTTTTGGGCATGGTTGAACAGCCCGTTCAGCACCTGCAGACAGTTCTTCAGGCAATTCGAATGCCTGGACTTTCTCTGAAACCCGAGAAATGTCATTTTAGGCACGAATAACTGAAGTGTCTTGGTTACGTTGTGAGGAATGCCGGTATCCACCCAGACCCTTAAAAAACAAGCGCCATCACCGCATTTCTCCTGCCACAAATAAGCGAGACCTACGCTGATTTCTGGGGCTCTGTATGTACTACAAACGCTTTGTCAAAAAATCTTTCTAAAATAGATAAACCTCTGTTACGGAGCCGAGGGGAAAGTCCATACATCGGGAAGGAAATCAGACAGCGTCTCCAGGCATATTGCGACGTTTTACTGTCGTCTCGGAAATAGGAGGAGGTGGGAGTGAAGAAAAGGTGGCACACGGCGCAAGGGCAGCTGCCGCATGCCGATTTGGCTGACGTAAGTGATAACATTCCTTTCCCCTTATTAAACGTAGCGCTCTACCGGCTTCTTCGTACGAGCAGAACGCCGCAGTTGGGGCGGGGCTTCTGAGCCGTCCGACGCGGTATTTGAATCCGGTGCCCTCTCCTCTGTGGGCATCGGGTCTCCCTGGGGTTCGGCGGAAGGGGCCCCGGATTTGTCGGCAGAACGCTTGCGCACTTGATCTGTGTGTCTGCAAACCACACCTTTATCCGTCTGAACAGTCACCAACCGGGCACCCGTGATTGACTTGACTTTGATTGACTTGATTGACTTGATTGATTGATTGAGTTGACTTGTCCCCGACTCCGTAGTTGCGGACGTAGATGGTGTCGCCTGGGGCGAAACTCCAGGTAGTGTTGTCGGTGGATTTCCGCCGATGTTCCGTCTGGTTCCTGGGTACAAAACACATGTCTAGTCTCGTCCGCAGCTTGTACCCCAAAAACAATTCTGATGGAGACAACCCCGAAGGCAGTGGTGCGTACCGGTATTTGCACAAAATTCTAGCCAGGGCAATCCCGAGATCCACTCCAGTCATTTTCTTTAAACCATCCTTTATAGTTCTGACGGCACGCTCTGCCAATCCATTGCTATGTGGATGATAAGGCGTCGTGCGAAGGTGCGTGATACCGTTTCGTACCATAAAAACGTCAAACTCTGGCAGTATATGGCGTGCCGTTATCTGAGACCACGGTATGAGGCAGTCTGAATCGGCTAAACAACGTCTTAAGAGCGTTTACGGTATTCTTAGCAGTGGCCTGGCGCATCGGTTATAGTCTCTATCCACTTGCTGTGCGAGTCCACAATAACTAGAAGCATGGTGTTATTGATGGTCCCCTCGAAGTCTATGTGCAGTCGCGACCATTTCTCGTTCGTACTGGGCCAGCTTACAGGATCCTGTGTCGGTGGCGTGGGTAAAGCTTGTATACAGCTGCGACATTCCTCGCCGACATGCTGAATGGCTTTGTCAAGACCGGGCCCCCGCAAACTAGACCTTGCCACTGTCTTCATGGTTGAAACTGCCTGGTGGGCCACGTGGAACAGCTTTAACAACCTCCCAGGAGCATCTTTGCGGATTACTACCCGATCGCCCCAGAACAGTAACCCTCCTTCCACGGACAATTCGTGTGGCCGTTTGTAGTATTCGGACAGTGCCACGTTTCCTACAGGCTGTGGTGACGGCCTACTCCCGATAACATACCGGCAAACACTTGATAGCCTCTCGTCTGCTGCTTTCAGTGCTTTCAACTCCTGGGCCGGTATCTTGTAGCGATGCCTTTCCGGTAATAATGCCTTTTCGCGCTTATCGCGCTTTGTCAGTGGTCGGAGCGACGGTCCGCTCGCGTTATCAACGGGATCAGCCTGCCGTGAGCGGTGGATGATAAGACTAGAGTAGAATAAGTCATAATGCCTCGCTACAAAATCGCGATCCCTAGATGACACCGCGGGATGGTCCCATCCGTCGATGGCGACCACCATGTCATCGCATTCTTCAACTGCTGGTTCCGGCGCCTGCAAGATTTGTGGCAAACGGCTCAGTGCATCAGAGTTGAGCATCAGTTTACCGGGTTTAAACATCAGTTTATACTTGTAAGCTCCCAGCAACCGAGACCATCTTTGAATTCTTGCAGCGGCCATAGCTGGGGTCTGGCGATCTGCCCCCGTAAGGCCTAGCAAGGGGTGGTGATCAGTGACCAGCGTGAATTCACGTCCCAGGAGGTAATCCTGGAACCGAGTAACTCCGTACACCAGCGCTAAGGCGTCGCGTTCGATCTGGGAGTATTTCCTTTCTGCTATGGTCAATGTCCGAGATCTAAATCCAATCGGTCTGTTCTCGCCATCTATGCGATGAAAAAGCACCGTTCCGACGCCATGCGACGAAGCATCATATTCCAAGAGTAGCTCCCGTTTTGGGTCAAAATGCGTTAAGACCGGTGCAGCGCAGAGCACATTCCTGGCCACTTCGAAGGCTCGCCCCAAACCCATTTTGCTCCTTTCTCTAAAAGCCGATGTAACGGTGCGAGCAACGTAGACAGATTCGGCAAGAACTTGTTGTAAAATGTTATCATGCCAAGAGTTTACCGCAATTCGGTGACGTTTCGTGGGGCCGGAGCTTGCCTTATAGCGTTAACATTTTTTTCTAGCTGATGCAATTCCTCTGCGTCGATACGGTGACCAATACAGGTTACTAATGATTCAGAAAATCTGCATTTGTTGGCACGAAGCTTGATGCCGTGCTCGTTGACCCGCCGTGGTTGCTCAGTGGCTATGGTGTTGGGCTGCTGAGCCCGAGGTCGCGGGATCGAATGCCGGCCACTGCGGCCGCATGTCGATGGGGAGAAATGCGAAAACACCTGTGTACTTAGATTTAGGTGCACGTTAAGGAACCCCAAGTGGTCCACATTTCCGGAGTCCCCCACTATGGCGTGCCTCATAATCAGATCGTGCTTTTGGCACCTAAAACCCCATAATTAAAGAAATAAATGCCATGCTCCTTGAAACGATGAAGCACCGCTTCAACTTTAGCATTCTGGTCCCCGGCGGTGTCTGCTATTAACACATCATCTAGATCACTACCAGGAATTCGGGACATTTCGTACAGTTCCCTTTTTTCGCCATTACGTGTATTTGAGAATCCGGCATCGAAGATGCCGGATTCTCAAATACACGTAAAATGCACGAATGCTTTTATGAGAAAACCGCTGAACCGATTTGAATGAAATGTGTTGCATTTAAGAGGGAAAGTTAAATTGCAGAGACTGCAGCAAATGGAATTTGCGTTTATATAGTGCAATGTTTGCAAAGAATTACAGGGTGATAGTAAATTTGAAAAAAAAAATCCGCAACTCAGCCATTAAATACAAATATGGCATTTCTATAAATTGCACCCGTTGGAGCATCAAAAGCGAAGAATTTTTTTTGCTACACCTTAAGCTTACGTGAATTTGTTAAAATGTTTGGAAGGGTTTTGCAAATGCAACATTCACAACATAGTGGTATATTTCAGGATGGTGTATGATATATGATTGCTGTCCACTTTGGATGTATTATTAGGTGCAGTTTACAGAATTCCGATATCATTTTTAGTTGCTGAGGTACATAGCTCTATAAGTCAAGTTTTCTTTTTCGAAATTTGGCAATTCTTTAAAACTTTACGTAAAAAAATGTAGACAGCCTATAATAAAATATCACTTTTTGCTATCACTACACTTTAACTTTTTTTTCTCAATTCAACATAACTCATTAGATTTGGTGCATCGGTTTCTCTGAGAAACCATTGCCGATTTCCCATGTATTTCAGTAGGAGTCCCCAAGCTCAATGTTCCCCCTAAGTTCGAGCTTGAATAATATACTTGTTGGCAAGGTACGTTTGTAAACATGTGATCGTGGCCTAATGAGCTAGAGCACCGGCGTACTGAGCTCAACGGACGAGGATATGTTTGTAAAGCGTCTTGGGAAGGAATAGGAGAAAAGAAAGGGAGAAGGCTGGTATGTTATTCAGAAGCGTGTCTGGTTGGCTAAAAATTACTAAGTGCTTTGATCGTCATACCAACTCAGGTTCAATCAGCATAATTTCTATTTCATTCCGCTAGTATTGTGCAATTATTGTCAATCAATCGAGATTAGAACACCGGCGTCATGGCGTTGTATTCCGTTGCAATTATCTGGCGCCGACATGGCAGCTAGACGCTTACATCATGTTCTTCTTCAGGTGCTGCAAATGATGGCAGTTCTCGATGCTGCCGCGATGTCAACGTTCCTGGCGCTAAATGGTGTCGCGTCTACCGAGCAAGTTTGTCTTGCTGGCCTGGCTTTTTCAAGCGAGGCTTCTCCGCTGGACATGGCAGCGCTACCGGCGCTCGAACGCTTCATCGACTGGCAACCCTGGGACCCTCTACACATGCGTGACCTTCATAAGCAGCTGTTGTACCCACCCACTCCGGGATCTGGCGCCGACATGGCAGCTAGACGCTTACATCATGTTTTTCTTCAGGTTTGTTACTCTTACCTTTCTGTCAATGGTAAACCGTTTAGGAAGTCGGCGCCGGATCCCAACTTGGCCGTGTGCATGTTTTTACGCCTGCTATACGATGTGACCACGATCTGTTCAGGATACAATTTTTTTTTCTGAGAATGCTTTTGCTTGCGGGAGACGTAGAACTAAACCCGGGGCCTTTGTCCCCTGAACAGGAAAAGCAGATGTTCGATACTATTATGAAAATACCAACAATACAGCAGCAGCAGTCCGTGTTACTGGAAGAACTACGGTCCATTCGGCTTGAACAAAAGACGCTCGAAGATAAGCTAACAAAACTTACCGACAAAGTCAAGCTCGTTGAAAATAATGTGTCATTGGCGCTCCCGCTAACGCATGAGGTAGAACTATTATCGAAAACTACTGAAAAAGTTGCTGCCGCGTGCACGTCACTACAGTCATCACACGATGACTTGGAGAACTAATCACGTAGAAACAACTTAATTTTCTACGGCATCGTTGACGATGTAAACGAATCATGGGATCAGTCTGAGAGAAACATTATCTCCTTTTGTACTGAGAAGTTAAGTATATCTGTTGATGCTGCGACCATTGAAAGAGCGCATAGACTAGGCAGATATGCGCCCGACAAGAAGAGGCCCCTGATTGTGAAATTCTTGTCTTTTAAGGATAAGAACCGAATCCTTTCAAATGCTGCAAAACTAAAGGGTACAGACTGGGCAATTACCGAGGACTATTCACCCAATGTTCGGGAACAAAGAAAAAGGCTTATACAGTTAGCTAAAGAGCGCGGAGGAAAACTGAAACTGCGCTTTAGTAAACTACACTTGGATAAAAAAATTTCATGTACGATACTGAAACAGACTGTATCACATGTGTAGACGAATAGCCATCATCATTCCCTTCTGCTAACCCCCGAACTGTTACTGAAAGTGGCCTTGTTTGCATTCTCATTTTTGTCGCATTTTAAAAAACAAAACTGATCAGTTCCTCTCCCTCTTAGAAATGACAAATGCACACGTGGTAATTGGAACAGAGTCATGGCTGGACAGCAACATGACCGATAGTGAAATATTTCCTTCATCATATACCACATACCGGAAGGATCGCAATGCGCGTGGTGGTGGTGTATTCATCCTTGTTCATAGCAGTTTGAAAAGCGTGTCAGTTAACATAGACGGCGATTCCTGTGAAGCTGTCTGGTGGAGGGTACTGCTGGGCGATGGTACGTCACCAGCAGTTGGTTCTTTTTATAGGCCTCACGGATCCACCAGTCCAGTATCATTTTTTGAACTTAGCAACACATTATTAACTTTACACGCAACATACATTATCCTTGCCGGAGACTTTAATATGCCTAGCGTGGAATGGTCGTCTTACCAACCAGTAATTTGCTCTTCATCCCTTCTGTATACTGCGTTTCGTGAAATGATCAATGCGCATTCATTATTCCAGTTTGTTGAAACCCCTACGAGACTGGGCCCTGCCAGCGCTAATGTGCTTGACTTATTTTTTTGCAATGACCCAAACTTAGTGTCCTCTGTAATAACACTGCCAGGCATAAGCAACCATGATGTGGTTCTAGCAAAAGTATCGTATAAAGTTAGGAAGCGGCAGCACACGCAACCCCGTAAAGTATATTTTTACGAAAAAGGGGATTATGCGTCGTTATCATCGGAACTTGATGCGTTTTTTCCTGAGTTTCTTTCACACGGACCGTCTATGAATGTTGATTCCTTCTGGAACTTGTTTAAAACTAAAATCTTATCTCTGACACACACGTTCATGCCGTCCCGCTTCATTTCAGCTAAGCGTCGTGACGATAAACGTTGGATGAATAGGCAGCTCCGAGTGATACTCAACCGACGGAAAAGCCTCTTTCGTAGATACTGTGATTCGCCGGCACTAAATCTGTACTCGGAGATGAAAAAAAAAACCAAAAACCTATCCAAGGAAATACGCAAAGCAAAAATGGCATACTTAAGCACGCTTGGGCAGAGATTGAAGACAAACCCGTAGGAAGTCTGGAAATATGTTAAAAGCAACAGAAACACCGGTGTCACTTTATCCGAGATACTAGATGGAGTTGATTATGGCAAGGATTCAAGGGGAAAAGCGAACTGTTTCAATCTCTATATCCAATCGGTGTTTTCCAGTCAAAAAACAAGACACGCTCCCTTCCAAACTTCAAGGAACCTGACAAGAATGGATGATATAGAAATTTCTGAACGGGGAATTATGCTGTTATTACAGAAAGTTAAACTTACATCTGTTCCGGGGCCCGACAACATTTCAAATTACATTCTGAAAAATTGTGCTGCTTCTGGTGCCCCGTATCTAGTTGTGCTGTTTCACAAATCTTTAGAGAGTGAACTTCCTCATGACTGGAAAAGTGCCAATGTTGTTCCCATACATAAGAGTGGTGATATGAGTAAAACATGGAACTATAGGCCTATATCTTTGACGAGCGTGTCGTGCAAAGTACTCGAACATGTCATTTATACTCAGTTAATCAGCCATCTACAAAACAATAATTTTTTTGTGCAACACAACATGGATTTAGGTCAGGTTTCTCATGTGAAACACAGCTTGAAGAATTTACCCATGATATTTCTGCTTCCTTAAACTCTGCCGGTCAGGTAGATTGTATTTTTCTAGATTTTCGGAAAGCCTTCGATTTAGTTGCTCACGACCTATTACTGCAGAAGCTTTCACTTTTGAATATTCCTACTACACTCCTAACCAGGATTGAAGCGTACCTCATGGAAAGATACAGTGCGTAGTTTGTTACGGTATCAGTTCATTAGGTGCGGGTGTGACCTCTGGTGTTCCGCAAGGGTCGGTTCCAGGCCCTCTTCTTTTTTGATATTTATAAACGATCTTAGTGACTACATTTCAAGTACAGTTCGATTTTACGCTGACGACTGCTGTGTCTACCGCACCATATCCTCTGAAGCAGATGCAGTTACACTACAGCATGACCTCAACTCCGTGTACTCTTGGTGCCAAAAATGGAATATAGCGCTGAATCTCTCGAAATGTAATCTGGTCCGGTTTACGAAAAAGAAACAATTCCTTCAAGCAGACTACTTCCTTGCAAGCACAGAAATATCTGCTGTCTCAACTTATAAGTACTTAGGAGTCTTTTTTTCCACTGATTTATCTTGGAATACACACGTCAACTATATCGCCGCGAAAGCCAGCCGCACATTAAACTTCCTCCGACGTAACTTTAAGGATGCTGCCGTTAAGCTAAAGGAAACTTTATACATTTCAAGTGTTCGTCCTATACTCGAGTACGCTTGCGCCGCCTGAGACCCGCATGCAAAGCTCAACGTTGAAGAACTGGAGCGCGTCCAAAAACGGGCTGCCAGATTCGTATCTGGCGATTATAATTTTCAAAAGAGGTCCTCTGGAATGCGCGACAAGTTGGGATGGCCGTTACTTGAAAACAGGCGAAAATACTTCCGACTCTCTTTCTTTTATAATGTTCTAAACAATAACACTGGCATTCAAAAAGAGAAATACATAAAGGAGCCCAGCTACATTTCCGCCCGCACTGACCACCCACTAAAGGCACGCGAATACAGTTGCCGAATAAAGGCATTCAAATACAGCTTTTGTCCACGAACCGTGCACGACTGGAACGGTCTACCTGCGCAAATTGCTACTGCACCTCCCACATACTTTCTAACGGCTTTACAGAACCACCTGTTAATATGAGTGCAATATGGCTTGTCCTTGTATGTTTTATCCCTTTTTGTTGATTATTCCCAACGATGTTAGCCGAGATCACTATATTTAGATGTTCTTCTTTTGTGTGTGCGTGACATACTTGTTCATGTTTGCATATTAGTTTTTGTTCTTGCTTTTTACTGAATATTAGTACTGTGTAGTAGTATTTACTGTATATTAGTTTTTGTTTTTCCTTTTTTACTGAAATAGTGCATAGGTATTTAGATGCTTTATATGCTGCATCATTTGCCTAACTTATAGTATATGTCTTGTTATCTATTTCTGATGTTCCCCCTTACAATAATGCCCTAGAGGCCGCTGTAGGTATTGTAAATAAATAAATAAATAAATATAAATAAATTTATCGCCATCACTTCAGAATCATCTCACCATCGTCATGCCGTCGTCCTTCTATGCCTTCGTCGTTCTATCGACATCACTCCTACCTCGTAATTCCGTCGTCGTCACTGCATGCGCCGTCGGCCTACGGTCGTTGTTCTACCATCGTGAGGTAACATTGGCGAGCGATGGACATAACAAAACGGGTCAATCAGGGACACAGTGTATGGCCGCATATAGCTGAATCACTTGAAACATCAGTAAAAACACTACGGGGTCTAAATAAAGGTGTATTAGCTAACACGGTGTGTCAGTTCTTCTTCGCTAGATTGTGTGAATGTTAGTCACATTAACTTCGATAGTCATCTTAACATGGGTTCTGCAGGAATTCTTTCGTCTTCGCGACACTAAAGAACTCTTGTCCACATTGTTCCCAGCCTATTAACACCTCGAATTCCTAGAGGTGATCGTGCTCAGGCATGTGGCGGACAACCCGAAGTTTGATGGAGGTAGCGGTATGATTTCGACAGCGGCGCCGCCTATCGCCAAGAGGAAACACATTTGGATATGTGGGAATAGCGGCGAAAGGCACACTTCAAGAGTTGCTAGACATCACAGATTCAAATCAACCTGACAAAGAGATAAAAATATATATGCATTGCTGTCACGCTAAAGAAATTGAAAACTATTGGATTGCTGCGAGACTTACTGCAAAACATTCATTAGACTGTCTCAGGTATCCGAGCTATCCTTAACGGGAATCAATGAGATGAGTTTCGATAGAGCTCGTTACATTTTTCAAGAGTGGAAGACGTGCCTAGAGGCAGAGTCGACTGCAATATTTTGTTGCTGCACAAAATATCTAGATTTTTGGCGTGATCATTTTAACGGAAAAACAAATAATAAATAAGTTTTCAAGAAGTACTTAGAGTACCTCGATAAAATTGTAGCAAATAAATACTGAAAACTTCATTTGCAACTTTTTTGTGTCTTAAGGCACAGGGCAACGTAGTACTAGTTTCCATTAATTTTCTTCGTTATATTTTCAAGCGAGTTGAATATTCTGCCGTAGGTTAATTCACAATTAGCCCAAGTAATTAAACTGAGAATTTCAAGTGTTTATTGTTCTTAGACAAATGCTTTAAGTCTACGCGCATGCTGCAAAATTTCTCAACATTGGGGAGGGGAATGTCAAAAACAAAATAGAAATGCAGAGCACTTCATTGTCTCACTAAATTTTTATTTTGAATGCTATTTCCACTCGTTAAGTGGCTCGACGCTCGTATTCGCAGCTTTCTATATGTTTTTGTTGCACTAGGTGCGTTGTCTGCGAATTTACGTGAATAAGCAAGCAGATCATACTTTAATCTGGCGCAGAAAAAAAAACAAGGAAAGCCTGTACTGTACTGAAACACAATTAGACAGAGTCTAAATTTACATATATTTCTAAACAAGGATGCCTAAATTGTCGATTGAAAAATTGACATCATTATAATGAAGCCGAATAAAGGAATAAAAATGACATTTTCCTTGTGAAAATATGATGAGCGTTAGCCTTGTGGGTCAACAATTCCTGTTTAATGAAGAAAAAGCTTCTAGTGGCCGTGTATTATCGTATTCCTGAAAGCCAGTAACCAGCGTATCTCGATTTACATTCGCACCAAAATTATTGGCTCGAGTTCCATCACTGTAGGTACATCCGAATGACTATATGAGATTCAAAAGTGAGATTAAATGGCGGGACGCGGCGTGTACGGCAGTGCACCATTATACCTTCGCTATAGTACGTTGCCGCACACTTTAAAGCACGAGCATGGCGATCAACCGATGTGCTTTTCTAGAACTTCATCCCTAAATGTAAGCCGGGGTTCTGACACTCCCGGTGGTTGTTGCCAGCCGCCGTCCTTATATGCCTTCGTCGTTCTATCGACATCATTCCTACCTCGTAATTCCATCGTCGTCACTGCATGCACCGTCGGCCTGCGGTCTTTGTCCTACCATCGTGAGGTAACATTGGCGAGCGATGGTGATAACAAAGCGGGTCAATCAGGGAGACAGTGTATGACCGCGTATAGCCGAATCACTTGAAACATCAGGAGAATCCCTCCCTATTTTCCTAACTGTCGATTGTATGATTTGTTTTCATACCAAATATTCACATAATAATCTGTGGGTGTTCGGCTAGTAATTAAATCTTTATTTTTCTCACAGTTAAATTATCAAGTAACCAGCAAAAAGAGATGCAGGGCAAAAACCTGCTTTGATGCAGCTTGAAGACCAACCGGCGGCCATTGATCACATGACAGTATCTTCACACTAATCGAGAACTCGAACTAGCTTCGTATAGGCAAAACGGCTAATGGGTCGAACAGAACCGGGCCGGAGAAAGTATGGTACTTTCGGGCTCGGGCTAGGCCCGGACCTGAAAAACCGGCCCGTGCAGTGCTCTACTTCAGATAGCCTGATCAGCAGATTCCCATACTGTCATGTAGTAGTGACGCTGAAGTAAACAGACGTAAAACTGTGTATGACGAAACTGATTCTTTATTGGGCGAACATGTGCCCAGAAAAGCAAGCTACACTCGAAGCACAACGAAAGCAGCGAACACAGTCGGTGATCGTCGAAATCTGATCAGCGGCGAAACGCGTTGGCTTTTATACATGAGTCATTTGAAGGCCCCAGAATAATCCCTGGTACCCGCATGTCTTCCAGAAAGTTTTAGATAATTCGCGTCACTCATACAATCAGATTACATGAGCGTCGGTGACAAGAGACAACGGATAGAAGCATTGATAACGTTCGAGAAACTTCCCATACATGCAGGCACGTCTTGTGCCTAGCGATAACGTTTAACATTTGTTAGCTGGTGAAAAGCGGTCCGAGCTGAAAGATAAACATGTATACGTGTCAATACCCTCCCCTAAAAAAGCATCGTCCCGTTGCTACAAACAAGAAAGCGAAAACAAAACCACGCGTACAAAGAGAGAGAGAAAAAAAACAATAACAAAGTAACAATGTTCGTCAGCGGGCGTAGAAAGGCTTAAGACGCACCACGTGGATGACTTCAGGTCGTGCCCGGCGCCGTTGTGATTGCGAAATGCCGTCTGGGCAAGACCTCATAGTCCAGTGCGCCAATACGTCGGATGATCTTATATGGTCGTGAAATAACGACGTAACAGTTTCTCGCTAACTCCTCGTCGGCGTAACGGAGTACAGACCCAAAGACGGTCGCCGGTCTGGTACTCGACGTAGCGTCGTCGAAATTTGAAGTGTCGGCTGTCGGTCCTGTGCTGGTTCTTGATGCGCAGGCGGGCGAGCTGTCGACCTTCTTCGGCACGCTGCAAATAGCTGGCAACATCGAGATTTTCTTCGTCGGTGACGTCCGGTAGCATGGCGTCAAACGTCGTTGCCGGGTTCCTTCCGTAGACCAAGTTGAACGGCGCCACGTGCGTCGCTTCTTGCACGGCCGTGTTGTATGCGAAGGTCACGTGCGGAAGGATGGCATCCAACGTATTGTGTTCGACGTCGACGTACATTGCCAGCATGTCAGCGATGGTGTTATTTTGGCTCTCGTTGAGGCCATTCGTCAGCGGGTGGTAGGCGGTGATCCGGCGATGGCTTGTGTGGCTGTATCGCAGGATGGCTTGAGTTAGTTCTGCCGTAAAGGCCGTGCCTCTGTCGGTGATGAGGACTTCTGGGGCACCGTGACGCAGGAGGATGTTCTCAACGAAGAATCGGGCAACCTCGGCAGCGCTGCCTTTGGGCAAGGCTTTTGTTTCGGCGTAGCGGGTGAGGTAGTCCGTAGCTACGACGATCCATTAATTCCCGGACGTCGACGTCGGAAAAGAGGCCCCAGTAAGTCCATCCCGATCAGCTGGAACGGTCGTCGAGGTAGCTCGATCGACTGTAGAAATCCGGCTGGCCTTGTAGGCGGTTTTGCGTCGCTGACAGCCTCGGCATGTCCTTACGTAATGGGCGACGTCAGCAGAGAGGCGAGGCCAGTAGTATTTTTCTTGTATCCTCGTGAGCGTGCGGGAGAAACCTAGGTGTCTAGCGGTTGGGTCGTCATGGAGACCTTGCAGAACCTCTGGACGCAATGCTGAGGGTACCACGAGGACGTAGTTGGCTCAAAGAGGCGAGAAGCAAGTCTTTAAGAGAATGTCGTGTTCCAAGAGAAACGGCGCCAATCCTCGCCTTAACACCTTTAGCACAATGACGGTCTTGCCTTCCAGGTAGTCTGAAAAGCTCCTTAGTTCCGGGTCAGCTCGCTGTTGTTGGGTCCCAAGAAAGTATCGTCATCCTGGTCGTCCTGTGGCGGCGGTTCGACGGGGGCGCGTGACAAGCAGTGAGCGTCAGCGTGCTTTCGCCCGGGCTTGTAAACGACGGTGATGTCGAATGCTTGAAGTCTCGGACTCCATCGTGCGAGGCGACCTGAAGGATCCTTCAAGTTAGCTAGCCAACACAAGGCGTGGTGGTCGCTCACAACTTTGAAGCGCCTGCCAGAGAGGTAGGGGCGAAACTTTGATGTAGCCCAGATGATGGCGAGGCACTTCTTTTCGGTTGTGGAATAATTTGTTTCCGCCTTCAACAGCGACCGGCTAGCGTAACTTACAACCCTTTCTAGACCGTCAATCCTCTGCACAAGCACGGCGCTGAGTCCTACATTGGTTGCGTCGGTGTGCACTTCGGTATCGGCGTTTTCGTTGAAAAGTGCAAGTATTGGCGGCGATTGCAAGCGTCGCTTCAGTTCTTCAAATGCTTCGACTTGCGGCGTCTCCCACTTGAACTCGACGTCGGCCTTCGTGAGGTACGTCAGTGGCTCAGCGATCCGTGAAAAGTCCTTGACGAAGCGCCTGTAATAGGCGCGCAGTTCAAGAAATCTACGGACTGCCTTCTTGTCGGCGGGCGGAGAAAGTCAGTGATGGCCGCAGTTTTCTGTGGGTCAGGGCACATTCCAAACCTGTTGATGACGTGGCCCAAAAACAAAAGCTCCTCGTATGTGAGCCACTCGCATACGAGCTGCCACTCGTATGAGTGGCAGTGGTCTGCGACCGCCGAGGCCACGTCACCTCCAGTACATCGACCCGCCCCTGCACGATCACGGAAGCGGAAGAGCTGGCCATCGCGTTAGCCATCCGCGAAGGCCAACACGCAAGCAAACCACTGACGATCCTCACGGACTCCCAGCAGGCCTGCCGCAACTTCCTACAGGGAAGAATCGCAAGACCTGGGGCACAAGGCCTCCAAATACCCAAGGAGGACACTGACGACAACACCATTATAACCATCATTTGGATACCGGGTCACGCTGCTATCACGGGTAACCTGTATGCTGACAGAGCATCTCGATAATTTGCACATAACCGAGCACTCATCACGCCGACTGCAGATGACCCTGACCCAGTTGACCCCGAGTATTCAGCAATCCTGAACTACCACACAGGGAGTCGCTTGCGATATCGCCCCCCCATCGAATACTAAAGACGGAGGATGGCGCTGCCTGCCGTAGGCTCCAGAGAGGCACTTACACGAACCTACACATATTACATCGCATGCACCCCACAGCCTACAGGGACGAATGCCCGTGGTGTAGGGCCAGACCAACCCTCTACCACATTACGTGGGAGTGCACGCTACACATCATAGAACAACACCATGACACGAACACCACGAGGGAGCAATGGGAGGCACTGCTGTCCAGCTCGGCCCTCGACGACCAGCTCAAGCTGATCCAGAGAGCAGAGAAGATGGCAAGAGTCAGCGGAGCCCTGGACTAGGGGCTCCGACCATTAGCGATGCCCCATTGGGGCAAGACAAAACTATCTTTGTATTAAATTTTATCTATCTATGCGAGCCATTGCATTTCGCAATGGCACTTTTATTGCTGCAAGATGGATCCAAGATGTACATGCACATGTTTTCTGCGTAATATGCCTTGTTTCTGCCTTTCAATATGCATTCACAAATAACTGTACATTCGCAAAAGTCATTTAGTGCAAGACACCTAGATCGACTGAAATGGGACTAACTGAAATGCTCACTAATTTACCACACTTCTAACAAAATGAAACCTGTAGTGTTGGGCACGAGATTGCAATCCATAATTGGCCTCCGTTAATTCGTAAATGCTTTTAGATTGCAGCCGAAACTTCCTACACGCATGCACGGAAATCGCCAGCTCTTCTGCGATTCTGCTCTGCAATACCGATACGAATGCTCACATGCCGCCGCGGTGGCTCGGTGGTTACGGTGCCCGGTTGCTGACCCGAAAGACGCCGTTTGGGCCCCGGCCGTCGCATTTCGATCGAGGCGAAATGCTAGAGGTCCGCGTACTGTGTCAGTGCACGTTAAAGAACCAAAGGTGGTCGAAATTATCCGGAGCCCTCCACTAGGGCTGTCCGTCATAGCCTGAGTCGCTTTGAGGCGTTAAACATGATAACCCAATTCGCACATGTACCTAGGGTAGTAAAGCTGCAGAAGTGCACTTGTGCCCCAGATACGAAAAACATTAAAACAAAACGGCGGCAGCATGGTACCCGCTAAACAATAATTTAAACTGATGTTCGCAGCATGGCGTTCCATGCCGAGGCAAGAAACTGGACGAGCGGGCAAGATCGGGGCGAGGGTCGAGCTGCTCTCGCGTGAGTTACACGACATAGGGCCAGAACAATCGCGCAGTAGCACTTTTATTATTCCGCATTAAACCAGTCCGGCTATTCCACGTAGTAATGTACTTAGGATGAAGTGAGCAGAGCAAATCTGGGAGCTCTTGGTAGGCTGCCACTTGTCCTTGCGCACCGCCGCTATCCAGGCGTTTCTCCTGTCAGCCTCGATAGGGAACCTAAACACTCGCAGTTTCGAAAGGAGGTTGGTTCCTGAGCGAAGACCTGCACCCTGGCACGACACAACGCGAACACATCATTGAACGTTTCACAGGTGATATGTACGATGCGGAATGAATTTTCAAGCCGACAACAACATCAAGCAAAACACCGTAGAGGGGTGAACGTAACGAAAACAGTCGATGCTCCAGAGAGCTACTCGCCGTCACGCAAGACACTGAATGCCACAAGTCGCACTTATACCGATATACGCGAAAAGTAACACAGAACATGCACAGCACGAGCGCGCGAGCGAACAATTACCAGCAAAAACGAGCAAAAGGAACCGCTACCGGAAGTTTCCTAAGGGCGCCGGATGCCGGCGCACAGGCTTGCCAAGAGCGCGGTGGGCGCTGTATGAAACCGGCTATAGTCGGGGTGGTCTCCGGGGGGATATGCGGGGAAGTGTAGACCACGAAGCGTCTGGAGGAGTTCCTGCGGTTCGGCTTCGAATGCGTGTATGAGCTTCGTCATGATCTGTTTCTGGTGTGTCTTATACTGAGTCGAATCAATGAGATGGCGGAATAGGTTCCATGTCTGGGGCGGGCTCATGTTGTGCTCCAGCCTGTTAGAGGGATTCCCAATTTTGGCGAGAGAGAATCGCAGCATGCGTCACAATCTCCTTGTTGAGCTGGTTCAGCCGGCGTCTGAGTGTTGTATTCCAGCGCTGGCATTGCCACCTCCACTTGAGTCCCGCCTTGGCTTTCCAGAGGTGCAGGAGATGGGAATCCATCGCGTCCGCAGGGCAGTCCTCTGGTAGGGTACGAGTCACGGCGCGGACGTCGCACTAGAGCTGGTCGGACCAAGTAGCTATGTCTGAGATGGTGTGTAGAGTGCGGGCTGCTCGGAAAGTGCGGAATGAGTCCCACTTCGTGATGGCATCGCCACAAGCGAGTCTGCGTGCTGGGCCTGCTTGTAGGAGAATCTCAATAATGTAGTGATCACTACCCAGATTCTCCCGGGTGTTACACCACCAGCGTGAAGTAGGCGGCGGGCTAAATGTGAGGTCGGGAGTAGTGTCTGCGCCGACACTGTTTGCGGTGCGAGTAGGGGTGGTGGTATTTGTGAGAAGGGAGAAGCTGTCCTGCTGAGCTGCGGGCCATACCCTGCGCCCGTTGGGGGTGTCCGTTGGGTAGCCCCAGGCCGCGTGCGGGGCGTTGAAATCCCCTAGAATTAGGAGGGGGCTCTTGTGTGCGACGCGCTTGGCGAGCGTGAAGAGTCGGTCGAAGTATAGTTGCCACAGGCACTTCAGGTGGCTGTATTGACCCTTTTCGCGGCGATCCCGTGGGCGCTATCATGGTTGATCACTTGGTGACGCGTCCATTGCTTGCCTCAACTGCCTCCGTTGCCTCCTTGTTTACAATGGAAGTGTATGACGCCGGCGCGGCTTAGAAAACCTCTGTTTTCGGAGATATCGTAGACGGTGACCAGGGGGACGACACCAAGCTTTGATCACAGCTTCAGACCCTCACAAAAATTTCTAGTAACGTTGAATTAAATTTTTTTAGACAAGTGTTCCTTGGTGCGGCCACTATCTGATTATTTTCTGCTTACTCGCTCGCGGGTGTGCTCAGTTCCGATAGGTTTGTTCTTGCGGCGCACAAGGTAGCTGTTTCGTACATTGTAATACCTTGTAGCAAATATATATTACAGCTAGTAACTTGCTTAATCTTATGGACCGTCACGAAACATTCAGCTTCGTCCATTCGTGCGCCATCGGCGTAGTCCGTCATTTATTGTGCGTATACAGTGCACATATATTCAAGTGTGCGCCCATTCACTTATTCTTGATACGGCGGCGATAGAGTGGGCGTCAGTTTTCCTGCCATTTGGGTCAGATGTGCATAGATAACGTGTGCGAAACTTACTATGACAGGAAGCGGCGCTACTCCCATTGTCATTGTTTAACGAGTGGTACTCAGTCTTGCCGACGTTCTGGGGATGAAGCCCTTTCTTTGAAGGTTAGCGATACAAGGCTGGCGGATGAGCAAATTTCTGTATCGTCGAGGAAAGCCGTACATCTCGAAGTGCCGGTAACACGTTCGGACAGTTGCAGCAGCGGTTCTCGAAGTTGGCCACACAGATTCATTCCATTCCTTACCATGCCAGTCACTATTTTTGCAGCCAGCTACTGCACACGTCTTCAATCCACATGATTCAATCTAGCATGATTGGAGTACAGTGTGTTAGTGAAAACTCAGTTGCATTTCCGACAGCTGATCGCACAGAAGCAATGTATAAGCGGTAATGGTTTCGTATTCGTGGGCAGTCGCTGAGGAGAGCTATGGCGCGCGCCGTGAGCGCCATCTTGTTTCTTTAAAACAAACTGCTCCGCGAAAAGGGTCAATATGTTAAGGATGAAGAGGGTATCGCGAGTGCACTGCGGCACGAGTTCGATAAAGAGATGATCTATTTCGAGGACGTCTAGCGGGTGGGAGATGGTAGTGAGCGTACGGTGTACGATGAATGCGACCCGAGGGGACGTAGGAGAAATGGGGATGGTGGGCACGTAGCTTGGTAGGGTGAGAGGATTGGAGGGCTCTTGCAGCGCGAGCAAGTGGGGCGGTCTGCCCGAGCGAGGTGTGGCCATTACTGAGGGTGTAGTTTGCAGTGGAGGGGTCGAGAAGGTGTGAAGCTTGGCCTTCTTTTTAGGCCGTGTGGCAGCAAAGGCTGTCGCGAGTTCGCTGAGTAGGAGAAGAAGGTGGTAGGGGAGGGAGTTTATGAGTGGCCGAGATCATTGTCGCCGGGGTAGGGGTGTGGACCTGCAGTAAGGCATGCAGCTGCGACTGAAGGCGTTGGTTTCTAGTTTGGAGGGAGGCGAGCTGTGTGCGGACATGCAACATTTCCTTATAGAGGGGGTTCGCGGAGTCCTGGGAGATTACGCCTGCCCAGCTCACCTCACTGGTGTGGCGGCCGGGTTCTTGTGCAGGTGGTTTTGGGGCGACTGGAAGTGGGGGTTGCCTGAGTCCGGTCCAGGAGTGAGATCAGGCTATGAGCTTGGTACGGTTGGAGGGCTGTTTCAGTGCGGCTGGCTGCAGCACCGGGAGGGACTCCAGGGTGAGCTGCAGGGCCTAAGGCTTGCGGGTCATGGAGCGGCTGCGATGCTGGGGTGGAGTTGGATTGGTGAGAGCCTGGTTGGCGGTTGCCTCGGTGGACCGCCTGGCATACCAGTACCTCTTCTTGACGAGATATGGCGTGCGGTAGCGGGCCTTGCATGTTCTGTCCGCCATCAGGAGTGCTTGGCTGCAGATCTTGCAGAGCGGCTGTGCAGGCGTGGTCCTCGGGGGGTCTACTTGGTCCCTGCCGGGGCAGCGGCGTTGCTTGGGAGCCGGACACACATCCGCGAGGTGGCCGAGTGCACCGCAGTTAAGGCAGTGCTCGATATTCTTTTTGAAGATGTAGCACCTATATAGTACGGAGGAATAGTAGATGTGCTTGGGCACCCAGTCTTGTTCGAAAAGGATGATGATGGACTCTGTGGAGCCCATGCGTGCAAAGTCGAGGATGGCAGGGTTCTGCTCGCGATTGAGACGACCCTGAATGTCTTCGCAAGTATGGGCGAGAGGGACCCCTTGGACCACACCACGGGCGCAGTCTTCCGGGGCCGCTTGGTAGGTGTAGTCGTAGGCAGTGTCTTTGATGACGACGGACTTGATGGCGAGGTAGTGGTGTCGGCGTTGCTGCTCGGGAGTGTTGATGAGGACGACTTGTTGGAGGGTGTTGATGATTACGGTGTCTGGCTTTACCTCTTGGTGTCCGAGGCGGGCTGCTTGCAGAATGGCATCACGAAGCGCAGTGCCGTTCACGGTCCGAACGTAGAGGCCGCCACGGGGACGGAAGATGATTTTATGATCGTCAATGGGTAGCTTGGGGTGGCGTAGGGCAGAGAGTTTGGGTGGCCGGGGCCGGTGCCTCGCCAGAGCTTGAGGCATAGATGGCTGCAGACATTTCTCGGCAGCGGCGGAATTCGGAGTAGTGGTTGCGAGTCGAGCTAGGATGAATTGGATAGGGTGAGTTTATCCGGTCGTAGGGGACAAAGTCGGCTCTCCTCAGCGCCCCGGAGGCCCGGGTTCGATTCCCACCCAGATCAAAATTTGCCTATTCTTCTTTTCAAAGGGATTAGTTTACTTCGTTTACATGATCCTGCCTGCTAAATTTGTCCTCAATTCGAGCATTTTTTACGCGTTTTTACTCTTTCCCGTCAGCCATTTTTGGTAGCGTCATTCGGTCACGCCGCCGACTAAAACTACGGGCTTTCGTGTAATAGGGCATGTAATGCTTTCGCATTAAAAAAATGGAAAGGAATCTGCACCAACACGGAACGGAGCCTTGCGGCACACCAGACGTAACAACAACATCATCTGAGCAGCTCCCATTCAAAACAGCTCTTCGACGAACTTACTTAACAACACGGAGTTACAGCCTGTTTATTCATAAATGTATTCACGTGTTCATAGTACCGCTAATCTTACCTGGTCATCCTATTACCGCTAATCTTACCTGGAATATCGACATTAGTAACAATGCGGATCGAACGTTGTGTTATTGGCTCCTGTACACTTATAATGCCACCACCTCTCTCATGTTACTACTGTAAAAAACACTAATTGGTACAAAATTTGAGTGTACATCCAATGTGTGAAATTCTATTGTATTTATTACCTCATTAGAACTCAATATTACTCCACTCATTTTATATGTTCAACTTATGATCGAATAGGTACTCTAAACCTAAATTAAACTAAACTTGAATTTGTAAACCGTAAACTGATACAGTCGAACCCGGATATATCGAATCTGAAGGGGATCACAAAAAGTTCGTTATATAGGTAATTCGATATATAAAACAATAGGCCCTCAGGTAAACGGTCGCTTACGGATTAGTGCAACCGAGAGCCGCTAACTTACTGCACACAACTCGGGGAAAAAAGCAAGCAGACTTTATTTACCCGCAAAAAATTGCTGGTTCACTTTCAACTTCGTTGAAAAGTCCAAGCTGATTCCTTTCTTTACACTTGTAGGAAAATAAACTCGTGAATAGGCACTCAGCCCACACGACGACGCCTCGAAAATCGGATAGAAGGAATGTTGACATCCGAGGTAGCATGAGGGCTATCCGAACAGCCTGACAGGGCTCAACTGACTGCACTATCTCTTCTCCACCTCCAGGTGCCAGAATACCTCAAAGTGTACAAAGAAGTTCACTATAAGGTGTTCTGCGTGGCGCCGCGTTCGATATATCGAATGTGCTGGTGAACGAGCGCTCTTCATACGCGTGCACGAACCCGATACATTTGCATGGAATGTTCAACGGGATTTTACAGCTGTTCGATATACAGAATAATTCGTTATACGTTGGCTTGATATATCCGCGTACGACTGAATCTCCGTCACCACATATATGGCATCGTATTGATCAGCTGTACAAAATACGAATCAGATTTAGTCACATTAAATTCCTTCAGCTCTTTCTGGCCTCGCGCAGCCCTTGAATGGTATCGCCTCCCCAAAGAAATCCTAAAGAGTACTAATAAACGCAAGTGTCATGCAACATCAGCTAGCGTACGTTGTGTAATCTGAATTTGTTGATTACTTCCTGTGTACCTTTTAAATTCTTTGTAAGGTAAGGTAATATGGTATTAATTGTAAAGCTGCCTTCGTCGTGCGCACTGAAGTTTTTTTCCATGTACCACCAGCTAAAGTTGTATGATTAAAAAGTTACTTTTTAATAATCGCCGTATTTGTTTAGCCTGCTCAACCCACTTCCTTCCATAATGCCTTCGAGTGCTGACGGCGCACATAAATTAAGTTATTAAACTGTAAAAAATATTTCTTGGATGAGGGGTGGTCACCTCCGGAACATTGAGAACAGCGTCATTTACACAGACTCACTGAGTGTACTCACAGCACTTCAGCCTAGAAATGCAATTACACCATTAATCGGCAACATGCTACATAAAATAAGAAGAGCCACAAGCCCAGGACACAACATAAAATTTTGTTGGGTGCCGAGCCACGTCGGAATCAGGAGCAATGAGAAAGCAGATGAATGTGCAGCGAAAGCGCGGCATAAAGAAATCATAAATGTGAGAATTCCTTACAAAGATTCCATGAAATCAGTGTTCCATAAACTGCTAAATAAATGGCAGTCTACATGGAAAAAAGAAGTAAACAATAAACTACATCTAGTAAAACCTAACATAGAAGAATGAAAGTCATGGTCAGACCAAAAACGCTTCATCGAAGTCATATTATGTCGCCTCCGCATTGGACACACGCATCTTACTCACAATTTCCTACTGAAAAAACAAGACAAGCCTGTTTGTGAAAATGCGGAGATGAACTTACCGTAAACCACATATTAATATCATGCACGAAACTCGAAACACTGAGAAAAAAATATTTTACTTTGTTTTACAATGAACACATTCCTTTTCATCCATCATTAATTTTAGGCGAAGACGCACAAGTAAATATGACATACGTTTTTAGCTTCTTAAGGAAAGCAGGTGTCCTTGAAAAACCATGAATCTGACCCTGCGCTTCCTTTCACATTATGATACACCTCATTCACCTTCTCTTCTCCGAGAAGAAGACTGAGGTTTTTTAATTTGTTGGGATCCTGGGGGTCCTTGCCCAGACAAGGACTGTTGATCAGGTGACCCAACTGTCGAAAAGAAATTTTACCTTGTGGTTGGCGCATGATAGCCTTAGTTGCTTATGCGAAATTAAACACAACACAACACGCAATGTTTCATCATCATCCTCAGCCTATTTTTATGTCCATGGCAGGACAAAGGCCTCTCCCAGCGATCCCTACTGACCCCTGTCCGGCGATGTATAAAATATGTGCCTTATTTAAAGCTACATAGTTTAACACTACATAGCTAAACTCAGTTTTTCTTCTGAAATAACTAGTCAGTTGTTCCTATTCGCCGCTTAATTTGTCTCTGCATGAAAGTCGCTCGTCTTATTTGCTCAAATGACAACCTAATTAACGAGCTCTTGAAACTGATATCGCTTGCGTAGATAAGTTGCTATGTGTTTTTGGACTCACGCGCTAAATAAAAAAGTACATTGCTTTATAAATGCAGTGGATGAAATTGCTGCGAAACGACAAAGCCGTGTAATACATTTGAGCTTTTGATTACATGCCTATAGCCAGGAAGTTTATGCAACCAAATGATTGTGTATTATTAAATTCTGAAATTTCTACGGCATTTCCCCAATGTGGAGAAGCCAGTTTACCTTTTAAATGATTCCCAATTCGGCTATGTGATGTTTCGACCATATATTTGATAGACAGAAATGTGCATGACTAATATGAACATATGTTTGAGGCAAAAATTCCTATCAAGCTTTGCAATATAATCGGTGTTTACCAACTGAACAGCATACTTCTACCCTGGAACAGATAGGAAATTGAAATGAATCACATGTATCAAAGTTTGCAGTGCGAGTAGTATGAAGTACTGTTTCGGTTTTATTTCTTTCAATTTATGATATTTGATAGTTTATGTGATGACCGACTTCAATTTTCTGTTTTATGTTTAGGCTGCTGACACTGCACAAACTATATTTTTGCCATAATACGGAATACAGGATGCAGAGTGCGGCTCATAAACACATCGGGATAATGAGGTGTAATTTGAAGATACATTTCTCGCTATGGGTAATATAGGAGCCCCTTTCTCGCAAATATGTCTTGGTTGAGAGCGTGTGTGCTGAAAGTGAACTGATTGTCCGCGCTTTCCGTGCAGCTACCGAATTGACTGTGACAGCCTTTCGCTGTTTAAAGGTTTAAGCCTTTCGATGCCAAGCGTCTGGAATATACTCAAACAACAGCTTGTCCGGAACCAGAAAGGTCGCAAGCATCATGCGAAGGGATGCATTACCCTTCAACGGGTTAGTCGCGTCCTTGAGCAAAGAAGAAAAGCCGGGGAGTGACAAGTCATTTTTAACGACGGGCTGTCGCTTTTATAGTTATCACAAATGACGACTTGCGCCAACGTACTGCGCTTTGTCGGGAAGCTGTTATGGTTCATTCTTTAGAAAGGGTATTTATTTTTTGCCGCAACGTAACTTACGTCATCGGGGCAGATTTTAAAACATAAAAGTCATGTGTCAGGCGTGTGTGCCTGACACATGACCTAGGTGACATGAACGCCGGAGAAAGATGGACTTGTACAGTCACTTTCTTTTGGAAGCGCTGTTAACGTTGCATTTTAAACCACAATAGAACTTCGTACATGGTATTTTCCCTAACAGCTTAACAGAAGGCTAATCAGTCCTCATATTATTAAACTGATAAATGTTTAGCAGAGACACTCTCAGATGACTTCAATATATATACAATAAAGGGCTCTGTAACTTCCACCGTGACTTTACGTAGGTACGTTGGCGCAATTCATGTAATAATCCCTGTCCACCTACTCACATATACCGCATTGCTAATCACATCTGCCATGGCCTCAGCTGCATCTCAAGAAGCAATTGCCTATCTATTTTGATTACTTAAGACACGGTAGGCTTAAGACAGGCTAAAATTCGAACAGAAATGCGTAGTATGGAATTAGTACGGAAGCTACAGTGATATAGAACGTATGCACTACACTCGAGTCTGTCCAGAATCGGACACTAGCATTCATTTACTCTGACTATTCATTGATCATCAGTGTTAATAAACAAAACGCATGATGTGCCGATCTTTTCCCCCACCTCACCCCAAATTCAGCTGGGCGCAGGCTACCACCCTGCGTCTGCTACAAACAAATACCTACCCTTCACCCACCCGCCTCCACCTTATATACCCTGAAGTTTAAAGTACCCCCCCCCCCCCCCCCACTGCAGTACACCCAACTACCGGTGCTGTGGCACTCACCCCGCTACGCTTCCGCATATGCTGTGGGAGTGCCCAGCACAGTACACACACATTAACACCATGACCCCCTCACTGAGGTTGGGTGAAGCTCTGCGGAGCTCCGCCCTCGACGACCAAACCTGGGCGACCCAGCACGCCCGTGAGCCGGCGGCGAGGCAAGCCCTCGACGTCCCCTCATGGGAGGCTCAGGCCCGGCCATCTTAAAGTGCTGGTTCTACAATAAATGTTTATTCCTCCTCCTGAGCTTCTATCGCTAGGTTTGCGTCGTCAAGTCGCCTGAGCTTGCACAAGTTCCACAATTCTACGCTCCAATATTCGATCATCAAGTGCTCGGCGCTTGTCATCACGAATAAGCTAAAAAGCAACCTCGCCGTCAGAACGTACCCTGGAAGGTGAAAAAATATTTATATTTCTACGCGTTAGGCACGCATCGTGGTATTCAGATTTACAGTGTATACTGGTCTAGAGTAAACAAAACAAAAGTTTTCCATAGTTTTACTGGCTGTGGGCGTAGTTGCGTTGAAAATGAACTTATTCGCAGAACCTCGGCCGCGTACACTTTTGACCGCGACTGGTTATCCAATGTGTCAGCGACTCTGACGTCACGGTATGTCTCGCGCTGGTTGAATGAAAGGAACGGTAGGTCTGGGTCCTCTTCCACTTGTTCCGTCTGCAACGTGAAAGCCCCGCGTCCCGCGGAGTCCGTCGAAAGTGGGCTCTCCTCATACTTTTTCAGGAGGTTAATGTGGAACAGACTGGTGCGGGTGCCCAGATCAACAACATAGTCGACTTCACTACGTTTTTCCAATACCGTGAAGGGGCCTTTCCAGGTTAGAATTAGTTTGTTGTTATCGGAAGGTAACAATAACAACACCTTGTCTCCGGCGCAGAGCTGACGTGGCTTGGCTTTGCGATGGTAACATTTCTTCTGTGGCAGCTTGACTTTCTGCAGCTCCTCGTGAGCAATTCTGCACGTTTCTGGTAAACGTTCGCGAAGTTCCATAACATAACCATAGGTGGTCCTTGTTTCTGCATCAAGAGTGTCTCGTGTCCATATTTCCTTCAGTATGGCCATTGGACCTCTAATGTATCGACCATACAGTAGGTCAAAAGCAGAAAAGCCGAGACCGGACGGAGGCACCTCTCTATAAGCAAATAATAATGGCGCCAAGTAACTGTCCCAATTCTTTGGACTTTCCTGGCACATGCGCCGTATCATTTGCTTTAACGGGCCTATAAAGTGCTCAACACGGCCATTTCCCATAGGGTGGTATGGGGTTGTTGGCAAATGTCGGAAGGACAGTAGTCTGCTTAGTTCTTGCATTAAACTTGAAGTGAAGGATCGGCCTCGGTCGCTCACGATTTCCCTTGGAATTCCCACACGCGAGAACATTTCCACCAACGCTTCTGCTATCCTCTCCGTCTCAATGCTTGGCAATGCAACGGCGTCAGGATAGCGTGTGGCGCAGTCCACCATTGTCAGGATATATCGGTTTCCTTTTGCCGATGTCGGCGAGAGTGGCCCGATTATATCAATCGCCACACGTTGGAACGGCGTGTCAATCACCGGCATGTTCCCTAGGGGGACGCGTCCGACTAGGTGCTTCGGAACAGTATGCTGACAGATGTCACAAGAGCGCACAAATCGTGTCCCCTCAGCCTGAACGCCTGGCCAATAGAACTCTTCTAGTATTCTGTCAGTGGTGCGTTTGATACCTTGGTGGCCTGCCAAAACTCCTTCGTGCGCCATCTTAAGGACGAACTGGCGCAGGCTTTGGGGAACAACCAGCTGATCTACTTCCTTCCTCGTCAGAGATCTGTAGCGTCTGTAAAGAATCCCCTTGGTCAAAACAAATTCTACGTTTTCTGATCGCTTTGTTGTTGCCTTCCCGATCAACGAAAAACAACCCTCCAAGGTATGGTCGCCTCGCTGCAACTCTTCCAGAACTTGTGGACTTACATCTAGTGCGTTCGAAGCAGCAGGTAACTTCGTTTCCTTGGTTCCCCTTGTTGTAGCTGCGCTCCAGGTCGCCCTATCTTGGGACACGCTGTGGTGTCGAACGGGCTCCTCTGCTGGTGCCGACTCTTTATGCTCTCTTGAAACACCCGACGGGTCACGTGACATGTCAGAACCAGTGGGGTGGAGCATCCCATTGATGTTCCCAAGAACAACGTCATAGAGTGGCTTTTCCATGCAGAGTGCCAGCGTCGTTCCTCGGAAGAAAGGAGAGTCTACGTAGACCTTCGCTTCTGGAAGCTGCTTAGACGAACCGTCAAGAAGGTAAACAGTACGCATGTTACCGGTGAAATTCTTTTCCGGTACCAGTGAACGCCGGACGACCACAGTATTGCAACCGGAATCTCTCAGCAGCGTCACCGGATGTCCATCGAGATATCCGGTTGCCGTCGGCATCTCTTGCGTCATAAGACCAAGACAAATATATTTTCCATCAGATGGGCTTGATTTCTCTTCTCTTTTGATGGTAGAAGCCGGGTATTCGTCATTCCTGGTGGCAGGCATCCGGTCGCAGTCAGCAATAGCACTTGCCGCCTCCTTGTTTCTGCTCTTTGTGTTTGGCCACTCGTCAGCTTTATGGCCATGCTTCCTGCATTTCCAGCAAGACGAGGACGACTTCGGTCCTTTTGACCGCGTCCAACAATCTGCAGCACGGTGTCCCTGCTTGCCACAGAGAAAGCACCGAACTTTTTCATTTTCGGCCTCTCTTTCACAGTTCTTGCTCTGCAAGGCTGATTTACTTGCTTCTCTTGCTTCTTTTCCTCTGGCTAGATTTGACAGGCCTTGCGCTTCCAAATAATTGTCAGCGGCTTCGGCTAGCTTGTCGAGGTCACGGCATCCTCGCTCTTTCAGGAAGATGGCGAGCCTCTCATCGCAGCGTAACAAAAACTGTTCCGATACAATCTTATCTCGTAATGCCTCATATGTTTTCTCTGTTTTCGCCATCTGGTGCCAATGATCAAAGTAGCCGAGCAGTCGACCAGCAAACTGCCGGCCTGTCTCGGAATTCTCTGGTTTAACCTCGCGAAAGTTTTGGCGGTATCCTTCTTCGGTATACCGGAACCTTTGCAATAAAGTTTGCTTCAGCTTTTGGTAGTCTGTGGCATCCTCCGCAGACATGCGTCCGACCACGCTCAAAGCTTCGCCTGACAGGCACAAGCTTAATGTCGCTTGGCCATCCCTGGCTGGTGGCTACCCGCTCGAAGCGCTGTATGTAGGCATCGAGTTCGTCGCGGCCCTCGTTGTAGGGTGGAATAAGCTTGTGGGGGCTTTAAATGCTTCACCGCTGTTGTCCCCGCGTTCTCTAACGGTTTCGACCGTTCCAGCCGCGTGCTCTGCGAGACGACATCTAGTCTCTAGCAGAGTTCGTTCCGCCGTCAGTCGAGCGATCTCCTGTTCATGCGCGACTCGCGCTGCTTCCCTGTCCTCGGCTCGTTTATCGCGCTCTCGGTTATGCTGCTCGTCAATCCACTCTCTTAGTTCTTTGCCTGACAAGCCAAGCTCCTTTCCTATCGGGATAAACTTCTCCCAGTCCATTTCCGACCACTGCACACAAGCGAAGTGCGGCTCTTACGGATGGAAATCGAGCTTAGTCCTGTCGCGGACGCCAGAAATTGTGGTGTTTGGGACTATTCGGCACTTTCGCTAGTGCGCAGTGATGCGGAAGAAAGACAGAGAGTCCTTTTGGAGCATTTATCAAAATGGAAAAGAACCCTAAAAATATATATACAGAGATAGCTGATGATCTGCGTAATGGCAGTCAGTGTGTCCACACACGCACAGCACACGAGTATAAACGGGCTGTGACAGTCCCGTGTTTCGAGGCTCACGCTTCCGTCGTCCAAGGCGCTGCGGATTCACCCGTGCTCGAGCCGACTGCGACGACGACACGTTCAGGCCCCGTCCAGCACGGTTCTCGGGCTCAGCACGCTCAGGAGCAGCAACGGCAGCAGGCAGGGAACGCCTTGTCCAGCACGACCTCGGTGGCCAGCTCGTACGCCGCTCGCAATCCACGTGCGGCGGTCGCACGTGAGGACCGCGTCTATCACAGCAACATCTGTGCCAGACGAATGCTGCTGGGCACAGCTCAGGTGCAGCAGCTCAGGGACCGGCGGCACTCGGGTCAGCCAGCGCCTCGAGCACTGGCAGCAGGAGCCCTGTTTCCTCGGACGCCCTCGTCCACGCCCGGCTCCGCGATCCTCTGCACCTTGCCACGGACGTCTCGCGAGGCAGGTCCTCTCGCCTCGTTCGCCCCAGGAGCTCCGAACTGCTGCCCGCCTGGCTCGAATACTGCGAGCTCGTCTCGTGCCGCTGCGCTCGTGCACCCGTTCGCTTCTTCTTCCCGGAGCTTGGGTGGCCGCTCCGATCTTTTAGCGGCACCTCGCGGTACTTACATATGACAATAATTAAGAGAGGCATTGCTTCTATGTGCTTGGAAGGTGCGCTGGCGAAATCGTGCCCGCACAGGATGGCGGAGAGCTTTGACAGTCAGATCAACCGGCTCTACGCAGCTGGGTATCCTCGCTCCGTCGTTCGTGCTGTAGCTGAAACACGCCTTCAAAAATTAAAAGGAAAAAAGAAGGAACGGCAACCGATGGAAACAAGGCCAATAGTTGTACCCTACGTACATAAGGTTGCGCACAACCTTAAGAAGGTAGCGAATAGGTACAATGTCCCAGTGGTCCTCTCTGCACCAAGGAAGCTGTCAGGCCTGTGCCCGCGGATTTCCAAAGCACCCAAGCAGCCTATATGTGGCAAGAGGCATGTAAATCCCGACGTCACTTGTGCGGTGGGTGTGGTTTACGAAATTCCATTCAGCTGCGGCAGGGTTTACATCGGCCAAACGGGTCGATGTGTTAACGACAGAGCGAGAGAGCATGCTATTTCCATTAAGAATAACCTTTCAAGACATTTACCTGCGCACTGCAAAGCATGTAAATGTGACGCAAAATTTAAGGAGATCAGCATTCTGGGTAGAAGCAACGAGGTGCTGGCACGAGAAATGCTCGAGGCATATTACATAAAAAAAAAGATATCTGCATTAGGGGAGGGGGGGGGGGTCGATACGTCAGTGGTGTTGCGCGGCGCCGAGTTTGAATTTTTTTAGATGCTTTTTAAACTAGCACATGATTCTTTTTGACTCATCTAGGTTAGGTGATACGTCGAACCTTGCTGCGCATGTGTTAGCTCAGCTATATATTGGGATGCTTTCTCGGAATAAAGTTAGTTGCGAGTGACGGTCTTTCCTTTCACCTGTATTTTTTTCCTTGATGTGTTGCGTCCTATCGTTGTATGAATAAACAACCTTGAACGTATACAAATGCCCGCTGTCCGGTTTGTATAGAAAAAACGTCAGACCTTATACTCTTCTACTTAACTAATGATATCTAGTGACATCCCGTTACTTCAATTGCGTAGGAAAAAATTGCGGCTGGAATTTATTTCTCTACTACACAAAAGTTCACACTCACTTTAGCACAGGCTAAAGGGGATAAAGGCGAAAACCAGCGTGCTCACAAGACATTCAGTAATTAATTTTATTCTTCTTCATGGGGTTTTACGTGCCAAAACCAGTTCTGATTATGATGCACGCCGTATTTGAGGGCTCCGGTTTAATTTTGACCACCTGGGTTTCCTTAACGCGCACTACAACGCAAGCACACGGGTGTTTTTGCATCCCGCGACCTCGTGCTCAGCAGCGCAACGCTTTAGCTGACTGAGCCACCACGACGGGTAAAAAAAATAATTTTGACAGACAAATTCGACTGCGCTCTAATTTCCGATAACTTGTTTACTCTTTACATGATTTTTTTCCTCTGCAGGTTTAGGTAGTTTTTCCTCCCAAGACATACTTTCCACCATGCGACACAGCGCGTTCAGTAGTACGAGACAGACTGAAGCGCGCAGCGTTTTATACGAGACGCCACGTCATCGCACGATTTTTCCATGATGTGCTTAACCGGATGTACACGCAGACACCGTATGATTGGTGGCGGTCGACATGGTAAAGACGTATTTCACATTTGATTAAATTTTTTCACCTTGGAATCGCATTAATTGACATTTGATTCACCTAATTCACCTTTTGATTCACGTAATTTACCTTAGATTCACATTTACACTTAAACACTTCATTCATTTTTAAATGTTTCACCTCTAATTCATTATCATTCCATTTATAGTGTCTAAGACGTCACTTGAATTTTGGTGCCATAACGCCGGATAGCCGTCGGAGGTTTCAACCCATGAACCATCTGAGGCTTAGCCTTAATAACAAACTAACTCGACCCCTAAATCTAAATAATATCCACTAATGACTACACGAACTCACCAGAATCATCAAATTGCCTTAACCGCTTATTCTGTCTGAACTAACAAATTAAACGACTCATTTTTTCCCGCGTATCATTGATGACTGAAATCGCTTGGCTGAATGACAATTGTATTCGCACTTTTGTACTATTGTCTTTCCATACTGTGTTCATGGTTTTGTTTTGCTTCGTTTGGCCCTTCCTGCGCGGAAATAGTGTCCGCAGTATGTAATAAATAAATGAAATGATGAATATACAGCGTCTTGCTTATATAGTTTCATTGTTAGCTCGATGCCTGCATATAATACAGCTCAGTTATTCGTAACGCATTAACTTTTAGTGACTACGGAATACACAGCTATCTTCACAGTGGCCTAGACATGGATCGTGGAATGGGAAACAGCCCAAACTAGGATATAGAAAAGTTTGCGTAGGTCTTGACACCTCCACTCACCCTTTATTCCTCCCACGTTCTGCCAGCTGCTACTCTTATCGTTTGCGACACTCTGAAACAAAAGTATGAAGTTGTTAATATAACCGTACAAGTATTTTTGTGCTCTTTTATACCTCAGTGGGCACATTATGTGTCATGTGACAAAAGTACAGTATCACCAGATGACTAAAGTGATTTCTGCATACTGAGTGAATAGTTAGTTTACTGTATTTTTTTGCTTTTACATACTGCAGACAATAACGACCACACAGATCTATTTTCGATGATGAAGATAGTGATTTATTTGCATCCCATTTGGAACTGGCCAGCAACAAATATACACCTAGCCTGCTTGATTTATTCAGGTACGCTGTACATGTTTTTTTTTTACATCGAAGCTGTTAAGGGCTCACTCTTCGATGGTCGCGTCCGCATGTAGAAAAAAAAACTCTCGTTGGACGTATGCTGTATGTGTGAATCAAAGCGCGCGAGGGCGAGGGACGCGCGCTTTCACGGGGAGCGAATGCACGGCGGAGAGTAAACGCGACTTCCCAGTGGAAGGGGAGCGGTGGGCGAAGAGGGCATCGGGGCAACCTACACTGTGCGTGTGCGTGCCCGCTCTCCCAATGCGGCGCATGCGCACAGCCCTGCCGGCCTCTGCCGCCTGTAGGCCGTTTCACATGGCACGATTGGGGCGAAAAAAATCGTTCTGTCGCGCACGTCGCAGAGCGATTTTCGCTGGCAGCTTTCACATGCGTCTTTGACCGCGCGATTTCCGTCGCAGTGACGCCGAAGGTTGCTCCCTGCTCACAAAGTATCCATGCCTGCATCGTTAAATAAAAACAAAATGGAAACTAGTCAAATATTACAATTTCATATTATTTTTTTTTTGAAAATAGAATACTACATAATTTTTCAGCCTTTAAACGCGTTGAGTCTGCGATCGCTTAGTCCGCAGTTGCGGCTAGTGAAAATGCTGCACAAACCGCATAAGCGTGCGGCGTGGTGGGTGGTTTTGTTTTGTACACTCTAATTGTGTTGTTGCGGTACGATGGAAGCCACAACTCTTCTCCTGCAGGAGTATTTGCCTCTCCAAAAGAAGAAGCTACTGTTAAGTGTGCAAGTGCCTGGCACAATTTCTAGCAATGATGACGTTGACGACGCGACGATCGTGAGGGTACGTGCCGTATGTTGAAGGCGGTGTCAGCTCCCGACCTGGATAGCATGCAGCTTCTCCTTTTAAATGAATCGTGCGAGCTGGAGAAAAAAATTATTCATGAAGCTCCTGAGTCACAGGCGCTGGTGGGTACGCTCTGTTAAAACATTGAAACTGGTGCGCGACATTGCTCCGCTGAGCTTCCAACACGCCGTAAAACAGGAAAGTGCCTATTTCGACGGCTCTTGCTGTTACGTCACGTTTCTCCGCCCACATCGCGCCGATCGCTGCGACTCAGCGACGGAAATTTCAACATGTTGGAATCCCGTCGCGGAGAGCCTGCGACGTCGCGGCGGTCGCTGAGCGACGGAATTCGCTGTGTCGCTGTGTGAAAATCGCGCCATGTGAAAGGGCCTTGTGCCGCAGATTCTGTCTGGGCTTTCGCCCGCCTCTCCCCTAATCATGGAGGTATAAAAATACTAGGAGGGAGCGTCACGTGATTCCGCTAACCTCGGCAAGCCAACCTCCTCTGAAGCCGCCCCTCCCTCTCTCGGGGGCCCCGTGCGCGGTGTCTTTTGGGTAGGAATAGGCCCACAAGGTTGCCGGAGCATTCATGATTGTTTGGTACACGGTAACTTTTAGTGGCGCCTGCCGTCACACGCCTGGAATCCTGTATGCGGGTGGTGGTTTTCTGCTACTGCGCGCGTCGTTCTTCTCTGCAAATGCTTAAAATCCAGAACGCCCGAGTGTGATATGTTTTTCCCATGTACTCCTTATTAAAATTTTCGCCAAATCAGCCGTTGTGCACCTCAAGCTGCGGTGTGTCTTGCCAACGTTGCCCCGCTGTCTTGCACATAGGAAGAAACGAGATGTTTTGAGGGACACTTTTTTGTCGTATTTTCGCTTAATAAAAGGCTTTGGTGTGGGTCTTTTATTTGAGAGAAATAAATAGCATTAGCCTGCATTCTAAACACAAGTCGTCGCTGTTTATTCAGATTTACGTGCACTATTTTGTACGATTGTGTTGTGCGACTACGCTGTTGAGACGCGCCTCGGGGATCCATTTTCGTTATATAATAAAGCAAATAGACGGAATTTGTGCCTTATCTAAAGTTTACTCAGCTGTTTTCGAATTCGAATATAGCTCCACAGAATTATGTCCTACAGTGAAACACTGCCCGGGGGACCAATCTTTCTCTGCTAGTGTGAAACAGAATGAAAACTTAATACATTGCGGCAAGTAAAAATATCAGCATTCATTTGCACTTGTGGATTCATTGTGTTGCTGGTGTAATTGTACTATGGAAAGCGCATTTTTATTGACAACAGTAATTGTTTCATTCTTTATTCAATGTTTATTGCACCTATAGAAGCCTGAAGATTTCACACAAATACAGAAGGAAGCCACATTTATAATTTAAATGAAGTACATTGCAAAGATAATACACAAAAAAATTATAAACAGCAAGTAAGAAAACTTATTGTTCCACTGCTCCACAGTATCAGCGTTAACATATTTGTATGCCACAGGACATTTGTATAATAACGTTATACAAAGTAAACTACATCACACGTGGTATTGATACCTTTAATAAAACTCGTAAATGGGATCAGCTATCCTTCAATGTAGCTGCAGTTTTGCTTACAATGCCTTGTATGCAACGTCTTCACTACAGGGCTATAATAGTATAATATTTATATCTGTGCTGTACTCACAAATAGCAAGAGGCTTCGGTGATTGTCCTTGTCAGAAAAATAAGCAATACATATGCAGAAATCTAAAAAGGAGAGTGGTAGTTCACAAAGTCAAAGTTGAAAGAATTGAGGTGAGGTCAGACCCAGAAACTAACTATGCCAACTTTAAAATACAATGCATTTTGATACAAAATGTACAAAAAACTTGTATCAACACCTAGAAAAATGTTAGTACTGTCCAAGCTGAGCCAACACGCAGCAAAATTAAGAGGTTGTGGATCTATTACACTGTGAACATCAAATAAATGCATATTTCATGGTATCTAAACACTCATTGAGTGCTATACACCAAATGTTCGTGATTACAGTGAATCTGGTATCATAAAAGGCTATTGTAAAGCAAGTGAATCAAATTAGCACATTAAATTATTTTGTAAATTGTAAAACCAACGGTATTTCAGGTGACAGTGACAAATTTCCACGAAGGTCAGGTAAAAGACATACATGATCAAACTTTAGAAAAAACATTGTCATCCTCTAGAGTATATACTTAGCTCACGCACAATGCATTGAGGGCATTCACAGCATGTCCATGTCATCACACAGTTTGCTCTAGTGAAAGGTAGGCCTGCTAACCTACCGTCATTGTTCATACTGTTTAACTTGGTGCTGAACAGAGCAATTGTTTAAGCATATTCGCATGCAGGTGAATCAAGCTACAGCATTCAGCAAGACAACAAAGATGTACTTGCACAATTTACAATAAGGTATCACATTTTCCCTCTATAGAAGTTTAACGTCTGCATACAACACTCTTGAACAATATATCTGCTTTACAAAGTCACTAAAAACATATGCTAGAACCTGGTGGGACAGCCGAAGTTGATGGATAAAGGCATTAATTGTGTGGGCCATCAGGAAACTTGTGTAGCATTTTTTTATGTAACACGAGTTGTAGACGCCCAAGCTCTGCCAACCCAGGCTACCCTGCCTGGGTCGGCAGAATAGTCATGATCTTGTAAAATTGGTTCCGTGAGTGGTTCACTGGCTCCACGGCTTCTCTGAGTGGCAGTGAAGTTAATTACATCGATGGAGGATGGTTTTTCAGAGGAGCTTACAAAGAGAATTTCGATGTGTTCCAATAGAAAGCAATTTCCGCCATCAATGTCCGTGACCTCATTGCGAACTATCAGACGCTTCAACGCTGCTGCAAACTGCTTTGATGTTGGGTTGTCACTGCAGCCCCCAAATGATCTTTTTGCAGCAAAAAATAACTCAAGCTGGTCCTGACTGAGCTTGGAAGTCATAAGATATGCCAATAGGCCATTTTCTGTAACCAAGTGGTTGTATAGACGGTTGTCTAAGCACACCACAAGGCGAATAAAGCCTGTCTTTTCGTTGGTCCCTGTCATTAGTTTACCAGCTGTAGACTCCCTAAGTGAGCAAAAGTAGGCCTTCAGTTCTTTGACATACGCAGTGACAGGAGCCACATTTTCAGGACACAGCGGCCCTTTCTATTCTTCTTGCCTTACATGTCTTGAACTTAAAATGTCAAATGCGTTGTTGACATGTCTGATAAACTCTTCTGTTGGCAAATAATTTCAAAATGTTGGTATTTTTCTAGCTCTGCATTAACTAAGAGCACCTGCTACCGACTGACTAAACGTTTGAGCCAACAATGAGACTTTCATGGGCTGGTTTTTTGAATTCTTATGTGCCTGTCTAAGTTTATTCGCCAAATGCAGGCCCTCTGTGTACTGGATTTCATGCAGCTCATCAATGTGTTTCCACAATAGGAACTGTTTGTTCATATCACAGTAGCTTTTTTATCAAACAGGGTGTGTCGCAGTAGCTTCAACATGTGTCAGGGATCCAACACGGCAAAGAGAAGCTTTTTTTGTCACTGGATGCGGAAAAGAAGCATCCAGCTCAGTCAGGTCCATCTTGTAGCCAAGGCTGCGCAGCAATGACAGATTCGCTGCAACGCCATCGCAGATAGAACACACCTTTTTCATGAGCGAAGCTAGCAGCTTGCAGCACCAAATTGCACCTCTGCTCACCACCAACGCCATCCAGTAGAAAGTAGCCTATCGACAGCTTCCATCTGCCATTGATTGCAACAAGCATTAAAACAAAGGCATCTTTGGCAACTGGAAAGCGGTCATCATTGACACCAATGCCCATGTCAACATATCCATGTAACCTTTTTCCATCCCACTCCACATATCTCAGATAGGCCATCTCATCCACAACCAGATTGCATAATGTGGAGTGGCCGTTCTTTACCTTCATAGCCAATGCAGTCATTTCCTTTTTTGAAAAGCCAGCAGCCCCACCAATGCATTGATACGATTTACACAGTGTCTTTGGATGCGGGAGGCATGTGTTGAAAACAGCTTGTACATATCTATATGCTCTAGGGGAATGAAAATGTAAAGTCAGAGCAAAGGCCTTGAGCTCTGGCGAGCAAGTGGGTGACATTGCTGCACCATAATTACGTGGCCGTTGACGCATGAGCAAGTCTTTTTTTGCTCCACCAAGAGTCTGCAACATGGCGACATCCTCATTTCCTAGAATGCGATTATCAGATAAATCTATGACATCTTGGAGATGAGCAACCTTTTGAAAAAAACGGTGATGGATTGCTGTAGAGCCTCCATCTTTTTCTTGTTCGCAGTTTGTAATTGTGTAACGCCATACTTCATGCCTCAGAAAGGCCTTTTCAGGCGTGTCTTCAGCTGGCTGTGGCTGCAAAATATCACACGCTGTAAAAGGTGCATGAGCAACCAACCTGACACAAATCACGCACGCAGAACAAAGCACTTAATTGTTGTGGCATACACTCTTGCGCAAGCTATGAAGAATGTAATGGTAAATTTTAGGTCATTACCTTGCTCACGATGGTTTCTGTTTACACTTTTGTGAACTTAAACAATGTGAGGGCATAAAACTGCCATCCACATGAGCTTGCTAGTGCCACTTAATTTTGTTGGTTTATTTGCATAATACTGCAGGCCCATCTGGGCCCAGGCAGGAAAGGTAAAAGTAGAAAACAACTAACACAGAAGAGGTCAATGTAGCATAGTTCAATGCGAGATGTTTCACAGAAGCCTTTTAGTTTGAGTGGGCAAAATATACTGAGCTCATATATCACGGCTCAGCATGACCAATCGAACAAACAAGAAGTATAGAAAATTGTGAAAATCCCCTTGGTCTTCTAGTTCATTGTGTCATTTAAATGGAAAAGAGAAATTGAAAAAGGATTATTGGCCGCCAATTGGTGTTTAATGCAAACCCCGAGGAAACTAATACCGCTGCGGGCGAATATGAATGTTTCAGCTTTTGATTACGTGGTTGCCATGATTATAAATGCTAGTGCCCAAGTGCAGTTCACCGAGTGACATTTATTATGCTTCAGCTTTTAAACAGTTGCCATGAAAATAAATACTACTTCACTTGCAGTTACCTAAGGAAACAAGTATGTAAAATGTGTAGTGGTCGAATATTATCCTTATCATAGTATGCCTTGCTGTTCGAAGTGTCGTTGGGTTGTGTGTAGGCAGTGCTGGAGAAACTTCACCCTTGAGCGTGCTGGAGGGCCTTAGATTGGGCGAATGGGCAAAATACACCAAGTGCAATCATAAGGGACTGCTTACGGCAACATAGCTTGAAATTGCTGACCGCGCAAACGAAATACCAGATGCACAGTTAAAGCTAAAACCCAGGACTAATACAGACACCATTGGCTTCATTTAAAATTTAAGCACAATAATGACTAGCAAGCGGGACACTGCTAGAGAGATCAGTGGCTGTGGCTATGTACTGTATTTTTTATCTACAGTCCCAAAAATGTTGATAAAGCTTACGAGCACAGTTGGCAGCTTATAAATTTTATTACTGTAGTAAATGTTGGAGCCTAGCAAGGGTGTTAATTATACGTGTAATGAAAGTATAATTCAGAGAAGGAGTGTGTTTTCCTTATTCTAAGTTTATCGAAAAAAATTAGTTTTTCATCTTGAATCACAATGCCTTGCTTCACTTTGTTTTATTTTCCTTATCTTTTACGTATCCTAGATTGACTAAAATAAGGTTATGGTGTAGCATATATGGCTTTCATTCATTAGCACTTGCTTTTGCTAGTGTTAACAAGGAAATTTGAACGCAGTATGCTTGTCACCTGTGTCAAAAAAGCGCTGTAATGTAGCTGATGATAGGTGGAACAGTTCTACCTTTCTCTTCCTTCTGAGCACTACTAATACATCTTTAAGTCTGTCAAAGACATCTTATAAAAAGCTGTATGACAGTCTCATATGCATTTTGAAACTGCAATAATTACTTTAAAGGTGAAATCCATAATATATATTACAGGGAAACAACATATTTTTGCAAATCAGATCAGAACATGAATGAACCAAGGCACACATGTGAGAAAATGCCTTAAGCAAGCCCTCTGATCATTACGACAATCAAACATGCCAGGACACGTTGGATTTCGGGAGTCTCATCAGCGATGTCTGAATCAGTGAAGGACGAGCTAGCAGATGTAGCGGTACCCTCTGCTAGCACATCAGATAAGCCCTCAGAGATGTCTATGTCCATTGTGGCTTGAGAGAGACCTGCCTGAATATAAGAAAAGCATACTTGACTTCACGAATAGTGGGGACATCTACCTCAGTCTTGAAAAAGGCATGATCAAACAGGAAACATGCATTATGGCTGCATACAACTGTGATGTTCCCGTGGATGTAGCTGCTTCACTTTAGGGTTGACTCAATGTTGTGGCATTGTCCTTTGCAAGCGTCTACAGTTAAAGAATAACCCACCAGATATTTTTATTGTACAACAATAACATTTGCTGTGGAATGAATTTACAAAACCTTTGCCGAGTCATACAAAAAGCCTCGCATGATCTGTGCATGCTTTCCCTACACACCACATCCCCAAAGCTTGTGTATAAAACTATGTTCGATCTAAGTGTGCTAGTAAAATACACATACAACTAATTGAATCTGAGGGAAAATGGAGCTGTATAACTTCGCAGTGCATGTTTCACACAAAAATATCATAGACATAACTGTAACATATACATAATGTAAAGTAATACCCCCTCTGTAATGCCTCCAGGCCTTCAGGGTACTACTAATGAATGAATGAAAATGATGCTCACTCCTGTAACTTAAAGTACAACTGCGTTATTTCATCTCAACTGTCATTTACCTGTTGTTTAGAATTTGTCAACCAACACCATACTGTTCTGAAAAAAAAGAAAATGGTATTTAGCCTCAACATGGGAAGTTATTGAACTTTGCAACGTTACATGACGATTGAACTTTGAACTCACAAGCAGAGTTACTACCTGCAAAATATTCTCTACGAAATTAATGCTCTTATTGACTATTGCAAAACTTAGTATGTTACGTGAAGACCAATCTTTCATGGTTTCTTGAAGTAATTACTTTTATTGCAATTTTTATTGTCTTCAGCTACAAGAAATACATATAAAATTCAGTCAGTAATAATTTTTATAGCAGGAAATGTAATTGTTCGACAATAAATAGTTTCACTTCGTGGGCTTTTTGGGTATGTATGCTAGCTCATAAAAGTACTTTAAGGAGAAATAAATGTTTACCACTTTGTGGGAATTAAGACAAAGTTGAAAACAATTACGACTTGTATTGCACCACTATTTCGTCAGTTGTAATTCACACGAGTACGTAGTCTCTAGCGAATATTGCAGTTCTATTTTCATAAATAAAAGAAACGTTCATTGTGCTTACCTATGGAAGGACCGGCCATCACGCCGATTTTCTGTTCGATTAGGGCATCCTGGCACACAACACTTCACGCAGATGCGCCTATACTGCTGACGGGAGTTCTCGCCGGTCTGCTAAGAGGCCGATGACTTTGAGCAGAGCAACAGTGTTGACTGCGCTACCTTACCTACAGGCTGGCATGGCCCTAAATATGTTCGTCATCTCCGGTTCGCCAGTCTTGGGCACAAGACAGGACTAATTTTCTCCCGTTGGAAAACAGTCGCTTAGGACCCTGTACACTCGCTTAATCGCCTGCACATGTTTGCAGGGGCAAAAGGCATCGTTGTTTCACAGAAGACGTCATCAAACGCAACGAATCGTCGTCGGAAAGTCGCGTTGGTTGCCTTTACACGTTTCCAGGGCGAAAGGTTCCCTGGTTTCCCTGAAACCACCCCGAAACGTAACCAGTCGTCGTTGAGGTGGTCCTCCCGGGTTGTTTGGCGCAATGCCGGTTAACCGACGCCTTCATTCGCAACAGCCTTGGCGCCTGTCTGCTAATTAAGCGGCGAGACTCAATTGCTTCAAACACTCGAATTCCTTCACTAACTTCGGCGCGCGTTTGCCACGCCGACTATGTGCGCATATTCCGAAACCCCCGTACCCCCGCAGCAGGCAAAACCGAAGCCACCGGAGCGAGCCGAGTAAAATCTACCGCTTGCATATCAGGTGAGGGCATATTTCCCATCATCCCATTCCTCTAAATTTTTTCATGACTAGGCTTCAAGATTGTCATGTGACGCTCCCTCCTAGTTTTTTTTTCTCCATGCCCCTAACAGTGTCGACAACGGCGTTTAGCTGTTCTGTCACGTAGACATCGCGCTAACGCTCTTATCAGTTGCCCTTACGACTCGCCATGGCCCGCTCGCGTGCCATTCGTTCGGAGGAACGACTCAACGAGCGATGCGGAACTGGCGACTGAATCTCCCACGCGACAGGAGGTCAGCAGGAAAGGCAGCGCGGGAGGGAGGGGTTCTTCTGCTCTGCGAGCAACTTGTACTTTGCGCTGCGCCGGGCGGTCGCGCGCACCTTATCTTGAAAGCGATCTGCAACACCGCTCCTACCTTTGTATACGCTGTGCTTTCGCCTCTCAGTTTCCCTTGAAGCGATAGACTGCATGAACCTTCGCCCACTGCTGCTGGCGCGATTGCTCACGCCAGCGTTTTGACAGCGGTTGTGTGCGGTTACACAAACAACGCTCAGAACTGTTGTCGACGATGGCGTTTTGCCCGCGTTCGCACCGAACGAGCGCAGCGTTTGTGACGTGTTTTTGAAGAACGTGCCAACCTTTGCCATACACCCTATGGCGGTGTACCGTAGCGACCATAAGGCCATGGTCCCTGTGGTCACTAAATAAATGAAAACCACCGGATCATATATATTTCTCATTCTTTATTAGTTCAAATAACCATTACACCATCACATCTTAAAAAGTCATAATTGGAAATACATAATTCCCACCATAGTACAGCTTCGCTTGTCTTCCATCTCCACAACAGTGGAAGGGCTGACAGTTTTTATGTAAAATTTTTGTACACATCTCCTTAATCCTTTTCTTTCTTCAAAATTTACCTTTTACGGCTGCCTATCACTGTAACACACCCGGTCGCATCAATCTAACGCCTGCTTTTTTTCCACCAATACTGGTGGAAACTCCTTACCGACTCCTTACCGCTGCCTGTTCCTCGGCGCAACGCACCACGCGCGGGCCTTCCCATCCGGACGCCGTCATCAGGGAGCGGAGCTCAAATGTGCGGCCGCGGTATAAGCCACACGTGATTTCTTTCTTTCGTTCTCTCTTTCTTCCTTTCTTCTTTCCTTTCTTCTTTCCTTTCTTTCATTCATTCTTCTTTATTTCTTTTCATTCATTCCTTCCTTCCTTTCATTCTTGTCCGTGGCTCATACGAGCATCTACAATGCGGGTATGCGCCATGCGTGATTTTATTATCGTTAATCGTGACGTACCTGACGAGCATGCGGTGTTATTGATGTCATAACCTATCATTCATGTTAGTCATACATTCGTGCCCTTTCATTCCAATTTTACTACGTGCCAAGCGAACGAGACGCGAGTTCGCGACACGTTTTCGTTAGGGTTTTAGCGTGACACCACCACTACCAATATCACCAACACTTGTGAAGCAATAGAAGCTTCGCTTGAAAAACGGCTTCGTCTGTCAAGCACCAACATCGAGATTCAACTCTCGCTGAGTTCAAACAAGGGACTTAACTAGGTTGCGAATATGTATTCTGGACATTTCTTTTTCCCCTCTAACGGACAATATTGAATTAGCATTCATTAAACGCTTTTGTATTGTTTCTTTCGATGTGGTTTCTTGTGCAAGAAATGTAATTATATCGGTGCAGGTGAGTAACTTTCTATTTGCACATCTAAAGCGCATCATCCTCACTGTGCATTTGAAGACTTAAGTGGAAAGTGCCATATGTTTTGCACTTGTAATAGACGAGCACCAAAGTTGCAGTTAGATATATCTGGAATTTGTACAGTGCTCCCTGAAAAAAATTCTTATGGGAGCGTGTCTTTGGATTCTTTTTATTTCCTGATAATCTGCTGCCGGCGATGTTCAAATTCGTTCATACGCAGTTCGATGCGAGTTTTAAATGGCTCATTTTATTGCGCCTCACAATTATCCGACACTATATTTTAATTAAATAATGATAAAATGTAACGTTAATGTAACGACAGGTTCCAATGTTGGAAGTGCAACTGGAACGCGTTGCTTTCGCATTAAAGGAACTTGTAACGGGGACTCGCTCCAATATTGGGAAGGAACGAGGAACGAGCTTTCGTTCCTGCTTTAGAGGAACGTGTACAACACTGAGGAGGGGGGGGGGTGACGCTGTGCTGCGGCACAAATGCGTATCTTAGAACCGGGCGCAAGGGGAACTGGCGACGCAATCTCCCACGCGAAAGGAGGAAAGCTGGAAGGCAGCGCGGGAGGGAAGGGGGGCGACTTCTACTCTTTTAACAACTGCGTACTTTGCGCCGTATCTTGAAAGCGATCTCCAGACGACTCTGACCTTTGAATGCGCTGTGCTTTCGCCCCTCAGGTTCCGTTGAAGCGATAGACCGCACGAACTTTCGCTCGCTGCGGCGGCTGCGCTTGTTCATGCACGCGTTTTGACAGTGGTTGTCTGCTGGTTATCGAGTGTGATCTATTCATGTTTGCTTGTGCGCGCTGACACGACGCTTGTTAATTCAGTTAGTAAGCGAATGTGTCCAAGTTTATGCAGCCGATAAAACTACTATCCCCACTCCCAACAGCTCTCTACTAATTTGCTATCGCAATTGGTGCTTTGCCTGTAGGGCGAAACTGCGACATATTTTTTTTTCCTTTCGAAGTGCGCTGCCATATTCTACCAAGATATTGCAGCATGGTGAAGGTTTCGCTTCTAGCTGGTAATACATACATTAAAGCAAGAAACCAGAATCAGGCTGACTAAACCGTGGCTTCAAGTCAGTTGTCTTGGGAGAAAAGAAAAACAGCGTATACCAATTAGCCACAGGAACACGAAATCAATGTAACTGTCACAAACATGTTCAATCAGATGAGGTGCGGCGTCACTGTTCTATAAAGCAGGTACTGAAAGTATGTACTATGTCCGTTTCCCACTCATTGGTATTAGGAACGTGCTATATCCTTTCATAGCTTCAAAAGGAGCTGTACACTATTTTCAGTAAGCACAGCAGCACAGAATGCAGGCAAGCCAAAGCCCCCAGGGATTGAAACGCTGTGCCTAGCAGACAAAAGGAAGCGAGCCACACTGTTTTAACACTACGTAGCACTCGGTGCGAGAGCACAATGCAGTACTCATTATAAATACAATTGGTTTACTCGCCTAGCAACAAAATGTGCAGCACGGGTCGATATCACATGTAGTAGCCGCAGAAGAGATACGTTTCCCCATGAGTAGTGACCTTACGATGAGCTTGGTTGTTCACAAAATTAAACTAAATTATGGGGTTTTGCGTGGCAAAACCACAATACGATTCTGAGGCCGCGCGTAGCGGGAGACTCCGAATAAATTTTACAGCACCTGGCGTTTTTCAACGAGCACCCAATGCACTGCGCAGTACAGGAGCGTTCTTGCATTTATCACCAATATAAATGCGGCCGCCGCGGCAGGAATTTGCTCCCGCATCCTCGGGCTTCGCAGCAAAACACCAAAACGCTGAAGCCACCACACCAGTAGGACGGGTTTGGTTGGTAGTTCACAATGCCTAGTTCATAGTATTTACATATCCGCGGCGATAAACGCACTTCGGATATTGCAATAACCCTCACCAATCCAGATTAACTTAATTTCACCCCACGCTCACACACTGGCGCGCACATTCACTCGGTTCTCCGTCGAGGCTTTCCACCGCATCGCCGTTTTGGCCGTATTGACGACGGCACAATCTTTTTCACGCACCACACGAAACTTTAACCACCACTCATGAAGGAGGCGCAACATTGTAACGCAAATGAAGATCGCAACACCTATGCGCAGGTAGCTGAAAACCATTCACTCAACCAGCAATCGTTACTCGGTTCTCATACTGCGCACGCACCGCTCATCACCTCCACATTGCACGCAGCGCCCGTTCTTCCCCTACACGTAGCGCGAATTTAGCTCACACAATGCACAGCTTTAACGCCATCAGGGTACGACAAAGCTTCAGCGAATCAAAAGCACAGCCACTCTTCGGCTTAGGCGCTGTTGCGAATGGTGATGGTCCGTGCGGCCACGAAGGTTCCATGTATGATGCCGTGCCAGGTGCCAAGAGGAGGAGTTATCCAGGGAGATTAGAAAACTGTTTTATATACACTGTACATGGTATATTACAAGATGGGCTCCATGATATTGGAGCCGTCTACGTGCTAACATCTTTGCATGTGGTAGCGTTTACATCTCCGAGCGTTCTCCATGGTCGAGCGTGCTCTACATCGTCAAGCGTGCTCTACATGGTCAAACCTCAAGCGTCTCGCACAACACTCAAGTCCCCTGTTTTATCCCTTTCGTTTCCCTCTTTCACTCGACGAGGGAATACACTGTAGTTCTTTTAGCCAATCAGCATCTTGGATCAGGTGGCCATATTCCGCACGTGATGTGTCGTGGTTTCCCGCCGGGCTCCGCCTCCAATCTTGTTAGGTCGCCCCCGAACACAGGCAGCGGTTGACACCTTGGGAACCGAACGTTGATGTCGTTCCCCCGGGATTGCCAGACACTAGCCCCTTTCAAGATTCGCCTCTCCATAGCGGTCAGTTCGCGGAATCAGGGAGGGCGGTGGCTGTCTCGAAAGGGCGCCAGTTTGGCGCGTCGCAGTCGACGCCGGACCTCGTCGTGGTTCGGGCGGCGCTGGTAATTCACGGAACCGCACCAAAGGGCGACGCTGCCGTTTAGCGACGCATGAGGTAGCCTGGAGACCAACTGCTAATCCCTCAGTCCCAGGTGACAATTCTCGGCCGCGAGAAAGGGCGCCAGGTTGGCGCGTCTGAGTCGGCGCAGGCCTCCTTTGTCGCGAGGGACCGCCAGACACAACAGCACCCCCGCCGCCAGATGATGCATCGGGAGGTCGAGTTGTTCCATGCAGCTCGGCCGGTTTGATGCCTGCTTCGCTCAAAGCCATGGGGCCGCTGCTTCCAGGAATGATCTTCCCGCCAAAGGCCTCTTCATAGGTGGGCTCTGGCTGGGCTGCAGAAATGACAAGCTCCAAGCTCCAAGGAGCGACCTTTGTCGGCCACACACAATGCTGCAAGCGCCACTGTAAGCCACTCTCATCGCCAGACTTTACCAATTCCAAAAATCTGACTGCCCCCTATCTAAAGAAAACCCTGAAACACAAGGTGCGCGCTGATCCGGATGAGCTTCCGATGATGTGTCTTCGCAAATAGACACCGACTGGGTTTATGTAATGAAGCTAAGTTATTATGAATTAGAGCTTCCACAGATCAGGAAGGCGAAGGGAGAGCTGGCCTTCAGTTATTCATAGTCCGTAACACTTAGCACAAGAGAGCTACATAAATTACATAATGCCAGTATACCAAATAAACAAATGGGCAAACCATCTACGACTTATTACAAACTCGTGCAAAAGCTCCGGTCATCGACTTGCGCCACCTGCGCGTGACCTTCTAAACTATTTGCAACCCTGACACTGTTTGCAATTCAATTCTTTATCTGTCGCCGCGTACACACTCCCATTTAAATAGTGGGTCTAACCTGAGCCGACGAGGTTAACAACATAACAAAACTGCGACATTCTTTACGCCTGTCAAACATTCAACACCCATCTCCCACAAAATGAATACAAAAGAAGAAAATGCTACCCGTCTTCCTTGTTTACGTATTCTCGGGCCCCAATCGCACCCCTTTCTTTCAAACGAACTCGAGGGGGTCGCGCATTCCGGGGATTTCGCAAGGTGCTGTCGCGAAGAAGGCAAAATCCGCTGATTTGCCTGACACACCTTGTAGCTGCGACTTTAGGACAGCCGCTTCCAAGTGTTGGGAGGGGGATGCACTGACAGACCCGTGCGCGCACTGTCCCATTATCTGCTAGGCAGTCGCCTTTCATTTCCGACGCGAGTGATCGGCCATTGTAACAGCCTACTGCAGGACGCTTCCCTTTGTCCCTCTGCTTACAATGCGCTGTACGCGAGGCGGTTAGGCGACAGTTACCATCCCTCTGTCTACAGTCCACTTTACGCGTTGCGGTCAGGCGACGGGCACTACGCCTGAGTCTTCGGGAAACTCTCCGTTTCGCGACGTGTGTCACGCCGATCCCCGATCTTAGCAAACGCCTAAGCTTGGGAGTTACCCTCCTTCGCTTTTTCACATTATCTGGCTGGATCATGATCTTAGCGCGTTTACTAATGTCGCCTTGGCGCTTCGCACGTTTGACTCTAGACGCACTGACCGCGTCCGCCTTTCTCGTCTTGCGCCTACGCGTTTTCTTTTTGGCATGCTTCCTAGAGTCAGCAGCATCGGCACACACACTTGAAATTTCGTTACCCTCTCGGGTTTCACAGTGCGACTGCCTTTCTACTAGAGCATAACTAGATTTGATCTTTGAGCATCTTAGCTCGTCATCAAGTCTATCTTCAACGGGCCTAGCTCTACCACTGCCCTCGATTGCATGCAGAATTCCTCGCTGGCCTTCAAAGTCGGCCATGAGTTCTAGGGCGGGAAAACCACCGCTCTCTTCGGTGACCGCATTCACCTCGCTTCCGGCTACTAACACGTCTAACTCATCACTGCTTACAGCTGCCTCTGGAATCGTTCCATGGTCCTGTGACCGCTGCTCAATAGGGAATAAGCCTATCAGTCTCTGAGTCTCCTCACGTGCTTTTGCCCTGAAAGCTCCCTTGCTGGAGATGGATTTTCCCGGTTCCCTCAGCATTTGCTCCGACCGATTCGAGAAGCAATGCGTGACCTTGTCTGGCAGGCTGGCCGAAATTGCCGCCGCCGTACACACTTGGCCTAAAGGGCCTTCCGTTTCTGGTGCGGGAAATCCGCCGCTCTCTTCGCTTTGTGTGTGTGCCACTTGCATCACACCTTTTTCAGAGCTTTCTACACTAGTCATCTCAGTGCTAATGTTACCTTCGACAGGCTCGGCTTTTTCACTGTCTTTTGGGCCTTCGAAGTCGGCCTGCCATGCTACACCAAAGCGCCTGTACAAAGCCCTCTTAGCCCTGTCGTAGTCGCGCGCTTTCTCCTCGGACAAACAATGCATAAAACACGCGCCGACACTAAACGGGAGAAGTGCTCCTAATCGCTCAGCCCACAAGTCCCGGCTGACACCCTCTTTCTCACACACTCGTTCAAAACCGGCGAGGAAATTAACAATACCCTCGTCTGTCTCGAAAGTGTGGAGCTGGCGTCGCGCTGTCCGCCATCTGAGCATCTGATTTTCCCGTTCGAGCTCTTTCATCCTAAGAGCGTGCCGTTGCGCTGCCTCTTGCTCGCGCCTCTCGCGAATTTCGGCATCGTGCTTGCGCCTTTCTGCTTCTTCACGCTCGCGCCTCTCGCGCTTCTCAACAGCTTCAAGCTCGCGCCTCTTGCACTCCTCTGCCTTTTGGTTTCTTTCCTTAATTGTCTCCCAAGCCTCATCAGCTTCCTCGATCGTCACCTCTTCTACCTTCATGACGTCGAGAACCGCTTCTTTCGTTTTTGCGGAGTCGACCAAAATGCCTAACTCCTCGCAAATTAGAAGGAGGTCCTGCACTCTGAATTTCTCCATAGCGATCTCGTTTGCCTTCAAAATTCACCCTTCCTAAAATTCGCTATTTAAAGAAGGTAAATTTCCCAAAATGGTGCCCGCCAGAAAACACACAGTTACTCTCCTAGCAACTACCTACTTGTACTAGAGAGTCCTGGCGACATGAAGCGCAAACTCAGGCCCTAAGCCCGTTTTTATCGCTACCACATCGGGAGATCGCAGAATTTCCTCTCTTCGCTTACGAAACAATTTTTCTGGCCTCTCCGGCCTTCTCCCAACTCACTTCCTCATTCTGTAAAAGCTCCAATTGTTGACTTTTGCCTACCGCAGGGGCAACCAAAATGCCCATCGGCTCACAACTTTTGAGGAGTTCCTGGATTTCAAACTTATCCGTATTTACAGTGCACCCTGTGTTTCTTCCCCTTAGTAACTTAGCCCACGAGACACTATATTCTTGGTCTGCGAGATGAAATCACTAACACCAAACCATCATTACCGACTTAGTAACCTGCGCTAATGAGTCTGGCGAAAAGAGAAGCAAACACGTAGCACTCACCACACCGATGTAGCCAACGCAGGCCGATCCCATAAGCTGCCAGCCACTGTTGCGAATGGTGATTGTCCGTGGTGTCCACGAAGGTTCCATGTATGATGCCGTGCCAGGTGCCAAGAGGAGGAGTTATCCAGGGAGATTAGAAAACTGTTTTATATACACTGTACATGGTATATTACAAGATGGGCTCCATGATATTGGAGCCGTCTACGTGCTAACATCTTTGCATGTGGTAGCGTTTACATCTCCGAGCGTTCTCCATGGTCGAGCGTGCTCTACATCGTCAAGCGTGCTCTACATGGTCAAACCTCAAGCGTCTCGCACAACACTCAAGTCCCCTGTTTTATCCCTTTCGTTTCCCTCTTTCACTCGACGAGGGAATACACTGTAGTTCTTTTAGCCAATCAGCATCTTGGATCAGGTGGCCATATTCCGCACGTGATGTGTCGTGGTTTCCCGCCGGGCTCCGCCTCCAATCTTGTTAGGTCGCCCCCGAACACAGGCAGCGGTTGACACCTTGGGAACCGAACGTTGATGTCGTTCCCCCGGGATTGCCAGACACTGGCCCCTTTCAAGATTCGCCTCTCCATAGCGGTCAGTTCGCGGAATCAGGGAGGGCGGTGGCTGTCTCGAAAGGGCGCCAGTTTGGCGCGTCGCAGTCGACGCCGGACCTCGTCGTGGTTCGGGCGGCGCTGGTAATTCACGGAACCGCACCAAAGGGCGACGCTGCCGTTTAGCGACGCATGAGGTAGCCTGGAGACCAACTGCTAATCCCTCAGTCCCAGGTGACAATTCTCGGCCGCGAGAAAGGGCGCCAGGTTGGCGCGTCTGAGTCGGCGCAGGCCTCCTTTGTCGCGAGGGACCGCCAGACACAACAGCGCGCCCAAGCATCGGTACGGAGGGGCACATCCGACGGTACGGGGAAAGCGGCGGCAGCCGAGAGAAACATTATGGCGGCACTTCCGTTTCGGTCGGTTGATCCAGAGCACAAAAAGAACGATGAGGAGAGAAGGTTGGCGCTACTTAACTCGGCCCGATAGAGTTATGGAGAGGTTTTAGAGCGCAGAACTGACGAGACGCGCTTCCCCCTTTCTCCATCCGCGCTGGGTCTGTGCTCGCCATCCCACGGCACACTTCCTCTATCGTGAAATCAGGTGCCTCCTCCCCCTCTACCTGCGACAGCCTCGTCGTCTCTTGACTCGTATCCCCCCTTCTCCTGCACACAAGCCAAAGTACGGGTTTTTGTTTGATGAGTGCTCTAACGCTATTACGTACTGAAAATAAATCTCGCCGCAAAATCACACAGCACCGTGGACGCATGATTTCTAGTGCCAAATTATTTATTTCTACTGTAAACATTTTCAATGCAATTGCCATGGAGAATATTTGAAGTAAAACAAAGTTAAAGTGAAGCCACAAACTGAGCATGTCTACTCACTATGAGGAATTTGGTGTCTCTTATTTGCACACCAATTGAATAAATTTCTCCTTGTTTTACTTTTAGGCCCATTGCCTGATCCCGTGGTTCATCATAACCAGCTTGCACGGTGCGAACTTCGGTATCTCTGTAATTAATGTTGGTTTGGCAGTAGTAGCTCGCGTTATATACAACTTGAACAGATACCGTCCTAAAAAGGAAAAACAGAATGACATTGAGACACTTGTGCCGTGCGGCCCTTTGCAGGTGCTGTGCATTGAATTTTTCGTGTGTGGTCTTGCATAAAAGCACGGAGAGCATGTTTGAGCAACTGCTGTTCCCAGTTACAACTTTGCCTACTACTCACATTCTATGTTTCATTTATGTCCGAGACGTAGCATGTGTACCATTCTCAGCGCTGTAGCTTACTGCCCAATTTAATCTACAAAAGAGCGACATTATTCAAGCACTACCTTTAGGACCACGTGGTGCCCCGTGTTTCCTCTATCTACACATAATTAAAACGTGAGAACACAAATATGTATAGCGTCTTTATACAACTAGAAACCAAGAGCCTATTGATTAGTCATGAATTCGATTCCCGGCAGCGGCAGTCGCACTTAGACTGGGACAGAACGAAATAAAATCTCGCACCTTCACCGGAAAGGCAAAGCACCGATTGTGATATTAAATTATTAGACACTTTAAGAAATAATGATGCCAGTTTCATCATCGCATCAATTTCCAAGCATTCGCTTACTAACTACAATAACCAGCATGGTGGTACGTGCGCACAGCCAAGCATGAACAAATCTCACTGTTTACCGCGAACACACGCTGTCAAAAGAATTGCTTGAGGAAGAGCGGCAGCAAGCGAATTGCACTTCGTGCTGCCTCTTGCATCAGTGCAAACTAAGTGTGTGAACGCACACCGCGCACGACGCCGTCCATCCTCGGTAGGCCTAGACTTTGTACCCACCGCAAATTACATTCAATAGTTTCACGTTGTAGTGACGGTGAAGAACGCAGTAGCAAAACTGTAAATCACAAGAACTAACTCTTACAACGAAGACCTGTACTTGGCTGAGATTGATCGTCGGCTTGTGGCATCCAAGAACCGTGCCGCCACTTAGCGGCCACTGAGGGAGACCTCAAACGTCCTCTGGAAAAGGGCTTTGTCTGAGTTTCCGCATAACATGTAGTCTCGTACATTCGCATTACATTTCGAAGATAGAATGTATGCAGCTTGCGTGCAAGTCGTACTTCACAAATTTTTTACGAAGTTTACTTTGTAAAATTCAGTTATTTCAATAAGGCACTTGCGCATGGCTTAGAAGGATAAGGAAGCATGTAACACTTCCGCACATGTGCATGCGCACGTGGCGTACGTGTGCACACACACGCACGAGTGGGCGCGTCAGTACTCCCGTGATGGCCCTTGCTTATGTTCTACGTTTCTTCCTGCTGCAGTTTCCCAGACTTTGGAGCTTGCAGCTACTGGAGCCTTCCAGCCTCCATGTCCCGTGCCTACCATCTTTTGTCAGGCCAAGTCCAAGAGCAACGCTTTTGCTTTCCGGGTATCATGCAGCGGAGCCGTTCTGGGCTCCAATTCCCCCACTGATTGAAAGCGCATTGCCAGTCCGCGCACTTTTTACACGACCACGGAAAATATCTGCGAGCATCCAGGCTTTTCCTCAGCCATTTAAATGCCGGAACCTCTCCTATATACATTGTGCGCGTGCGTGGAATTGTGTTAGAAACCTAGGTTCGAGCAACGCGCAACGTCAATCCAAATATATTGCACGACTAAAGAAGACAACGAAGTGAGGAACACTAGCGCAAGCATATCTCTCTCTCTCCGAAGAACATAAAGTGGGCACGGCTAATTCTTCTTGGGCCTTGAATACAGAGCTTGTGTTTGTTGTTGCACCGTTGTCCTGTGTGTTCTTCGTCGCGTCTTGCGACGCTGGTGGAGGCGCTGGGTACTCCCTGATGCCCGGAACTCTTGTGCGGAGTGCAACGCCCAGTTCAAACCCGCAACCTGTTCCTACAGTGGACACTCCTATCCACCGCTACAGTTGCCGACTGCAGGGCCTCAGCCCGGAGTTACTCCTCTTGGAGAACTCCCCACCAACCGGACCGCCACTTAACGAGATGGCAACCGCAGGATCTTCTCAGGTGACTCTGCAGCATCCTCATAGTCCCCAGACATTTCATGGTGATGCTTACGAGGACGTCGAAGAATTGGCCGCGCCAATTTTATCCTCTTGAGAGAGAGACATGCTTGCGCTCATGTCCCTCAATTCGTTGTCTTCTTTAGTCGCGACAATATCGTGAAGCTTCGCGCGAAAAGTGGTTCAGAACGAATTGTCACCGACACCAGCAAGGGTTGTTGTGGCAGCATCGATTGAAGCACGACTATGTTTGGAGAGAACAAAGATTTGGAAAGAAAAAAGTGTTTTTATAGCGAAGCTACATACCTCTACCAACCAACGGTTCTTTCGTGTGCCCAGCAAAAAACTTCACCCAAAAATTTAGGGCAAAAACAGCTTATCTACATTAAAATCAGACACACAGCAACAACTCAGCAGTGCTTTTCAAAAGAAAAAGTACAAAACAATCATCAAAATCACATTACAGATGATAAGGTCCCTGTTGTCAGCAATTGAAGGCACAAAACAGCATATCTTCGTCGCCATATCTTCGCAACGCAGAAACCGGTCTAGCCGGCTAACCGAGCGCTTGTTTTCCAACAAAAAAAAAAAAACACAGCGCGAGCGCCGCACGTCTGACAAAGTGCCCATTTTTTTATCACGCAGTGCGTGAGCTATATATAATAAAAGGGGAACCGGTCTAGCAACGCCTTCATCCCAGGCTGCCATGGGATGGGATGACGATGAGCGTCGCGAAGCAGAGAATGCTGCGAAGCGACTAAAGTGCCACGCCGACAAGGTCGCCACGTTAAAGGGAGCAACGGCGAAATTCAAGCGCAAGTTTCTCGACGTGGAATTTCGATTCTCCTGTGCCCTGTGTAATCGCCCGTGGTTCCGTGACGACTTGTCGCGCATCTCCGCCATACAGAACGCCGCAAAGACAACCAGTGCCCTCTACGTTCTCGCACGTGCATTCCCCGGACAAGCCATGTCTGCTTGCGAGGTGTGCGGACCTTGGCCAAGAACGTTTCAAGCATCAAATCAGAAAACATAAGCGTATACCACAGTGACCACAAAGCAGCACTGAATGTCGTTGTAAAAAAAAATTCATACTCTGCATTTACCACATAATCTTTCTTTATTAATTCCTTTGGTGAATCTCAACAGTTTCGCTAATATCTAGCTTCACAGCGTGGATTGGACCTATATTTTTTAATTAAAGCGAGACATAGCTTGATTCAACGAAAATAAAATTCCTAAGGCATTTTATATACGCATGGCGAGAAAAGAACAACTCTATTTTACTTGATCGTTACCAATAAATAACTTTATTCAACGCCCAGCGCAAGAGCGCCCATCGATAGCGGCGGAAGTTGAAGCCGCTATCACTTGCAATGCAACGCAGCTCTTGAAGCGGGCAGAAAGGCGCGCTCGTAAAGTTCACCTGTTTCGTCAAGGTTAAGCCTCACCATGTCCGCTTGTGTCCTGCTCCCAAGACAGCGCTCTTGAGCGTAGCCCTTTTTAGGGCTCCCGAGGGAGTAGGCACTTCGGCATGCCTTTGCCTTCATGGCTCTCCAGCCAAGCGACGGACTGTCGCCGCGCTATCTGAGATCCGGGACGATCCGGAACGCCGCGGCATCTCCTTCCCAGCGCGGTCGACGCGGCCGCCCTGAACGCGACGCCATGGCGGCCCCTCACATCAACGCAGGGGACGACCACGTCGCCCTATCTCCCCCAGCCGGGGCAGGCATGGGCACAACTCTGGTGGTGCCGTTTCTCCTGCTGGCGCCTCTCTCACGACGCCCGCTTCCTTCCGTGAGCGGCCCGGCGGCCGAAGGGGACGACACCACTCCCTCGTCGTCTCCAACCAGCAGCTACGCGAGCTCCTCGCCGCCAGCCGACGGCACCGACTTCGCCGAATCCTCGTCGGCCAGCAGGCCATCGTCTCCGTCCGACGACACATCAACCTGCTCGCCGGCAGCCTCCCCCCTGGTCCCCGGAGGCAAAACAGGGGACGACACAGTGCCGCCGTCTCCTGCAGAGGGGGACCCTGGAGCCCCTGACCAACCTAAATTGCCGTGACAGCCGTACGCCGTCACCTTCCTCTGCCCCACGCGGGGCTGCGGCGGCGGACGGCACTGCCGCCGAGTCGCTGCCGCGGGCGTCCGTGGATGGGGGCGCGGGCGGGTGTCATGGCGAACCCGTCCCCGATGACTTGAGCAGCACCCCCCGAGCGTCGGCTACCTCGTGTTTCCCGCGGGTCGACGGGCGGACAACGCCGCGGGGCAACAACAGCATGACACCTCTCCTCCCCTGCCACCTATCCCCGAGGTCGCCGATCCAGATGACAGTCGAGCCCAGCGCACCATCGAGACAGGCTGCAGCCCCACAACTGCGCCGATCTCTGGCACCACGGCGCTCGCGCCGGCAAGCCCCTCCCTCCCGCGGCCCGTAGCAGACGACAGCGACGGAGCGCACGGCGGCCCCTCTCGGCTCGCCTCCTCGCAGCGACACCGAGTGTCGTCTCCTCCGCGCGCCGCAAAGAAGAAGAAAAAAAAGAAAGAAAAAGGGGAAAAACAACAACAGCCGCGCGCGCTCGGACGCTCCCGCCGCTGGCAATGACGGCGTGCCCCTGGGGCACCTGCTGAGAGGGTCGGCCGGAGGCAACCCACCCCGTTTGCCTGGGCCGCGTCCAAAGCCCTCCGCCCCCTCGAGGGCCCCCGTCACCGTGCCTTCCACGACGGCGGGCCCGGCCAGCTGCCAAACGATTCTATACAGACCTGTGGCCAGGAGGCCACATTTCCTGGCGACATCGCGCGATGCGATCGCCGCCTTCCTGTCCGGGGTCCCGGGGCGCACCGGGTACGAGCAAACATCCGCCAAAACGTTGTGGCCGTCGACACGCTTCCTGGCGCAGACCTCACGGCCCTGCTGGCGGTACGTGTGATCTGCGACGTGCAGGTGAGGGCGAAAGCCCTAGCACACCACACGTGCTGCGGCGCGCTCTTCGGCGTGGATCCGGCCTTCGACGAGCCCACCATCGTCCAGGGACTGGAGTCGTCCGTGCCCGTACTCTCGGCTGCGAGGAACGGCGACGCCGTGGTCCTCCGCTTCGCCGGTTCCGTGGTGCCCGGGGAGGTGCACCTTTTCCGCCAGCGGCGGATCGTCTTGCCGCGGCTCATCGTCTTGCCGCGGCTCCCCCGTCCACGGCAGTGCGGTCGCTGCTGCCTCTTCGGTCACGCTACTGCGACGTGCCATCGGGGCGAGCGCTGCCTGCGGTGTGCCGGGCGGCACCCCGCGAGTGCCTGTACGGCTGAGCGGGCACGCTGTCTTCACTGCGGCGGTCCACATGCTGCCACCGAACCAAGCTGCCCCAATTGGCAGCTCGAAAGGAAGGTGGCCTGCATCCTCGACAGCACCAAGCCACGCATCACGCGCCGTCAGGCGCTCGACATCGCGTGGAACGCCGCCCCAACTCCGGCTCCCCCCTCGCAGCAGCGTCCCACTGAATCACCGGTACTCGAGCGGCGCCCCTCCGCCCCGGTTCAGCGGGGTCGCTCGTTCCGGGACGTCCTGGCCGGCGGCACTGGAGCGCCTACCACCGCCAGCAACAGTGGTCCGGCGCTGACCCCCAGCACGGCAGCGCAGGACACGCGCGGACTCGTCGCAGACAGCCCTCGCGTCGGCACTTCGAGCCGCTCTCCTCTCGGTACCAGCCGACTCGCCGGTGCGTCACATGTGTGTGGCGGCACTGGCGATGCATGACGCCCTGGCTCATCATGGCTAGTACGCCCGGGGTACAGCGGCCGTGCATCGTTCAATGGAACGTGCGCTCTATGCGCCGCCGACATCCTGAGCTCGCGGATGGGGCTCTCCTCGGCGAGTGCGACGTTCTTGCTCTGCAGGAAACGTACGTGCTTGCGGGGGAGCTCAATCTGCGGGGCTTTGTGGCTTACCATAGTGCCACTAGCTGCCAGCTGGCGTCATGCACCGCCAGTCCGTGTGCCGACCCCTCCCACCCGCCCGGCCGGTCGCGCGCATCAGTTTACGTGCGTTCTGACCTTGCCCAGGCCGTGGTGGGCGTCGACGATTTGCCGTGCGCGAATGTGGAGTGTGTGGCAGTGACCGTGCGTGTTGGGACCACCGACACATGTGTCGCCAGCGTTTACGTTCGATCTCGTAAGCGCTGGGACACCGAGTTCGTTGTGCGCCTGTGCGACCGTGTTGGAGGGGACCTCGTGATGTGCGGGGACTTCAACTCCCACCACACTGCGTGAGGCTGCGCCCGGGACGACGCCAACGGGCGGAACCTCCTAGAGTCCGTTTTGCGGGCCGGCCTGTTCGTGGCCAACACCAGCAGTGTACGTTCGCCGTGGTTGTGCGGGGAGTGCGATCGACCTCTCGCTCGTGTCGGAGCGGTGCCACTACGTCTGGCGTCGTGGCCCCGACACGCGGGGGCCGGACCACTTCCCGATTTTCCTCGTGCCCCACGCCGCCGCTCACCTGCCCACGAGGAGCTACAGTGTTGTGAACTGGCTGCGTTTCCGGGAACTGTGTGCTGCAGTGCCAGTCTCGGAGGGCGGTCTCTTCCGGCACATCGCCGTCTGTGAGCATGCGGCAACGACCCGCTGTGTGGTGCCGGCTGGAACCCCTGTGCCGGACATCAAGCAGCTCAACCTGCGAGCTGCGCGTCGCAGGGCGCAGCGCAAAGCGATCCACACTGACAGGAGGGAGCACTGGACCCTGTACAACCGGTTGGACGCTGTCTGTCGTCGTGAAGCGCGGCAGCGTCGCAATGCGAGCTGGGCCAGTGTATGCTTCTCCCTTGACGATGCGCGCGCTCGCTCGCGTCCCTGGCGCATCCTCGGCGGAATCCTGCGGCCCCGAGTGCCGCGCTGCCCCGCACTCTCCATCGCGGTGGCACGCGGTATCACCAGCGCGCAGCTCGCAGAGCTGCTGGTAGTCACATTCTGCCCACCACCCGCAGTCTCGGCGATGCCAACGGCGATCCTGCAGCCCCAGCACCACCCCCGGCGCGTGCTCATGGCCCCGCAGCGCTACTTCCCGTCGACGGGCATCCTGGCGGAGATTGACGCACTGTGCGCAGCTGACTTCACTATCGGTGAGCTGCGCGCGGTGCTGTCGGCACGGAAGCGCCGCTCTGCTCCCGGTTCCGACGGCATCACATACCAGATGCTGCGGAACTTCGACAGCGGCCAGCTTCAACTCCTGCTGGATGCCTTCAACGAGGTCTGGCGGAGTGGCACCATTCTGAGCGAGTGGAGCGAGTCAGTGGTGGTGCCGCTGCAGAAAGCCGGCAAACCATCCAGCAACCCTGCCTCGTACCGGTCAGTTTCGCTCACGTCTGCTGCGGGCAAGGTGCTCGAGGCCATGGCGCTTCGGCGCCTCGAATGGATTGCCGTGGCGCTCGACACCTTCGCGGCAGAGCAGAGCGGATTCCGCCGACTTCAAGCCACCGCGGATTCCCTGACCGATGTCGTCGCTACACTCGAGGAGGCCAAGCACCGCGGCGACGCGAGCTACCTCGTCCTCCTCGACGTGATGAGCGCCTTCGACCAGCTGCCGCACGCCACCATCCTCGACGCGCTCCGTGCCATGGGGGTCGCCGGGAGGATGCTCCGCTACGTGGGGGCGTTCCTCAGTGGTTGTACGATGCGTGTGCGCGTGGGGGGAGTGCTCAGCCAGCCGCGCGCGTTCTCGACCGGTGTGCCGCAGGGCGGTGTGCTGAGCCCCTTCCTCTTCAACCTCGCGCTCGCGGGCATCGGCGACTACATCCCCCAGCTGCCGGAGTACGAGGTTCGTGTCGCGGTGTACGCGGACAACATTGCCCTGGTCGCCGCTTGCCCAACGGAGCGGGGCAGGGCGGTGTGCAGATGTGTGCAGTCTGCGCTTGATGCGGTCGACGCTTACATCTCCGGCATCGGCCTCACCCTCTCGGCGGCAAAGACGAGGCGCTCCTGGTTCACCCTCGCTACGGCGGCCGCTATGAGGCCCCGCGTCTCACCCTTCGTGGGGCGAGCCTCCCGTGGCGCCGGAGGGTACGGTACCTCGGCCCCCTGGTGGCCAACCGGCTCAACTGGCAACCGGCCGTGGCGGCCCTTCGCAAGGGGACCAGACGGGTGGCGTGTGCAGCACGTTCCCTCATGGCCCGCGGCCAAGGCTGCTCACCCACTCTTGCAGTGCGGGTCTACAACGCGGTAGCCTCCGCGAGGGTGCTGTACGGCCTGCCGCTTGCTGACATCCATCCATCAAAGTGGGAGGCACTTGACGCGGATCACCGAGCCGTTGTTCGTCAACTCCTGTGCCTCCCACGGTCGTCGCAGGTGGGCGCCACTCTCGCTGAGGCTGGCGAGACTCCCGTCTCCCTCCGCGCTGTTGGCAGGGGCTCAACACCATCGAGCGCATGCACCGATCGCCGCACGGTCAGCGGCTGGTGGACCGGTACTTCTCCTACCCCAACTCCTGCATGGGCCGGCTTGTCGCCGAGTTCGCCGGCTTGGTCAACTCCGGCCCCTCGTGTGCGTGGCCAAATTGCTGTACCAGCGGCGGATTGCACGGGCGGCCATCCTGACCGACTTACGGGCGGCGCTCTGCATGCTGCCCTGAGAGGACCGCTGCCCCACGCTGATCCAGCGGCTCCACCGTAAGCTGGACGGCGTCTGCGAGCAGGGATGCGACCTCGTCTTCCAATGGGTGTCTTCGCACGTTGGATTGCCCGGGAACGAGGAAGCTGACCGGCTCGCAAAGGAGGCCCACACCTTGCCAGTGCCCCGCTCTCTACTGGTGACGCCATTTGACGTTGCCCGCCACACTGTTGCTGGCTACCTCCGGTCGTGGCACCCTGACCCACGCGTTGCCGCCGGCAGTCCCCCGAAGTTGCTGCCGCGCAGGGGCTTGGGCCGCCGTGATCGCGCTCTGCTCCTGCGTCTCCGCATCGGGTGCTGTCGGATGGCGGAGTGCGTACATCGGCTGACGGGTCGCGGCTCGCCTTACTGCAACAGCTGCTCTGACGTCGAAACCGTGGACCACGTTCTTCTGCAATGCCCCGCGCACGCAGCGGAGCGTGGCGGTCTTCTTGCAGCCTACCGTCGCCTCGGGCTCCCGTCCGACAGCGCAAGGGGGCTCTTGTTTCCTGACACACATCCCTCCATCGCCAAGCGGGCCTACACGGCTCTCCTTGAGTATCAGGAGGATACCAACTTGTGTCAGCGGCTGTAAACCGTGCCCCTTCATGACTTACCGCTCGGCTGTTTTCGGCTGCGCTTTCCTTTTTTTCCCTTCTCTCTCCACCACCTCTCTCTATTTGTCCTCACCCCCTCCCCCGTACAGCGCTGTTGAAGTAGTTACGGCGCTGTACTTTTCTCTTCTCCTCCTATTTAATAATCACTCACACACCTGTTACAATACGCCCCCCCCCCCCTCACATGTTGTGTTGCTTTGCTTGTGGAGGGTTGTCTGAATTTGGCGACGCTGGTAGATTCATTGGTTCTTCATCTGCTCAGTCAAAAGTAGTGAGTAGCGGCCGCCCAGATATTTGTTCACTTTAGTTGTTTTTGTCAGACAGCGCTGGCCGACGGGCTTGGCGTTCGTCGAAAGGACGAGCACTCTACGCGCAAAGCGTTCGTCGGCCTCGAAATAAAGTATCTTCTGTGCAGCAATGTGATTTCGACACCCGTACCGCTGAACATTGCCTGCATCGCTTTCCGCGCTGAAAGATCGAAACTATTATTGCCTTTACGCAAATAAAAGTAGCCACCCAGCCCTCTTGGTGCTGCCGGGCTTTTTGTTCCGTTGTGTGTAACTGTGCGCATTTGCTGGTAAAGCTTCTTATGCTAGCTGGTGATACTGAATCTAATCCCGACCTCGACAAAGTGATATTACAGTGAAGCTATTAAGGGCTCACTCTTCGATGGTCGCATCCGGCAATATAAAAAAAATCATCGGCCGTATGCTGTATGTGCGAGTGAAAGCGCGCAAGAACCACGGACGCGCGCTTTCACGGGGGGCGAACGCACGGCGGAGAGCAAACGCGACTTATGTGCGAGTGAAAGCGCGCGAGGACAAGGGGGGTGCGCTTTCACGGGAAGCGAACTCACGGCTGAAGGCTGTTTCAGATGGTGCGAATTTGCAGTGCGATTTTCGCAGCTGCGATTTCCGCAGATGCGAAATTCGCAAGGGCCGTTTCACATGGTGCGATGTCAACAATGCGATTGATGCGACACCCAGGGTTGCTTGCTGCCAGATTTTGTCGCACACGCCGCATAAATTCTTATAATGTAATGAAAAAGACATGCACGTTATAATATAATTGACCTCTCTTTATTAGGACCAAGTAATAGGTGCGTTTTGTAATTTAAAAACGTTTTGAAGTTTAAATTTGTTTTGGAGTGCGCAACGGCGGTTCCCTATGCATGGCGTACGCAAACAGCTGTTCGCAGCTGGTTGTTCAGCGCTGTGTGTTGTCTCATGTTTCTTCTATGTGTCGCTCTGCCTGCGCTACACCAAATTGCAAAATGATCTTTCATACAGCTACCCTCACCGCATATGGAGTGTTCGGAATTCGGCAGCAACGACGTCGTCATGTCAGCGCAACGAGATCCTTGCGCTACCCGTGCTCAGCGTCCGCTTCTGGAGAAATGATGTGTGTATATCACTCGTGATTCGGATAAGCGGTGCCTGCTCCTGACCATATTATTGCACCAAACACAGTAACAATCGCCAACCCGAAAGCCCACGTCTGCCCCTGAAGGAAGCCGCAAATGATCTGTGTGTGATTACTGAGCGTGGAATAGAAATTGTGTTGTGAAATTCCACCTCGGCGCTAGCCTGCCTGTTCGTCCATCGCGGCGCGTGTGCTGTGATTATATATAGATGTCCTCTCTGAATATTTCTAGAGGCGCAAAAGCAGACACATCAATTTTTGGAAGAGCTACCATCATTTGTGCTGAAACTTGTGCATGGCATCATAAAATTCCTAAAGACACGCCTGTCGTCTACTTTGTTGTGTGTCTCGCGCTGTTAGTATACTCTGAACCTCCAACAAGAAGGCCATATCATTACGTATTAGGGTAATGCAGGAACGTAGGCCCACGGCATGCTGGCAGGCGCACTTGCCGTAGGGTTTTCCCCCTTCCTTCACACCTCTCACGGTTAGCCTGTATTGTGCAAAGAAATATTATTAGTATATTATTATCAGTGTTATTAAATTTTATAGTTCCTTCACTGTAATTTTTAGCAATCACTCCGATTTCTTAAGCTAGTCATGTGCTTAACCAGTATCAGATCAACATTTCTGAAATATGCTAATGGGAGTCCTTCGAAAGTAGATTACTCAGGCAAAGTAAGAAAGTACAAAGGAAAGCCTCAATGTACAGCTTCTCAAGTACAGCATCTGCGATCTTAGATAATATCTGCTTGTGCACCCCCCATGATTTTGTGATTATTCTTTTCACCAGGTGTATAATTTGGGTCCAGACGTGGCATAGTTGTTTCACCCACATGCTGGTTCTGCCATCTTGGTCTTATATTAGCTGAGGATTTGGAGATGTCTTGTGGGTATATTGGTCCAGCTATGTAAAGCACAATCTGCAACCTTGGGTAGATCTTGATTCTAGTCATATTTCCAACGTCGATGTCAGCCGACTTATCAGGAAGCAAGAAAGCAAGCCTGCAATGTTGTCGAGAGCTTGTTGCATCGTTCTTCATTTCTGTGTGAGATCGCTTTCCCATAGACATTAGTACTTCTTGTAGGATGCCCGTAAGGTTGGTGTGGGTGGGCCAAATATACCTCGAACTCTCATCTGAAATTTTCTGTCTTTCAAAAAGATTACGGTTGAACGTAAGTGCTCTACCACAACTTTTCTTGCGCAGCGTTCCTCTTATTAGAGTTGCATAAGGTACTGTATTAAAAGCCATCGTGATGTTGATATTGTTACGCGAAGGACGAGTCAGTAAGAGTACCAACTATTTACAGGTTGTATTTACAACAGTGGTTGCAACGCTGACCGGTTAGATTCACAGCGCGAGCCCAGCTCCTTCTTCCTCTTCTTTTCTCGAGTGATGGCGCCCGCGCGCCTCGTTGAAACAACCAAATACCACACGCGTGTAGCATAATCCCCCGGCGGCAGAAGCGACGTCCCGGAGCGTCTAAATGTCATCACTGGGAGAGTGATACTGCTTCAGTCGTGTAACGTGCACGATATCACTGGACTGCGAAGCAGATGGGGCGTCAGGGGCGATCTCGTAGGTGACGGGAGTCACGGCACGAAGCACTCGGTAGGGGCCTGTGTAACGAGACAGCAGTTTTTCGGACAGGCCGACCTGACGCGACGGAGGCCATAGAAGGCCCAAAGAACCAGGCGGGAAGTGCACGTCGCGGTGTCGCTGGTCGTGCAAACGCCTTTGACTCTCTTGAGAGTGCAGAAGGCGGTCGCGGGCAATTTCCCTTGCGTGGGCAGCGCGGGCGACGGCATCAAGTGCATATTCACTGGTGGGTGCTGCGTGAACAGGGAGGGTTGTGTCGAGGGGCAGTGCTGGTTCTCGGCCGAACAGAAGGAAAACAGGCGAATAACCGGCTGTGTCTTGGCGCGAGGAATTATATGCAAAGGTGACAAACGGTAAAGCGAGGTCCCAATCAGTGTGGTCGGAAGACACATACTTCGCGAGCATATCAGTGAGAGTGCGATTAAGACGCTCCGTGAGGCCATTTGTTTGCGGATGGTATGACGTGGATAGCTTGTGCCTCGTGGCACAGGACCGCAGGATGTCCGCGATTACTTTTGACAGGAATGTCCGGCCATGGTCTGTGAGAAGTTGTCGCGGAGCTCCATGTAATTAAATCCCGTCGCGTAGAAGAAAATTGGCAACATCTGTGGCGCAGCTTGTAGGGAGCGCTCGGGTGATGGCGTAGCGCGTGGCGTAATCTGTGGCCACAGCGATCCACCTGTTCCCAGAGGTAGAAAGAGGAAAAGGACCAAGCAAATCTAAACCAACCCGAAAGAATGGTTCCGCGGGAATGTCAATTGGTTGAAGGTACCCAGCACAGAGCGTCGACGGTGTCTTGCGTCGCTGGCATTTCTCACACGCAGCTACGTATCTTCCAACGGAGCGAGCAAGCCCTGGCCAAAAAAAGCGTCGGCGGATCCGGTCGTAGGTACGTGACACACCGAGGTGACCGGCAGTGGGGAGGTCGTGGAGTTCGTGGAGAACAGCCGAGCGAAGGTGTTTAGGGACCACAAGGAGTAATGCTGGGCCGTCGGGGTGAACGTTGTGGCGGTAGAGTACGCCATCTTGAAGTGTGAATAAGCAAAGGGAGCTGTCGGCAAGTGACGATTCCAGGCGGTCAATGATGATACGCAAGGATCGGTCACGGCGCTGCTCGTCGGCGACATGGACCAGTGGAAAAACAGAGAGAACGCAGGCGTCGGTGTCAGGTTCAGACGTACAGGTCAAGTCTTGGACTGGGTAGCAAGCGAGGCAATCTGCGTCCTGGTGTTGGCGTCCCGACTTGTACGTCACTGTGTAGGGATATTCTTTTAGTCGGAGAGCCCAACGACCGAGCCTGCCAGTAGGATCCTTGACCGACGAAAGCCAACACAGCGCATGATGGTCTGTGATTACTGAGAAGGGCTTGCCATATGAATATGGGCGGAACTTTGAAACAGCCCAGACGAGAGCAAGACATTCGCGCTCGGTAATCGAATAGTTGCGCTCTGCAGTTGTCAGGAGCCGGCTAGCGTAGGCTATAACGCAGTCGTGTCCGTGCTGCCGTTGCGTTAAAACTGCGCCGATCCCATAACTACTGGCATCGGTTCGGACCTCTGTAGGTGCGGACGGGTCAAAGTGGGCCAAGATCGGTGGATTGGTCAGAATCGTGATAAGGCGTGAAAATACGGCAACCCGAGGGGAACCCCACGTAAAAGGCACGTCTTTCTTCAGGAGTTCAGTCAGTGGTCGAGCGATTGCTGCGAAATCGTTCACAAACCATCTGAAATAAGAGCAGAGTCCCCACAAAACTCCGGACGTCTTTGACAGACTGAGGTACAGGAAAAGCTGTTACTGCTCTAACCTTCTCCGGGTCGGGTTGTACTCCGGAAGCATCGACGAGATGGCCAAGCCCCTTCGATGAGTTTAATTGGAGCCCAGCCTTGCGGAAGACGTCAAGGATAGCTGCGACGAGCTCAAGGTGCGTCTCAAACGTAGGAGAAAACACAAGAACATCGTCGAGGTAACAAAGGCAAGTTGACCATTTGAAACCTTGAAGCAGAGTCCATCATCCGTTCGAACGTGGCCGGGGCATTGCATAAACCAAATGGCATAACCTTAAATTGGTAGAGGCCATCTGGAGTGACGAAAGCGGTCTTTTCTTGGTCTTGCTGATCGACGGAAATCTGCCAATAACCAGATCGAAGGTCAATGGACGAAAAGTAATTGGCACCGTGAAGACAATCAAGAGCGTCGTCAATTCGTGGTAACGGGTAAACGTCCTTTTTAGTGATTCGGTTTAGGTGGCGGCAATCAACGCAGAAACGCCACGTGCCATCTTTCTTTTTGACGAGCACGACCGGCGACGCCCAAGGGCTCGACGAGGGCTCAACAATGCCTTTGGCGAGCATCTTGTTGACTTCCTGCCGAATAACTTGCCGCTCTGCCGTGAACACGCGATATGGTCGGCGATGAATGGGAACAGCATCGCCAGTGTTTATCCGATGCTTAACAAGGGACGTCTGACCAAGTGGGCGATTGTCAGTGTCAAATATGACGCGGTAGGAAAGCAAAAGGCGATATAGGGCGGCTGCTTGGCCAGGGGCGAGGTGCGGAACAACCATGGGTCGTAATGGGCCGTCGAGGTTCAAGGCATCCTGCGGGTAATCAGGAGGATCCGTAGACGCGTCGGCTGCAAAAGCAGTGGCATGGTCATCTGTCACTAACCGGAGCGTGGCCACCGCTATGCCTTCAGGTAACACTTGCTTCGTCAAGCCAAAATTGACAACGGGGAGACACATCCGATTAGCGGCAAGGGTAACGACGGAGTGTGGCACAGAGATGTCGCGCGCCAGGAGGACATCCCGAATAGGGGCGACGACATAGTCGCCATCATGCACGGTTGCCGTTGAGGCCAATTCGACGAAGGTTAGGGCTATTGGAGGTAACCGAACAAACGCTGTAGTGCATAGGGTGTTCGGTTGTTCGGGGCGACCGTCGGAAAGAAGAGGAAGCTCGAGGCATAGCGTACCGGTGGAACAGTCGATGAGGCAGAATGCGTCGTCAGAAAGTCGAGCCCGAAGATTAGGTCTTTAGGGCAACTGGTCAGCACGGAGAACAGGACTGGAACTTGGCGGCCAGCAATTCCTACACGAGCAGTGCACATACCACAGACGGCAACAGTGGCGCCAATGGCGACGCGTACGGCTCGAGTGACGGCAGGCGTAAGAACTTTTTTGAGGCGACGACATAGGTTTGCAACATATTTGCACGTAGTGCAGGAGCACTAGCAAATTCAAGTTCACTAGCAACCTGAGACTTGTCTGTTGATTGGTACTACTATACCTGTGTTACTACACAGCCAGATCATTCTTACAAATATAAAGCTTGCAAGATCATTCTTGCAAACTATAATGTTGGAATGTATCCTTTCACTCGAGTGTAGCGAGTCACTTATCATTTAATGACCACTTATTTGTGAACCAGCCTGGCTTCCGGGAGAACTTGCGAAACGCAGTTATTCAAATGCTATATGTTGATTGTGTTAAAGGCTAGGGCAAGGTACACCACAAATGCTTCATCTTCGAAATGAAAGCAATTGCTATTGATTCCTCTGTGATCCCCTGGACAGCAGCGTTTCTTTGAAGCCATTTTCAATACATTGTTAGCAGTAGCAGAACATCCTCTCATGTTCCAGTGCATTAAGGAAGAAGAATGGGAACCGAGGGGCTCGATGTTATTAGTCATAACCACATAAAGCCAACAGACAATGAAGCCTAGGAACGCATCTGGGAAATTAGGTGTAGTTGAAATTGCAATGTAGAAAATAATGAATAAAGGGGGAAATGAAAGTGGACGAAAAGATAACTTGACGCCGGCGGGAGCCGAACCCGCAACATCCGCATTACGCTTGCGTTGCACTACAAATTGTGCTACGGCGACGGCCATCAATTCGTCCACTAACTTGGGTATTTATCTTTTACTAGATCTAGCCCTAGGAGTGCTAGCCAGCGCCGCACAGAACCATGGTGGGCGGATATGGAACATCCTTTTTAGCCGGATGGCATCACGATACACGTGATCTTGGGAGAGCAAGCACGTGGCTAATAAACCCTCGCATGCTTCCTAATGACATCAAGGCTGCCAGATTCGAGACCCTCGTAATGAAATACGAAAGAAGAATGGGAACCTAGGGGCTCGATTTTATTAGTCATAACCACATAAAGCCAACAGACAACGAAGCCTAGGAAAGCAACGGGGAAATTAGGTGTAGTTGAAATTGGAGTGTAGAAAATAATGAAGAAAAGGGAAATGAAAGTGGACGAAAAGATAACTTGTCGCCGGCGGGAGCCAAACCCGCAACCTCCGCATTACGCGTGCGTTTCACTAACAATTGGGCTACGGCGACGGCCATGAATTCGTCCACTAACTTGGGTATTTATGCTTTACTAGATCTTGCCCTCGGAGTGTTTGCCAGCGCCGCTCAGAACCATGGTGAGCGGATGTAGAACATCCTTTTTAGCGCGATGGCGTCACGATACACGTGATCTTGGGAAGGCAGGCACGTGGCCAATAAACCCTCGCATGCTACCTAATGACATCAAGGAAGCCAGATTCGAGACCCTCGTAATGAAATACGATAGAAGGCTTCGTTCCTAGGCTTCGTTGTCTAGTGCATTAAGGAGTTCCTAAAACAATAATGCTTATTGTTTTGCCTATATATATATATATATATATATATATATATATATGATATGCCTGATGGCTTTTGATCTACTGTGCACAAGTTTATCGATGATTGTGTGATAAACAAAGCTCATGGTGCAATGACATATCATAATGCACATTGCTTTTTCGATTATTTTGTGATATATTGGTAAGTTACCATTTCACGGTACTTTGCAGCACAACGCGGACAAACTAAATTCATGGTGCACTACATGGCTTAAGGCCGTTTGACATGCTGCGACTGGAGCGAAAAAAATCGGTGTGATCGCACGGGTTGCCATGCGATTTTTTGAGGGCTCTTTCACATGACTGCGATTTCAACAATGCGACTGGTGCGACGCCCAGAGTTGCTTGCTGCCAGGTTTTGTCGCACACGCCGCATAATTTCTTTAATGTAATGAAAAGGACGTGCGCGTTATGATATAATTGACCTCTCTTTATTAGGACCAAATAATACGTGCGTTTTGTAACTTAAAAACGCTTCAAAGTTTAAATTGTTTTGGACTGCGCAACAGCAGTTTGTGAAGTTCAATACGAGGAGAAATGGCGGACGTAAACAGCTGTTCGCAGGTGGTCGTTCAGCGCTGTATGCTATCTCGTGTGTGTTTTATGCCTGTGTCATTCTTCCTGTGGTTAAACAAATTACAAGAGGACCTATCAACAAGCCCCTATAGCTGTTGCCATCGCATATGCAGTATTCGGAATTCGGCCGCAGCGAAGTCGTCATGTCAACGCAGAGACCCTTGCGCTACCCGCGCTTAACGTCAGCTTCTGAAAAACGGATGTGTGTGCATTGCTGGTGATTGCGCATAAGCGGTTCCTGTTCCTAGCAATATTCTTGCACCAAACTTAGTAGCAAGCACCAACCCAAAAGCTCACGTCTGCCCCTGAAGGAAGCCGCAAATGATCTGTGTGTAATTACTGAACGTGCAATGGAATTGGCGTTGTGAACGTTTATCTTAGCGCCAGCCTGGTTCGTCAGTCTCGGCGCGTGTGCTGTGATTATTCATACAAGTGCTCTCTGAATATTTCGAAAGGCGTAAAAGCCGACACCACATTTTTTACGCGCTGCAGTCACTTGTGTACGTAGTATCGTATCATTCTGACAGACATGGGCGTCGTCTATTTTCTCGTCCTGTTTCTTGCGCTGTTAGTGTGCTGTGAATCTGTATCAAGAAGCTGAAGTTAATATGCTGCAGTACGTAGCGCAGCCGCATAGCCCCACGGCTAACATTAAAGTACCTTGTTAGGAGTACGTTTCTTTCTTTAACAACAAAATCGAACGCTAAAATTTTGTATTCATAGTGGCAAGTGTAAAGTAAAAAGCTATCGAAACTATCCGCTAGTAGCATACATGTGCTTCTACCTGGTTGAGGACATTATCTTAAAAGAGGCTAAAAACCCCAGATAACCAAAACATACGCAACTGGAGCAGGCACTCTGGTTCCTTTCCTGGAAATGAAAGCCAGCATCCCAGTCTCTTAAGCTTGTGATGTACTTAACCTATATGAGACCAATGTTAGAGCATGCTAACTGGAGCCATTTCAAACTAGGTTATTTGACCAAAATAAGAAAGTGCAAGGAAAGCGCCAAGGTACAATCTAATCCGGTATTCCCAAACCGATTGTATTAGCAAAACTTTATGCCTCCCTGAATTACCTGCATTAACCCAATGATGAAAACAGGGGAAGCTTATTTCCTTTCTCGTTGTTGAAAAGCTGCTAGAATCTCAATAACATGTTCTGAGAGAAAGTGAGGGGCACTGACAATATCTCTAAGCTTTTGTATGAGCCTTCACCTTGAACGAGAATGGAATAAAAATATTTACCTTTGCAAACCTCAGAAATCAAACATTCTCAAAATTTTGAGGAGCCACATTAAATTTTTAAGATATAGACAATAAAAGTGTGCCTAAGTACAAGTGCACACTGAACACACTTGAGTGGTGAAGTGGCCAGCGGCGAATGCAAAACCGTCCATAGCTGCTACCTCGAGGTAACTGCTAGGTTGCACGTGTGTTTCTCCTATAGCCCACGTACCTGGCAAGGGGAATGGTTATACGTAGTCCTGTGCTTTCTTTTTTTTTCAATAGGTGGTGGCTAGCTGATTCAATCTGTTTATGTATTTATCATTTGTGTGCATCTTATGTGCATGTACTTAATTGTATCATGTTCTGATTGTTATACGTGCAGTGATGCGAGCATGTTTTTTATATATATTGCACAACAGTCATTTATTCAACTTTGTGTTGAAATGTACAAAATGTGGCCACCCACTAATGGCCAGGACAGCCAGCAGGATTGGCAAAAAATATGATGCAGATCCAATGCACTTGCTTGAATCGACATGAGGCGAAGCTTTCACGCAACGGTCAGTGAAACTCTAGAAAACTAACTGCAGTGTGTAAAGTTGTCCTTATTTCACCCAATGCAACACGTACTCAAAGGCAATGTTTGCTTATTCACCGCACAGGTCACATAATGTAATGTATACATAGCACGGTGAACTCGCTCATACGTCGGCTAAGACATCGAACTAACCATGAGTCTGAGTTCGTTTGAGCCTCACTGAGTAGAATTTTAGTGAATACGAGTAAGAGCAAGCTCGGTTGAGTAAACATTTAGTGAATGTTGTCATGTGAAAGTTTGTCCAGTCCAGTCCAGTAGTCAGGGCAAGCTCATCTGAGTATAAAGTGAATATGAGTCAAAGGAAGCTCGGCAAGTAGATTTTTGGTGAATATGACTCAGTGCAAGCTCACCTGAGTAGAAGTTTGATGAATACAAGTCAGAGCAAGCTCATCTGAGTATAAGTTTGGTGAATATGAGTCAACGCAAACTCGGAAAGTAGATTTTTGGTGAATATGACTCAGTGAAAGCTCACCTGAGTAGAATTTTGATGAATATAAGTCAGAGCAAGCTCATCTGAGTATAATTTTGGGGAATATAAGTCAGAGCAAGCTTGGCGAAGTAGATATTTGGTGAATATGACTCGGTGCAAGTTTGCCTGAGTAGAATCTTTGTGAATATTAGTCAGAGCACGCTCGGCCGAGTATAATTTTGGTGAATATGAGTCCGAGCAAGCTCGGGTAAATAGAATTTAGGTGAATATGACTCTGAGCAAACTCGACTGAGTAATGATGTGATATGGTTATACGAGTTTATGCAGTAATACATGTAAGTGCAGACTCATTAGTAACATTGCCTCCATCTTGATGGGCAATACCTACGCCTCGTGATGAGTCTGCACACTTTATGAGCTGTGGACATGCAAGACCCACCCACACTTGAAAAGATACTATCATTCACACGAAGGAATGCAACCGGCTGACATCACTGCCCGATTTTGATCTGCTTTTGTTTAATGAGTTATCTACTGCTTATATAAACAAGGTGTTTGCCTGCTTTTTGCATTATTGCATGTGTTTTACAGGAAGTAGAGACAGAGAAGCAAGAAAAGGTAAGGATGTTTATGGCGAAGAAGTTTCTTAGAGTACTGCGATATGTTACAACCAGCATAGACAAAAGTAATTTGATGCACTGAAGCGAAATGTGCAATTACCTTTTAATGTGAGGGTTAATACAGAAGCAGTAAGGATACAAAGTCTGCAACACACTGAAGGTTTATTGGTTTTTTTTTATTCAGGAGAAAAGGGATGCATCAGAAAAATGAGAAAAAAGACTGTTTAAATATTGCTCGAAAACAAATTGGCAATACTGTTTATTCCTAGTCAAAACGCTAAATATGCTATTTTAGAACATTCATTACGATATTGTCGCGCGTGTTCTAGACAGACGACAACGACGATGGGGACATTAACGGACTCCGTCTAGTGGGTCAGTGGGATTCTTAGAGAACGAAGAAGACGTGTCTCTGTTCTGTTTTGTTAGAACAGGTTGTCCTGCTGTTCTTGAAGAACGTCTCCCTGTCCTCTCTTGGCGTTGTGCCGCGACGAAGCAACTCAGGGTCGTCCCCTTGTTGCTGAGCGATGACGGAGGTGTCCCGAACACAAAGAAATGCTGTTTCATCTTCTTTGAGTGAACAAGCCGACTCTATAGATGATCGAGACAGGCAGTCAGCATCCGTATGTCGCTTTCCCAACTTGTACATGACGGTCATCTCAAACTCCTGCAGCCGTAGGCTCCAATGCGCCAATCGTCCAGAAGGGTCTTTAAGGTTCGTCAACCAACACAGTGAATGGTGGTCGCTTAGAACTTTGAACGGGCGGCCATACAAATATGGACGAAATTTCATAACCGCCCATACCAGGCGAGGCATTCTTTCTCAGTTGTGGAATAATTTTGCCTCTGTGCGTGAGAGCATTCTGATTGCGTAGGCAATCACTCTTTCCGTGTCCTCCTGCCGCTGCACAAGAACAGCTCCCAAGCCAACATTGCTGGCATCAGTGTGGAGCAACATAGGAGCGGTCTCATCAAAGTGGGCAAGCACTGGAGGTGTCTGGAGACGTTGCCGCAAGACGTTAAATGCACCTTGCTCTTCTTCGCCCCATACAAAAGCAACGTCGTCTCTCGTGAGGCGAGTTAACGGCGACGGAATGTGAGAAAAATCGACAATAAACCGCCGGTAATAGGCGCAGAGACCGAGGAAGCGCCTGACAGCCTTTTTATCAGATGGTACGGGAAACTATGCGACGGCGGCAATTTTTTCAGGAACCGGGCGGACACCGGCGTCGCTGACGACGTGACCGAGAAAGTGTAGTTCCGCCAAGCCAAAGTGGCACTTCTCTGGCTTCAGGGTGAGGCCGGCGGATCGTATGGACTGCAAAACCACTTCAAGCCGTGCGAGATGTTCTTCAAACGTTGTGGAGAACACGATGGCGTCGTCGAGGTACACTAAGCAGGTTTTCTACTTCAGACCCGAAAGCACAGTATCCATGAGGCGTTGGAACGTAGCAGCGCCAGAGCACAAGCCGAAAGGCAAATCCTTAAATTCGTATAGGCCGTCTCGCGTCACAAAAGCAGTTTTTTCACGGTCCCGCGGGTCTACCTCATTTTGCCAATATCCGCTTTTTAGGTTCATTGAAGAGATGTAACGTGCATGTAGAAGCCTGTCGAGGGAATCGTCGATACGGGGAAGCGGGTACACGTCTTTCTTCGTCACTTGATTTAGTTTTCGGCAGTCCACACAAAAACGCAAGCTGCCGTCTTTTTTCTTGACTAGAACTATAGGGCATGCCCAGGGATTCGTTGATGGTTGGATCACGTCGTCTTCAACCATTTTTGTTACCTGTTGTTGTATGGCTTCACGTTCTCTGGGAGCCACACGATAAGGATTTTGATGAATTGGTCTTGCCGTATCCTCTGTAATTAGTCGGTGCTTTGTTAGAGGCGTCCGACCGACTCTAGACGTAGACGCAAAGCAGTCGTTGAACTTGGCTAGTAGCGTAAGAAGCCGTTCGCGTTCGTGCTGCGGCAAAACAGTGCTGACGTAAAGTGCAGGAGCTCGGTCTTGTGTAGGCGCTTCTTCGAGTAGTGAACAGGAGCCGCGAACATCCGCAACACCATCAAAATAAGCCACAGCCGTGCCTTTTAGAAGGTGCCGTCGCTCTGCGCTAATGTTTGTTAGCAATACATTCGTGCACCCGTCGGTGACATTTACAGTTCCTCGTGCGACAGAGATACCGTGAGTAAACAACAAAATGGTTATTTGGTCGGCAACTCCTTCGCAATGAAACGGTACGTTACTTCGCACCTCGGTACATGACCGAGGTGGGATTACGACGTCGTCTTCTGTTAGACGAAAGGTGTTGTGTTGCGGCGATAAGCAATGGACTAAACCAGGGCTCTTATAAAACGTCACCATGCGTTCTGGGATGTTAATTACGGCGCAATAATCTCTTAGAAAATCCATTCCAATAATCTAATCCTTACAGCACGCGGGAAGAACGATGAAAGCGGCCACGAAAGAAGAATCTGCAATGTTAATTCTAGCAGTGCATCTTCCAGTAGGCATCAGTAATTTTCCACCTGCCGTCCTTATGTAAGGTCCCGTCCGCCATGGATGGGACCTCACACTTTCTTTACTTTCTTCAGGTGGAGGGCGAGTTCCTGACTCGCCCTCCACCCACAGAGAAGTGGGCACCAGTGTCGACTAAGGCTGTCACCGGCTGTCCATCCACGAAAACATCAAGGTCGGCGCTCACAATTTCTTCGGGGTCGGCGTTCAGCAGCGGGAGCGTTGGGGGCTTTTTATGGTCTTGCGGCGGGCCTGCAACCTTACGCCCACAGGTCACCGCGTTCAGTTTCTGCGGTGGGGGCTAGGTGACCTTCGTCTTTGAAGGTCAGCAAAAGTGCGTCCAGCAGGCATCTGGCGTGGAGGGGTTGGAGAGTGCGACCGACGGCCGAAATCGGTTCGATCATTGGGCGTGGATGCGTGATTCGGGTGCGCTATGGGAGGTTCCTGAAACGCAGGGTCGTCGCGGCGTGGCATGGAGTCGTCATTTGCACGTCGAACATCAGACCACGGAAGAAGAGGTTGAAATGATGAGTCGCGATGCCAGCAATGGCGCGAAATATGGCCGGCACCGCCGCAGTTAAAACGGTTATCGACAGTGGGCCACACGTCGGATCTTCGAAAGGGCGGCCGTGTCGTAGGGCCATTTTGCGGCTTGGACCAAGGAGAAGCGAAGGACAGCGGGTGGTATGACTGCGTCGGCATCACGGGTGCGCTCCTCAAAGCCTCCTCTTGTGGCGGTGACCAAGGAGCGGCTGTCGGAGGCTGGTGGCAGTACGGCGGTGTGGTTGTAACGGGTGGGGGACATCGGACGGCGGCGGCGTAAGTCATGGGACGCTGTTGATCTTGAAGATCGGCAGCCGGGAACGCCTACCTGATTTCGTCGCGTACCACTTCGGCAATTGATGCGACGGGTCTATCCACTGTCGGTGTCATAATTCTGTGAATTTCTTCTCTGACGAGCTCTCTGATCATTTCACGCAAGGAGCTCTGATACTGTGGAGTCAATGCGGCGGCATTCATTGCGGTTCTGGTGGACAGTCGATCATATTGCCTGCACCGTTGATGAAGAGCCCGCTCAATAGCCGCAGCCTCTTTGACAAAATCAGCGACGGTGACTGGAGGATTTCGTACAAGCTCGGCGAACAACGGCTCTTTTACACCTCGCATGAGGTAGCGCAGCTTCCTATCCTCGGTGATGTTCGGGTCAGCTCTACGAAAGAGACGGGCCATGTCTTCGGCAAACATTGTGACCGACTCATTGGGTTGTTGCACTCGTAGCTCCATCAACTGCTGGGCTCGGTCGTGTCGGTCGGCACTTGCAAACGTATTGGTGATTTTCTGCCGAAAGTCATGCCATGTCAATAGGCTAGTTTCGCGGTTCTCGTACCAAGTACGGCCACTGTCGTCAAGCGCGAAATAGACGTGGGAGAGCTTCTGCTGCTCAGTCCACTGGTTAATGTGGGCGACGCGCTCGTACTTGCCAAGTCAGTCTTCAATGTCTTCGAAGGCTGCACCACGATAGCGATCGAGAACCAGCGGATGCAGAACGGTTACCTGTTGCGGACTGGAAGACCGGCTGCTTTGGGGGGCTTCCGGTGGGCTGGTTTCGGCCATTGCCAGATGTGTCGAGCTCCTGGAAAGATGTGGTTGAAGAGGGCAGAACTCCGGGGCAAGGCCTAGCAGTCGACGACTGAAGCGATGCACGGGGGTCGTAACTGGGGGCAATGCGTCCGGGCTAGGTGAACGACTCCCAGAAGGAGTGCGGAGCATCAGGCGTGGTCAATTTATCCAGCACCTCCACCACTGTCGCGGTACAACGCCAAGACAGGACAGGGAGACGTTCTTCAAGAAGAGCAGGACAACCTAGATGTAGATGTAGAGCCTTAGCAGGACAACCTGTTCAAACAAAACAAAACAGAGACACGTCTTCTTCGTTCTCTAAGAATCCCACTGACCCACTAGACGGAGTCCGTGAATGTCCCCATCGTCGTTGTCGTCTGTCTAAAACACGCGCGAGAATATATAGTTTGCACCTTCCCTTGCGAGCTTGATAAGCAGTCGCGTCTCGCAGTGGAAGTAACTGAACCTTGATATGAGATAATTCATTGGGGAAAATGCGCACGAAAGCCCAAACCAACCGACTGCAACTAAATGGTCGCGCGTATAGCGGGACCTATTGACCATATCATTTGTCCGTAGTTGCATATTCTTTAAGTTGTTCCATCCGTAAAAGCGCACAGCGATAAAACTGTGGCGTTTTCGTATATCGCGAGTTGTCTCCAGAACCAGAAAATTGGGACGACATCCGAAGGCCATGCCTTCCCGTGAGGGACACCTCGTAGTATTTACCAATTCGCAGCGCGTGTGAATAACGGAAAATCACGCACAAGTAAGTACTATGAGCACCCCAAGCCAACCTAAAAAACAGCGTCGCCAGATGAGCAACGTAGCGTGTCATCAAACGCATAGAAATCACAGAACCGAATCTGGCCTACGAGTTTTTATCTGCACTGTTCGCGTGTCGGTGCTCATGTTACGTACCGATTGCGCAATCCAAGGCTCCACTCAATTAGTTGCACTGTTCGAGGCTTGTTGAGTGAATATTTATAGAGAAAAAAGCATCTATAAACGTTGCGTTGAGCGACCGCCGCCATTTTCCAAAACAGACCGCGAAATAGCTCTCCGCGCAATTTCGACGGAAAATCGCAGCGACTGCTGAGACGTTGCGACGCTGCGACCAACCGGTTGGTCGCAGCCGAAAATCGCAGTCGCAGGGTCGATTCTGCGATTTTCGGAGAATCGCAGAATCGGCCCTGCGAGTGCAATTTTCGTCGCATGCGACGGAAATCGCGCTTCCGGTGCGGAAATCGCACTGCAAAATCGCACCATGGGAAACGGCCTTGAGAGCAAACCCGACTTATTTGCGAGGGAAAGCGCGCGAGGGCGAGAACGCGCGCTTTCACGGGGAGCGAACGCACAGCGGAGAGCAAACGCGACTTATGTGCGAGTGAAAACGCGCGAGGGGCGAGGAACGCGTACTTTCACGGGGAGCCAATGCACGGCGGAGAGTAAACGCGACTTCCCAGTGGAAGGGGAGCGGTGGGCGATGAGGGCATTAAGGCACCCTAGACCACGGTGTAAGGATAAGCAAGAAAGCTGGTGGTGGTGGAAAAAACATTTAATCAAGAAAGTACAGATAGTTGCTCTACTGAAGCACTTGGGTGGTCTCCCTATTCCGGAAGTCCACTGGAAATGATCGCTGCTCGGGCGCGGGCCACCGAGAAGCGTTGAGCGTCCAGGGTAGAGCAGCTAAGCAGGAACTGCTTCCGAGCCTCTCTTGGAGGTAGGGGCAAGAGTGCGGAAAACATGTTTCGCGTGAGCGAGAGGTCCGGGCTGATATCGCGTTTCACTGAATTTCCCAGGCGTGTGGGATGCGCTGGGTTGGTGGGAAGCGTGAAACCGAGAGTAGAGATAAGCTCCTTAAGCTTGCGGCCCCGAGCCTTTTCATAGTCGTAGCCCCCGTGTGGGCTAGGAGCGTTGAAGTCTTCAACCACCACAAGAAATTCCCGAGCCGCCGCTTGGAGAGCCCGATAGAGGAGTTCCGCGAAAGTGACCCATTGAAGATGCGGGGGACAGCGCTCGTTGAGAATATGGATTGACTCGGCCCCGCGCTTCTGGGGAAGAACGGAGATCATGCAGTAATTATAGGGAAGGTCGAGGTTTAGGTCAACCTGAACAGCCGTATATTATTCGTGAACGAGGAGACTGGTGGTGCTGCCACCTAGATAGGAGCAGTAGCCCAAAAGGGCAGGGTTTGGACCGGCTTCTTGAAGGGCAAGAACGGCCGGGAGAGAGCCCCGAGATTAAGGAAGAGGAGAAGATGCGAGCGCTTTCGCCTGTTCCCGAAGCCCCTGGAGTTCCACTGGATGATTTCGAATTGAGATGATGGCGAAGGTGTAGATGAAGGAGTTGCCATGATGGATATCAAATGTTTTATGGGTCATCCTCCATGTCCTGCCCCTGGCCTTTCGGAGCAGGAAGGGGGATGGAAGCCGGGTTGAGGGCCGCGGAAGAGGAACCGGCAACTTTGCGTCGACGCGGGGCGGAGCTGCTGCTCGTAGAGACCGAGCGCGAGCGAGATGATGTGGTGCAGAACTGGATGAGAGCCCAGGCCTGAACCACCTGAACCACCTCAGCCACAATGTATTGTACATTAATGGTGGAAATTTGGTATATTACTACATTTTCTAGACGAGTAATACGGTCCTCGAGCGGCAGGGTGTGGTCTATAGAAAGAGGGCTCTCAGGTGCCCCCATAGCTGGTTGAGCAGCCGGCGCCGTGGACGAAGCCGGGGGAGCGGGGGCCGTACGCGAGGGCTAGCCTTAGGGTCGGCGAGTTGAACAACTGGAGCGGCAGTGGCGGGTCCTGCCGGCTTCTGTTGTTGCAGTTGGAAAGTTTGCACCTGCTTAGTGAGAGCTGCGATTTGCCGCTGAAGAAAAGCGTTCTGTTTTCGTAGAGTGGAGAGCTCTGGAGAAGGAGGGGGTAGGGACTCGGGAGAGGCTGACGAGCAGTAATCCCTGCCCAGCTGCTCGCCTGAGGTGGCGCCACGACAAGTGGCGGGTAGTGCGCTGAGGTGGTAGTCGGTGGGTTCGCCGGGGTCTGGAGACGTGATCCCGGCTTGAGTTGGGAAGGCACTTGCATGCCCGGTGACGAGGGTGCAGGCGGCTTCGGGGTCGCTGGTGGTGTAGGTTTCCGATATTTCCCTGGGCATCACCAAGCGCCGGTTTCATGCGGGCCGGAGCAGAGAAGGCATGTCGGGTTACATTCGTGTTGAGCTAGTCCTTCCGCAGTCACTTGGACTTGAGTGCCACAGCGGGTACAGTGACCGGGAGTGGGTCGCGGGCAGGCCGAGGGTCGATGCCCAATGGTGCCACAGAGGGAACAGGCCGGGATTGTCTTCTTGTACGGGCGCACGTAGGCCACGACACTGTGGTAGAAGATGAAGCGGGGGAGCTTCGGGCCCTCGAAGGTCACCACCGCTGCAGTTGAGTCACCGAGTTTGCGGACCGCCAGGATAGCGCCTTGCGACCATTCGAGTTCTGACTTGATGCGCTGTGGAGTTTCAGCCGCGTTGATGGTGATGACACCCCGGCAGTTTCCCCGGAGGCCTTGGCATGGCCCCGAAAAGGAAGCTGCTCGTCTCCCACCGGCAACTGGAATAGGTGCTGCGCCATAGGTAACGAGGTGACACTGCACAAGAGAATGTTTTGGTCCCACACTGGCCAAACGTGGAAAGAGGTGGACGAGTGTTCTCCCAAGTATGCACGATTCACGTCGCGGGCACGATCGGACGGGAGGACCGACTTGAGCTCCAAAGGAGCGCAAGGCTTCAACACTACGATGTATTCATCACGGGAGAGACGAGGAGTATGGTGGGGTCGGCGCTTGGGTTGACGCCTCGGCGAGGAAGGTGCTGCGGTGCGCGTGCCATCTGGAGAGCGGCGCGAGGACGAGCCGGAGGCAGCCACCTGTGGCAGGGTGGTGGCGTGCGACCCTTAGACATTTGGCGGGGCCACGGCCGGGGATTGCTTCCGTTGCCAGAGTTTCACCATGTCGGCTAAATACTCGTGCTCCGAGAGCATGGCTTGGTCCGAGGAGGTGGTCTCCATCCTCACGACCCGAAGTGAGGTCGAGGCATAGCCCGTAGCCGTGGTGGCGGCCGTCATCACGCCGGGAAAACCCGGGCGATGCGGAGCTAGGCCTAAGGGAATTAGGTCAAGCCCGGCAGGGAGCCGGCGTGGTGATCAAACACGCAAAAGTTGCCGAAAATGGGCCCACCTGGATGCGGGTGGTATCCGGGTGGAGCAGAGAACTTGGCGGTGCCGATGAATCCAGAATTTTGGGACAATGGCGTGAAGGACCCCAACAATCCGAGATCGTTGACGGTGCCGATGCGGAGAGCGTCCGTCGCCGTCGAGCGCCACCCGCGTTCCTCGAGAAGGTGATAACGACTTCCGACGCTGCTAGACGAGTGGGAGGTGCTGACACTCTCCCCACAACGCGCGCGAAGGCGCCGTCCGCTCGCGTCCAAATTATGTTCGGCTCGCTTACAGCTCGGTCGGTGCCGTCGCAGAGGGCGCTGCGGAATGCGGTCTCAGCCTCGGCGGCAAGTCGCGTGCTGCCGCTGCTTTGTCTTCTTGCTTGCATCTGTGGGCGCGCTGTTTTGAAGGCACACTTTTTGTTCGCGTGCGTTTCATGAGCCTGTTCTTGGGAATTATCGCCAGGGGCCCTCGACAAAGGTGGCAGCTGCCTTCTGAGAGGCGTTTGAAATGGGCAGAAAGTGCTTTGTTCCGAACTGCAATTCTGGATACCGGACTTATGCGGAGGGTGTGCCTTTATTCAAAGCGCCATCCGACAGCGGTCGTCTAGAGCAGTGGCGCCGTGCAAATCTGAGGGCAGACCGAACTCAAATGCCTACCGACCATGTCTGCGCCAAGCATTTTTCAGAGGATATGATATCAACGGCATATTACGCGGAGCTCGATAAAATGGTGCTACTTGACGCGTCAAAAAGCCCTGTTATGTCTGCAAATGCAGTTCCCGCCTTGTTTCCGAACTGTCCAAACAACCTCACGTGGTCAAATGAACCTTGAAAGCCGCTCCGTAAAAGGTAGCCTGCTGTGCGCCACAGCAGCTTGTGTAAATTTTGCTGCATGTACCAAGCATGTACTATTATGCACCAAGATTTAAAAATAGGCAAATGTCACGTACCCGGAAAGAACCAAGGTAATGTCTGTTGTCGCTTGGAGATACTCAGATTATTTATTTGCATTCCGCCTAACTACATAATTATTTTCATAATTGATTAATCAACTTTTATAATGCTATATTTGGATAAAAAGTGTGAACGAGAGAATTGTACAGCAACATGGAAAACTCCCGATAGAGCTTTCTGTTGCTCAATACGTGATACATAAAAGTGTTTTCCGAACGTGAAAGAAACCCGCGAATTAACGCAAAATAGCCGCGCCACTGGCCACTCGAGGCACTTGGCGTGTACTTCGTGGGCTTCTTCACGCTCGGAAAAACATTTGTACGTAGCGCGTATTGAGCAATAGAAAGCTGCATCGGGAGTCTTTCATGTTGATCTACAATTTTCTCATTGACACTTTTAATCTCATTGCAATATTTGAGAAGTTGGTTAAATAATTAAGACTAATTATGTAATTACGCGGAATGTAAAACATAATCTTAGTATCTCCAAGGGACGGCAACACGATTACTATGCTTCTGTCCAGCTACGTGACATTTGCACATTTTTAAATCTTTGTGCACCCTGTATAATACTGCTGTTTTTTTTTGTTTTTTTTTTTGTGCAGGTGTGTGCCTGATTTTCAAATTTCTTCCATCCTGGCTACTGTTTTTTTTTACAATGCACGTGTGGTCCATATTACAAGCTTGCATGTTTTTATTGAACATTTTTACATTGTAGGAGTGTATTTGAGCGTGAGCTTCTAGGATGGTCGTCCCCTATTTAAGTTATCGAGCTGCTTCATGCACGCTTTTTTTTCGTATTGTGTCCTTGCAAAAAAAAATAAAAGGTCTATGGGAATATTGTGTGGTGGGTGTAATTGTATATGTGGACAGGCTGTAGCATGCGTTGTCAAACACGCTTACATTGGCACATTCTCATATGCAATTTAAGAAAAAAGAAAGTCATGCCTTTTTTTAGATCTTGCAAGAGCCACTCAGTCCTCAATGGACGAAAGCTAGATGAATAATATACACGGTCTATGTTAAGTGGAATTGAAATAAAAAAGGTATTTGCTCGGGTTTTCACCAGTAAACTGCATTAGTGATGAATAAATATAAGATGGGACTCCTGCCTTCGTCTCGCCTAATAAATTCTGATTTGAAAGAGCTTTTACATAGCTGTGTGCAATCTGATCATAAGTTCTAGCCATGAACAGTCGCCTTGCTCTAGTGCGTTGCATATCGCAAGCTTGCGCCGTTTCATTTCTTAATTTATATCGCGGCCACACTGTATTCGCGCAATGATGCTTCAACGGTTTTCTGAGTGTGAATGGAAGCAGCGATAAGCATGAAATAGAACATTTTGCGGTGCAGTCACTATTTTCTTCTGATCGAGGGGTAGCACGCGGGCTAACGACTTTTATTATTTTTTTGTATGCTTGGATGAACGCCTAGACCGGACGAAAGAAATTGTGCGCTCGAGCGTAACTTGAGTGCTGCCCGATTGATCCGTGTTCACGTCATTCACGCCCTGCACAAAGAACCTTCATGTTAGCGAATTATAAAGCCTGGTACACTTATCAGTTTAATCTGACATAACCAGTTTCCTTCGCGCTTTGAGTTTTGCTCACTCCGCTATAAACGAAAATTCAGGGGAGGTAGACCAATGTCAAGCAGCTGGAGCCGCTAACCTAGGACCGCTGACCGCTTCCCCATCTATCGGCTCGCAGCAGAGCTACTCGGTGCGCCCGCGCGCTGCCGAACATATTCTGGACGCTCGCGCGCGCGCAGTGTCTACACCTAAATGTTGTTACACCGTGCCCTAGACCAATGCCTCCTTTACTAGATGCCTGCCGCGTCGCTCGCTTTCCCATTGGATTGGCGGTTCCCTTAGTTCAGCATAGATTCCGTGAGGCAACGCTGGTTGCCTTTTTAACTTCCGGCGGTGGCGGCAGCAGCGGCCGAAGACTTCCGCCGGCGCGTCGATGGCGCCTGCCGCCTCCGAGACGGTAACAGATGCCACGGTAATCTCAGAGGCCGCAGCACGTGATCTAGGTTGCAGACATGCGCTACAAGCGGGGCTCGTTGCCTTTTCTCGGAGACAAGAAAAGGGAGAGGGGACGGAATTAGGTTTACCGAACCACACGGCAGGCGCCGTGCTCCCTAATGGGCTGCAAAAAATAAGCGTCTCGTTCCTCCTCGTCATCCCCATATATCGAGTAAAGGAGGCATTGCCTAGACTGTGCGTGTGCGTGCCCGCTCTCCCACTGCGGCGCATGCGCGCTGCCCTTACGGCCTCTTCCGCCTGTGCCGCCGATTCTCTCTGGGCCCTCGCCCACCTCTCCCCTAACAGTGTCGACAACGGCGTTTAGCCGTTCCGTCACGTAGCCAGCGTTTTGACAGTGGCTGTGTGCGGTCACACAAACAACGCGCACAACTGTTGTCGACGGCGGCGGCGTTTTGCCCGCATTCGCACCGAAAGCGCGCGGCGTTGGTGACCTGTTTATGAAGAACGTGCCAACCTTAGCCGTACACCGTATGGTGTACCGTAGCGACCATAAGGCCATGGTCCCTGTGGTCACTGAATAAATAAAAACCACCATATCATATATATTTCTCATTCTACGGTGTATTGCGGAGATTTGGTAGTAACGAGGAGCTTCTTCAGCAGTACAACAAAGCAGTCAGGCAGTATGAACTGGATGATCACGCTGAAAGAGTCAACGGAGAAGACGCGGCAGAGAGATGTTACTACATGCCGCACCATGCTGTTATCAGTAAATCACCCTCAATGACAGGGCTGAGGGTGGTCTTCGATGCCTCGTCACACGTATGGAGCAGCGTCTCTGAACGAAATATTAGAAACAGGACCCAAGATCAACAACAACATAGTTAAAATGCTTGTGAATTTCAGGCTACACAAGATTGAAATTACTGCCGATGTACAAAAGGCGTTTCGTCAAATCGGTATTCAAGAGCCTGATTGTGACGCCTTGGGGTTTTTATGGTTTGACAGCACGCCAATGTCAAGTGAACATGTGCCGAAAATAGTGGAGTATAGGATGACACGAGTGCAATTTGGAACTAGAGCAAGTCCATTCCTCTTAACAGCGACGCTCCAGTATCATTTAAAGCACGTCGATCCTGCGCTGAGATCATCTGCCATGCAACTTGCCGAGAATTTCTACGTTGACGATCTTGTCACAGGAATTCCTTCTTCAAAAGAAGCTTTCCGTCTTTATAAAGAAGCAAATCTCATCCTGAGCAAAGCGAGCATGAAGCTGCAAAAATGGTCCACCAGTGATGATGAGCTAAGAGCGTACATCACTGATAGATTAGACTCTGTCTCAGCAATGGCTCCTACAAAACTTCTTGGTTTGCTACGGGACACAGCTGCTGACAAGCTTATTCTAAACATGGAATCTCTGTTGCAGATTCTCGAAAAAAACAACGACACGAAGGGATGTGTCCTTCAGACGACCGCACGAATTTTCGATCCATTAGTGTGGCTATCACCGTTCGTCGTTAGGATGAAAGTTCTCTTTCAGAGATTCTGGGAGCACGGCACAGCGTGGGAAGAAGTTATGCCTGAGCAACTTAGACAAGAAATGGGGAACTTGGTCCGACGAGCTGAAATGCTCTCCTGTGTTTTCATTTCCCAGGTGTGAGCTGAAGTTATTATTGGACGAGCCTTCAAGCTCCCAGCTTCACGTATTTGCTGATGTCAGTTCTATTGCTTACGGTGCCGTAGCTTATCTGAGAATGGAAGATCAATGCGGTAAGGTTGATGTTCAGCTTCAATTTTCGAAGTGTAGAGTAGCTCCAATCAAACGGATCACGTTACCACGTTTGGAATTGATAGCAGCGGTTCTGGCTTCTAGAGTCCTAAAGTTCTTGCGGGAGGCTCTAGAGTCGAGGCAATGGAAAATAGAAGAGCACCTGTGGAGGGACTCAACTGTAGCGCTTTGTTGGATACAAAGCTCGGCAACCAAATGGAAGCAATTTGTTTATAACAGAGTTAACGAGATACGTCAAGTAACAGATCCAGACTAGTGGCATCACTGTCCGGGAACACAAAGCCTGGCTGATCTGCTGACGCGTGGGCTTTCGCTCACAAACCTTCGCAAGAGCCAGCTGTGGTGGAAAGAACCTACCTGGCTCCTACGTGCGGCCAATAGTTGGCCAACGACATCTGACGCTCAAGATTCGGGACCGGAAGACGAACAAGATTCTTCCGAGTTAGAAACAAAAGTTCCTGTACTGGCGAGCGTGATAAGAGAACCACTTTTCAGTTCCGAACGATTTAGTTCTTGGTTACGAATAGCGAGAGTGACAGCATGGGTAAAACGCTTCGTGGACAACTGTAGATCGCCAACGTCACATACAGATGGATCACTTACAGCTACTGAAGTTCAGGAAGCTGAGAACATCTGGTTCAAGCAAATGCAGACATATACCTATGACAAAGACAGAGCCCAACTTTAAGTGGGACAAGATCTCGACAAGACGTCGCCCATAATAGACCTGCATCCCTTTATCGACGAAAAGGGCGTCATGAGGATGAGAACTCGCCTTCAGAACGCCGATGTCACATGCAACGAAAAGGCGCCTGTGCTGCGGCCGTGCAACAACCCGGTCACGCGACTCGTCATTTTGCAAGCTCACAAAACTGTGCTCCACGGCGGAGTCAGTGACACATTAAATGAACTTCGCGCCCGGTTCTGGGTGCCCAGAGTGCAACATGCAGTGAAGACAGTGCTCCGAAAATGTCTGATTTGTGCTCGTTTCCGATTCAAGGCAGCGAGTGCACCGGCAGCCCCTCTTCCCAGTGATCGTGTGTGCAATTCGCTCCCCTTTGAGGTTACGGGAGTTGACTTTGCAGGGCCAGTTTTGTGAAAGATTGCCGTGGCGTTAAAGTGTACATAGTGCTATTCACCTGTGCAGCAGTTAGAGCAATTCACCTTGAGCATGTGGTTGGACTTACTACAACTCTTTCCTCATGGCCTTCAAACGATTTTGGGCAAGACGTGGAACACCGCGAATAGTATACTTAGACAACGCTACTACATTTAAGAAAGCTGCACGTTAGCTAGCTTCCATGCACCAGTTGTTAGGAAAGGGGAAGTCAGCCAGTATTGCTCTACACACGGCATAACTTGGAAATTTATTGCAGAGAGAGCTAATTGGTGGGGTGGTTTTTGGGAGCGGTTAGTTAGGATTTTGAAGATGTGCCTTGGCAAGTCATTGGGAAGGGCGTCTGTTGACCTACAACAACTGAGCACTTTGCTGACTGAAACAGAAGCCGTTGTGAATTCCAGACCCATAACTTTCATCCACTTTCATAACCCCTAGACCCACTTTCATAACTCCTGAAGAGCCAGACATTCTAACCCCGTCTCATTTTGTTAGGCAGCCGTGTCTTGTCTAATCCTAAAACGTCGGATGAACGGGGAGAAAGAAAGACTGAGCTGCTCAGTTTGTGCGGTCCACAGGCAGCTAATAATGGAACGACTGTGGAAGCGATGGCTTCGTGAATATCTACTGACACTTCGAAGCGTTCACTTGAGGAAAGCATCAAAAGTTTATAGCATCAGTAAAGGTGATGTTGTATTATTGACACGTATACATGTTTATCTTTCGCCGATGGCCGCTTTCCACCGGCTACCAAATGTTAAACGTTATCACTCGGCGCAGGACGCGCCTGTATCGGAAGTTTCTAGAACGTTATGGATGCTTCTTTCCGTTGCCTGTTTTCACCGACGCTTATCTTATCTGATTGTATGAGCGACGCGAATTGTCCAGAACTTTCTGGAAGACACGCGCGTACCAGGGATTATTCTGGAACCTTCGATGACTCAGGTATAAAAGCCGACGCGTTTTGCCGCTGATCAGATTTTCGACGATCGCCGACTGTGTTCGCCGCTATCGTTGTGCTTTGAGTGTACCTTGCGTTTGTGGGCACAGGTTCGCCCAATAAACAACCAGTTTCTTCGCAAACAGTTTTACGACTGTTTTCTTCAGCGTCACCACCCCGTGACATCTGGTGGAGGTGCCAGTTCGTTCATGCACCGAACGCCCCCGCAAAGCCGCGACACAAGCCCGAAACCAGAGGACGAGACCAACGTCGCCAAGGACCAGCGAGCTAGCCGTAGGCAGCAAGGACTTGTGCCGGAGTTCGGACTTCTTCCCGAAAAGACCACCGCAATCAAGGCCACGTCAACGACCAGAATGGCAGCACCAGCGTCCCCCATCTTGCTGCAGCAACCTCGGGAGCCACCGACTTTTCGTGGATCATCGGCTGAAGACCCTGAAACCTGGCTGGAGACATACGAGAGGACCGCGACGTTCAACAAATGGAGCGACGACGACGAGCTGCGCCATGTTTATTTTTCATTGGATGATGCTGCTCGGACCTGGTTTGAGAACAGAGAGACCACCCTGGTGACGTGGGACCTATTTCGTGAGAACTTCGTGAGGACCTTCACGAATGTCGTGCGAAAAGAAAGGGCCGAAGTTTTATTAGAAACCAGAGTGCAATTGCCGAACGAGAACATCGCGATCTTCACGGAGGAGATGACTCGCCTCTTCCGCCACGCCGACCCCGATATGTCTGAGGAAAAGAAAGTTCGGTTCTTGATGCGGGGTGTCAAAGAGCAAATATTCGCCGGATTGATGCGCAACCCGCCCAAGAGTGTCGCCGAATTTCTTTCCGAGGCCACAACGATCGAGAAGACGCTTGAAATGCGCGCCAGGCAATACAACCGCCGTGCCCTGACCAACTACGCCGATGCTCAAGCACTATACGCCGACGACCTGCGCGAGACCATCCGAGCAGTCGTTCGCGAGGAGCTGCAGAAGCTCTTTCCCGGGTCGCAGCCTCACGTGGCATCTATCGCCGACGTCGTCAAAGACGAAGTTCAGCGCTCACTTGGAGTTCCCGATGGGCAGCCACAATCGCCGCAACCCCAGCCGGAAGCGCTGACCTACGCCGCCGTCGCCCGTCCTCAAGGCCCCCCTCCGTGCTCGCGCCAGGGCCCCGTAACGCCGCAGTTCCGTCGTCCACCGCCGCCGCCGCCAGCACGCCCGCCCGTCGCCCAGCACAGCTACCAGAGGAAGGCGGACATTTGGCGCGCCCGCGACCACCGCCCGCTCTGCTATCACTGCGGGGAAGCCGGCCATGTCTACCGCCGATGCCCATACCGCGAGATGGGCCTACGAGGGTTCCCCGTCAACGCGCCGCGTCCCGATCGAGGTGAACGACCGCGCGACATCGCCGACTACCTCGCCGGAGCCCAGTGGCAACCACGACGATCCTCACGCTCGCCGTCACCAGGCCGCTACATCTCGCCGCATCGCCGTCAGTACAACGGTCCCACCCGGGGCCGATCTCCCAGCCCTTACCTGGGAAACTAAAGGCAGCAACCGATGGAGGTGCGGTTGCTGTACGACGCAATGCCGAAGATCCTCCGACGCCGCCGACGATTCGCGATTCATCACGACGAGATATCAGCACGGCGCCTAGCAACAGCCTTGACAGCACTTCGCCGCCGAAAGAAGACCTTCCGACGCGACGTAGCAGCAGCAGCCGACGCAGCCGTGATCCGACGCCACGAATTAACCACAACGCCAGACGCCGGTCTACCGATCTAGACGTGCTCATCGATGGCCATAACGTCACCGCTCTCGTCGACACTGGAGCCGACTATTCCGTCTTCAGTGGCCCGTTCGCCGCCAAGTTGAAGAAGGTGAGGATGGCCTGGCAAGGACCCCATATCCGGACAGCGGGAGGCCACCTAATAACGCCGACTGGAATCTGCACAGCGCGAGTCACGGTAAACAACCGTACTTACCCGGCGAGCTTCGTAATCCTGCAGCACTGCTCCAGGGATGTCATCCTAGGCATGGACTTTCTAAATCAACACGGTGCAGTCATCAACTTAAGGTCCAAGTCGATAACGCTTTCAACGCACAACGCGATACCACCGGATACAAGCATAAGTTACCATGCCTTGAATGTGCTTGAAGAACAAGTCACCGTTCCGCCTCGCTCCAGCGTAATGATTTTCGTCGGTACCGAAGTGCCTGCAGACATGGAGGGCGTCATCGAGGGCGATCATCACTTACTGCTCGACCGTGAAATTTGCGTCGCTAGAGGCATAGCTGAGCTACGTGCAGGGAAAGCAAGGGTGATGCTCACGAACTTCAGCCCCGAATACAAGCACATTAACAAAGGCACCACGGTCGCCTACATCGACGAAATAGTACAAGCCAGCAGTGCTTTCGCCTTCACGGATTCCAGTGCACCTGCAACGACGACTATAGTACCTGAACCAACTTTCGACGTCAATCAGAACCTTCCCAGGCATAAGCAAGAACAACTAAAGGCTCTGCTCCTGCAATACGAGGACTGCTTCTCGTCGTCGTCAAAAGTTCGACAAACCCCTGTCGCCAAGCACCGCATCATAACCGACGAAAATGTCCGCCCACTCCGTCAGAGCCCGTACCGAGTTTCGGCGCGCGAACCCGAAGCCATAAGGCAACAAGTCGACGAAATGCTACGCGACGACATCATCCAGCCGTCCAAGAGTCCGTGGGCGTCCCCCGTGGTGTTAGTGAAGAAGGATGGAACCCTACGTTTCTGCGTCGACTATCGTCGCCTGAACAAAATCACGAAGAAGGACGTATACCCCCTCCCACGGATTGACGACGCCTTGGATTGACTCTACAACGCAAAGTATTTTTCGTCGATGGACCTCAAAACCGGCTACTGGCAAATCGAAGTCGACGAGAGGGACCGGGAGAAGACTGCCTTTATAACACCAGACGGACTGTTCGAGTTCAAGGTCATGCCGTTTGGTCTTTGCTCGGCGCCTGCCACTTTCCAACGTGTCATGGATACAGTACTGGCAGGCTTGAAGTGGCAGACTTGCCTCGGTCTATTTGGACGACGTCGTTGTGTTTGCCTCAAGCTTCGAGGAACACCTCCGGCGCCTTGAAACAGTTCTTCAAGCAATCAAGACCTCCGGACTCACGTTGAAGCCAGAAAAGTGCCGCTTCGCATATGAGGAGCTCTTGTTTTTGGGCCACGTCATCAACAAGTCTGGAGTGCGCCCCGACCCTCAGAAAACTGCGGCCATCTCCAACTTTCCTCCGCCCGCTGGCAAGAAGGCAGTGGGAAGATTTCTTGGACTGTGCGCCTATTACAGGCGCTTCGTCAAGAATTTTTCACGGATCGCTGAGCCACTGACGTATCTCACGAAGGCCGACGTCGAGTTCAAGTGGGAGACGCCGCAAGTCGAAGCATTTGAAGAACTGAAGCGACGCCTGCAATCGCCGCCAATACTTGCGCATTTCGACGAAAATGCCGATACCGAAGTCCACACCGACGCAAGCAGCGTAAGACTCGACGCCATGCTTGTGCAGAGGACTGACGGACTAGAAAAGGTTGTAAGTTACGCTAGCCGGTCGCTATCGAAGGCGGAAGCAAATTATTCCACAACAGCAAAGGAGTGCCTCGCCATCATCTGGGCTACATCAAAGTTTCGCGTCTACCTCTATAGCAGGCCCTTTAATGTTGTGAGCGACCACCACGCCTTGTGTTGGCTAGCTAACTTGAAGGATCCGTCAGGTCGCCTCGCACGATGGAGTCTGAGACTTCAAGAATTCGACATCACCGTCGTTTACAAGTCCGGGCGAAAGCACTCTGACGCCGACTGCTTGCCTCGCGCCCCCGTCGAACCGCCGCCACAGGACGACCAGGATGACGACACTTTCTTGGGACCAATCAGTGCCGACGAATTCGCCGAACAACAGCGAGCCGACCCGGAACTAAGGAGCCTTGTAGACTACCTGGAAGGCAAGACCGTCATTGTGCCGAAGGTCTTCAGGCGAGGATTGGCGTTGTTTTTCTTGCGTTGTTTTTCTCCTAAAGAAGAACTTCTCGCCTCTCCGAGCCAACTACCTCCTCGTGGTACCCTCAGCATTGCGTCCAGAGGTTGTGCAAGCTCTCCATGACGACCCAACGGCTGGACATCTCGGTTTTTCACGCACTCTTGCGAGGATACAAGAAAAATACTACTGGCCTCGCCTCTATGCCGACGTCGCCCATTATGTAAGGACATGCCGAGACTGTCAGCGACGCAAAACACCGCCGACAAGGCCAGCCGGACTTCTACAGCCAATCGAGCCACCTCGCCGACCGTTCCAGCAGATCGGGATGGACTTACTGGGGCCTTTTCCGATGTCGACGTCCGGGAATAAATGGATCGTCGTCGCTACGGACTACCTCACCCGCTACGCCGAAACAAAAGCCTTGCCCAAAGGCAGTGCCGCCGAGGTAGCCCGATTCTTCGTTGAGAACATCCTCCTGCGTCACGGTGCCCCAGAAGTCCTCATCACCGACAGAGGCACGGCCTTTACGGCAGAACTAACTCAAGCCATCCTGCGGTACAGCCAGACAAGCCATCGCCGCACCACCGCCTACCACCCGCAGACGAATGGCCTCACCGAGCGCCTAAATAAGACCATCGCCGACATGCTGGCAATGTACGTCGACGTCGAACACAAGACGTGGGATGCCATCCTTCCGTACGTGACCTTCGCATACAACACGGCCGTGCAAGAAACGACGCACATGGCGCCGTTCAACCTGGTCTACGGAAGGAACCCGGCAACGACGCTTGACGCCATGCTACCAGACGTCGCTGACGAAGAAAATCTCGACGTTGCCACTTATTTGCAGCGTGCCGAAGAAGGTCGACAGCTCGCCCGCCTGCGCATCAAGAACCAGCAGAGGACCGACAGCCGACACTACAATCTACGACGACGCTACGTCGAGTACCAGCCCGGCGACCGTGTTTGGGTCTGGACTCCGATACGCCGACGAGGACTTAGCGAGAAACTGTTGCGTCGCTATTTCGGACCATATAAGATAATCCGACGTATTGGCGCACTGGACTATGAGGTCGTGCCAGACGGCATTTCGCAATCACAGCGGCGCCGGGCACGACCTGAATTCATCCACGTGGTGCGTCTTAAGCCTTTCTACGCCCGCTGACGAGCTTATAGGTACTTTGTTACTTTCTTATTTTCTTTCTTTATTACGCGTCGTTTTGTTTTCGCTTTCGCGTTTGTTTGTAGCATCGGGACGATGCTTTTTAAGGGGAGGGTATTGACACGTATACATGTTTATCTTTCGCAGATGGCCGCTTTCCACCGGCTAACAAATGTTAAACGTTATCGCTCGGCGCAGGACGCGCCTGTATCGGAAGTTTCTAGAACGTTATCGATGCTTCTTTCCGTTGCCTGTTTTCACCGACGCTTATTTTATCTGATTGTATGAGCGACGCGAATTGTCTAGAACTTTCTGGAAGACACGCGCGTACCAGGGATTATTCTGGAACCTTCGATGACTCAGGTATAAAAGCCGACGCGTTTTGCCGCTGATCAGATTTTCGACTATCGCCGACTGTGTTCGCGCTATCGTTGTGCTTTGAGTGTACCTTGCGTTTGTGGGCACAGGTTCGCCCAATAAACAACCAGTTTCGTCTCAAACAGTTTTACGACTGTTTTCTTCAGCGTCACCACTACGTGACATTATTCACGAAGACAAAGCTCCCAGAATGTTCTGGAAGACTGGTGTATTAAGTGACTGCATCCAAACTAAAGATGGCAACGTCCGTGCATGTAAAGTTAAAATACCAAGTGGCTCACAGATGATCCGACCTGTGCAGAAATTGTACCTTTAGAACTCGCCACCTCAGGCCCCGGAGTATGGTAAATATTAGAGGAAGAGGACGACGACGGCGACTAGCGCGCTCAGTGCGAGCGGCTCGCTCGGGATCTGGCGCTTCAGGACTTATTCGAACGGCCAGTATGGACGCGTTGTTACTGTCCTTCGGGCAATAAACTTCCCCTTCCCGCCCTTCTACTGCGAAGACTCCTTTGTTTTACACCCTCGGCATTCACCGAAGGCCACATCAAACCGGCTCTTCGCTTGTTTTCCCGATTAGGTCACCATTTTATTGCACAGCTTAACTTTCGCCGTAGTAAACTTATGCACCAGCCACCACTCTTAACAGCGAAGCTGTTCTTAGTCGACCCTTCGCCGTCTGTCTGACGTCACGCCGGTCACGTGCCGAGGACAGGATGAGAGCCGCGCCTGGGAAGGGCAGGTCATGTGGCCAGCAGAGGAGGAGAGGCGTGCTGGGGGAGCAGGCGACCAATAAGAGGGTGCGTGATGAAACAATCCCCGCTGACACAATATTTTTAGATTTCGAAAAAGCTTTCGATAATGTGCCTCATGTCCATCTCTTGAGTTATCCTGTCGTTTTTAGGGTTTCTACCTAACCATCAGCTGTTCGTATATATGATAATTCACACTCTTCATCCATAACACTCATTCTTTGAGGCGTACGGCAAGGTACCGTACTTGGGCACACTTCTTTTCTTGATATAAATAATTGACCTGCATTGTAATATTTCTTCTCATATCCGACTCTTCGAGGATGATTGTGTGGTGTACCGAGGAATTATTAACCATTTGCATTAAAATTGACCCTACGCGCATACAAAACTGGTGTAACACTTGGCTCATGTCAAAAAATGTATCTAAAACATTGTTTGCGTCTTTTCCCTATCGTCATAATTACGTTGTGCCTAATTATATCATCAATAACATGCAGATTGCAACTGATTCATTCTGACATCTTGGTGTACATAACTGCTGTGACCTAACGTTGACCTGCCATGTTAACCTCATAATAAATTCTGCTAATCATACTCTGGTTTATACACGCCGTAACCTTTCGCTCGCTCCTCCCTCTATAAACAACTTGATTTCCAGAATTTCGCATGGCCGAAGCTGGAGTATGCCAATCCTATTTTGACCTCCACTACAAAAAAATTCACAGGTTCTCTCATGGTATTCCTAAGACGACTTGAAGGCGAAAGCCATGGTGGCGATCCATTGAAGACTGACCCCCTTCATTTGCTTATTATAATTCGCTGAGTCATTACTCTCACTCATCCTCTTGACTTGCTTACTCTTATGTGGAGGTCGAACGCACGATGGTTGGCGTTAAGGCAAAGTGAAATAATATATCTATAATTAAAAGATTCGACTCCACGAGCTTTTGTGTTAACTAGGGCGAAGATATTTAGGGTACAGATAATTAAGCTAGGGTCAAATAAGGCACTCGAACCTGCGAGCTTTGATGGGAGAACAGAAGTAAAAGTAACAACGCATTCGAATGAGAACGTCAAGTAATTCAATTAATTTCTCTTCAGCGTGGTGGCATTCGCCTTCACCCTCTTTGGCGTATGCATAAGCGACTGCAGTTTTTTAATGCTTGAAATGCTTTTAGTTCCCGTTGTCGGTGACCTTCAAGTGACCTTGAGCCAAAATCGAGAGCCGATATCGGGGCACTTAAACGAGAACACCCTGGCATCGTTGCAGGAACAAAACGAGATCATCCGGGCAACCAGCAATAATTAAGATATTGCGGTCTCTGGCCCGCAACCCCTTGTACAGGGCGGTATTAGATACGCGAGTGACTGCCCAAAGAAGTTATAAAGAATATTGCTTCCCAGTTCTTCCTGTTGCTTGTTCACAATATTGTTACGTGAAAGCACGCTAGAGCAACTATTTACAAGGTGTATTTACAAGGGGTAGCATGCACTGGCTAACATGGAAGCCAGCCGACATCAAACAAGGCACTTCGTCATCCTTATATCAGCAAGAGGCTGCCTATGGGTGCGTGTCACTACATGGAAGTGTCAACATCATCTTCGATTAGCACGTAGCTTGACACCCGGCGGCAGACGCAGTGACCTTGCGCCACCAAAGACCCACGGCAGACGAATGGGGGTAATGATTGCGTTTTTATACGTGGATGACGTCGCTGTACACCGAAACCGAAGATGTAGTCGGACTGGCGGACACAATCTTGTACGTGACGTCAGGCACTTGTCGAATTAAGCGGTATGGACCCGTATAGCGAGGAAGGAGCTTTTCAGAAAGATCCGCACGTCGAGATGGGGTACAAAGTAGCACGAGGACACCCTGAACCAAACTTTCGTCGCGGTATCGTTGGTCGTCAAGGCGCCTATGATTGTCTTGGGACGCAGCAAGTCTACTACTGGCTATCTCCCGTGCGTAATCAGCCTGGGCAATGGCGTCGTGTGCATATTAACTAGTCGAAGTTGCAGGAGAAAGAAAGAAGGTGTCCAATGGTAACGTTGGTTCACGTCCGACCAAAAGGTAACAGCGAGAGTATCTAGCGGTGTCGTGGTGGGAGGAATCGTATGCGAGCGTCATGTATGGCAGTGGAAGGTACCAATCACGGTGGTCAGCCAGTTAAAGTACGATTCAAGCGCTTGGTGAGCACGTTTGTTTGGGAATGGCATGACGCGGTGATCTTGTGCTGCATGGAGCAGCGGTGCTGGATATCGTCGATGACTTTCGACAGAAAGGTACGGACTCGATCAGTCAGGAATTGACGTGGGGCACCATGAACTAAAATTCCATCGCGGAGAACAATGTCCGCCATGTCTGTAGCACAGCTGGTCACCAGCGCTTGTGTCATTGGGTAGCGCGTCGCGTAATCAGTAGCGACGGCAACCCATTTGTTGCCTGAAGCAACAAATGGTCCGAGAAGGGCCAAAGCAACATGGAAGAAGGCTCAGGTAGGAGATCGATGGGTTGAAGATACCCAGAAGGAAACGGGGACGGTTTCGTTCGGCGTTGACAGAGCTCGCGGGCGCTGACAGAACACCGCACTGAGCGGGCTAGGCCAGGCCAGTAGAAGCGACGGCGCACGCGGTCATGTGTGCGAGTAACACCAATGTGACCGGTATTTGGGGCGTCATGAAGCTCACGATGAACTGCGGAGCGCAGGTGTGATGAAATACCTAGGAGAAGGTCAGGACCATCAGGGTACACGTTACGCCGATATAAGGTACCATCCTTTATGGTGAACATGTGTACAAAGGCGTCGCTGGGACAGGATTCCACGCGCTCTATTATTTATCATAAGTGGGCATGCTGACGCGGTTCGCTGGCGATGTTAGGCAACTGGCTCACGGGAAAGACGCAATCGAGAGATCAAGTGCGCGAACAGTCACAGTCGGCCACACGGTAGCGGGACAAACAATCCGCATCTTTGTGCAGGCTCCCTGCCTTGTATATGACCGTGTAGGTATATCTTTGCAGGCACAGTGTCCTTCGTGCGAGTCGGCCTGTAGGATCTTTCAAAGAGGTGAACCAACAGGGGCATGGTGGTCGGAAACTACAGTGAACGGTAGGCCGAATACATAACGGCGAATATTCGCAACTGCCCATACAAAAGCGAGGCACTCACTCTCTGCAATTAATTTCACTCCGATGCGGAGAGCAGCCTCTTGGCATAAGCGATGAAGCAGTTCGCTCCACGGTGGGCCAGAACAGCGCATATTCCATAACCACTCACGTCAGTGTGGGTGATCGGTTCGGGCTATTAATGGGACGAAGTGGGCCGAAATTGGAGTAGCTGTGAGGAGGGTGGCCAACTCTGAGAAAGCCGCGGTTTGTGCATCACCGCAGTTAAAATGGGCGTCTTGTTTAAGAATATCGTTGAGTGATTTCGCAATTACTGAAACGTTCTTCACGAACCGGCGAAAATAGGAACAGAGCCCTACAAAGCTGCGAACATCTTTGGCAGACTTGGGCACTGCGAAGTCTTTCCCGGCTCGAATCTTCGCTGGGTCAGGGTGTCGAACGGTAGTGTCCACAGTATGGTCAAGGATAGCAATGCGGCGACGGCCGAAACACCACTTCTACGAATGCAGCTGAAGTCCGGCACGGCGGAACACGTCAAGAATCGCTGATAGGTGGTCGAGGTGGATGTCACACGTAGGCGAAAACACAATTACAACGTGTAAATAACACAAGCATGTATACCACGTGAACCCGTGAATCAGAGCCCATCATTCGCTCGAATGTGGCTGGGGCATTACATAGACCAAGAGGCATGACCTTGAACTGGTAAAGCTTATCAGAAGTTACAAAACCCATTTTCTCTCGGCCCATTGGGTCCAGAGCGATCTGCCAATATCCAGATCTAAGGTTGATAGCACAGAAGTAAGCGGCGCCGTGCAGACAATTAGGAGCATCATCGATTTGCGGTAACGCGTAAGCGGCGTCGTAATGTTGTTGAGGTGGCGAAAGTCATTCCATTCATCATTCTCTTTAACTAGAACTGCAAGGGAAGCCCAGGGACTGAAGAAGTGCTCGATAATGTCATTCGCCAGCGTATTTTTGACTTCCTGCTGGATGAGGCTTCGTTCAGACGCAGACACACGATAGGGGCGTTGGTGAATACGGCTGAAATCGCCTGTGTGTACCTGATGAGCGACTACGGACGTCTGGCCGAAGGCCATTACCGAAGTCGAGGATATCTTGATACGACTGGAGAATACAACTAAAGGCTTCAGTGTGCTCTGGTGGATGGTCATTGGCGATCATGCTGCGAATTTCCCGGCCGCCACAAGTTCTCGGCGTCGAGTGCCCTTTTCGATACATGTAGCATCCAGTGAAAGATCTTCGAGCTGAAAGTCTTGCAGGCGGCAAAGGTGGGCTACGGAAAGCCTCTGTGGATTTGACTGCTTTACGAAGCCAAAATTCACAGTTAAAAGGCAGGTTCTGTTGGTGGTTATGCTCAGGACCGTGTAGGGTGCAGCGACACCGTGCATGAGTAGGACATCACTAAGAGGCATCACGTAGTAGGCACCATCTGGAACAGCTGGCGAACATGACAATTCTACATACGCGACAGTTTTAGATGGTCGGCGAACAAAGTCGCTGCAATGTAAGCGAAACGGAAATGGATGATCACTGGTTTCGCTGAGGCGAGGCAGTTAAAGGCGCAGGACACCGGTAGAGCAATCAATCAAAGCGGAATTCGCAGAAAGAAGATCAAGTCCAAGTATGAGGCCGTGAGGGCACTGAACAAGGACCGCTAAATTACAACCACCTGATGACCAGCAATGGTAATCTGAGCGGTCCACGTCCCAACAACAGCAACCGTCGCACCGTCAGGGACACGTACGACTCGGGTCGTGGGAGGTAAATGATCATTATGCGACGACAAACACTGGCACTCATGACAGAGACGTGTGCCCCACTATCAACCAAAGCTCTGACAGAGACGCCATCAACGTGGACTGTAAGAATGTTCCGATGGTCACATAACGGTCACAGGGGATTTTGGGTCAAGGTAGACAGTGCAGCTTCAGCTCCAGAAACTGCGCAGCCTAGTTTTCCGGCGAGGAGAGGGGTAAATAACGGCGAAGGAGAGTGGCGGCGAGTCGGTGAACGAGATGGACGATGATACGGTGGAGGCGACTGGGAGTAGCGGGTATCTTCCTTAGAGACATTGGGTGCAGATGATTCGGTACGGGGCGCATAGCGGCTTGCACTACGCAAGGAACAAGACTAAGTGGGAAATGGGCTAGAGGACCGAGAGGGCCACTGACTACGGCAATAGCGAGCAATGTGTCCATCTCGGCTGCAGCGGAAACATATCGACTTGCCCATCGGCTCTTCTCCATTCCGACGGGTTTCTCGATCGGTGATGGGCGTACGGTCCACGACGAGGCCTGTCCGTGGAGACTTGAGGACGTCCGGAGTGTTCATGATGGAGACAGTAGATGAGAGGTCAATGTTTGCAAATTCCTGGCGAACAACGGCCTGGATCAAGGAGATAGCCGGCGGGGAGGTATGAGTTACCGCGTCGTCCTCGGCGGACGTTGGGCGTCACCTTGTCTGACTTAGATGGTTGACGAGGAGTTGCCTCGCAGGAAGACGTTGCAGCGGTTCTCGGTAGACGCTCGAGCTGCGACGGGATGCGCCGGCATTTCGCTTGCTCGAGACGACGGCACTCTTTGATGACACTGTCAACGCTGGTTACTTTGGCGAAGATGAGAAGATTGAACGCGTCATCTGCAATACGTTTCAAAATGTGGGCGATCTTGTAAGCCTCGAACATCTTCTGGTCAACTTTTTGATAGGCCAGAAATATATTTTCAGTTTCTCAGCATAGAGGGACAATAGCGTTATTGCAGTAACTCCGACGCCTGCTAATGCGGATGAATACAACAACATACCAAGGCCTTGTTACTCAGCTCCGCTAACTAAATTCACTTCGCTTAGCGGTTGCGGGTTCGATTCCCACCGCCACCGGGCACCCACTGGTTCAAATGGGTACAAGCGTACCCCGGCCGGGTGTTCGGCTTCCTTCAGGGTTGATACCCTAGGGAAAGGAGCCTGCGCCCTGAATTCCCGTCGAAACCCTCGTGAGGAAAGAAAAAAAAGTGATGTCTGGGCCGCTCTCATGGCGGCCATTTCGCATGTGACGCCCCAAGTACCTATTGAGGTGGGGACGCCTTCGGGTTGAGGTCAAACACCCCTTTCCAAGCGCTGTGGTTCCATAATGGTCGAGCACCAGGCAGGCAGCGCGCTTGTGCCTATTTTACCGGTAGGTACGCGGCTGCAGCACTTGCCTCCCACAGCCGCGGCGGATGCTCGTCCTCAAGGTGGTCTGTGGTTGGACAAGAGGCGCCCCGAGTCAAGTCTTGAAATCTCTATTCGCTGCTTAGTCGTGCCACGTGAGGAAATTTCAATACACGGCCTTGCGTTGTCCTTGCTGTTGTCAAAGCCTCTGATCATGCGTAAAGTCATTAAATTTGATTACAATACAAAGGTCGTCATACTGAAGCAGAACCGGAGAGTTCACGTGACCCGGGAGGGCTCCTCTCCTCCCGGCCCCCAGCAGGAGGGGAGCCGACCAATCGGGGGCGCACCGGGCAGGAGGACGAGAGGCGCCAAGATATAGTAGCAGGTGTTTGCGCCACGCGGTCTTCGCACGATGGACGCCGCTCGGCGCGAACGGCGTCCACTGACCGTCGACCACAGCGATCACGAAGCCGTGCTTGTAAAGGGCAAAAAAAACGGTGTGACACCAGCAATGGGAGTAATTAGACCGTCAATCAAAGTGTTTTCTACGTTACCTTGATGTCTCACTAATAAAATGCAACCAGTTCCACGAAGTGAAATATGTCGATAGAGCGGAGATGTGGTGGTTCCATCGGTCTAAAGCGAAGACTACCACAGCGCAAAAAAATAAACGACCACAGCTCCGCTTTTTCTACAGATTTCACTGCGTGGAACTGGCTGCAATTTTCATGTCCTTGGCAGCTATACTGCACCATCAACGCTTCAGAAAGAAAGTGAGCGGAAGCATGCCAATGGCTGCGCAATGCATATCCGATTTCTTGAATATTTGGAGTCGGTATAAGATAGCCGCCATGTCACCTTGCTGTCGGCCGACGGAATATGCCGAGAGGACCATCACCGCCAGTGCCGTTTCGTAAACGTTATTCTGACGTGGCGCGACGTTGCTCTGGGCCGCCATTGCACAGCTTTTCTGACATAATTTGTGGTGCGACGAACGGCGCGAATTATGCTAATGATCGGCGATATGCAATGAAAGCCGAGAGGCATGCCTATCACCGCATTTCCTACGTCATTTGGATCCGTGACAATCTTTTGTCCATAGCACGTGCTCATAGCATTGGCATCGCTCTCGGGAGGCGTTGAAATTTGAGATTTGGGCCATATATTTTAATAAAAAAACACATTTGAAATAATATTGGCAGAAAATTGCAAACCTTCTGCGACTTTTTAGGCTTTTTACTGCTGTGTTTGTAATTCGAGCCTAAACGTGCCTAGAACGATATCGCGGCCTAGAATGTGCGCTCATCACCACTGGTAGGTCGCGTATGTTGTTCCATGGTAGAAAAGAAGCGTGTTGGCGCCTAGCTACGCTGACTCATTCCGTTTCCCGTGGACACGTATCCTAGCTAATGAAGCAGACGACAGCTTGTGCGGATGCAGACGACGGAACCGAGAAACGATTTTGGTGGAATAACCGTACGCTTTGAGCTAGCTGCTTTATTTTTACTGGGGAGGAAAACTGTTTTGCTGTATCAAGAACGCTAGGTTCTACGCCTACATCACATTTTCTATTTTCTTAGGCGAAATGTCAGATTTGAGCCACGTTACGAAAGCAAATCAGCGCCATTTTGTAAGCGTCGCGCCCAAGTCACACCTCAAAGAAAATGGCAGAATTTCCAGAATAGCGCCCCCGGCCGCGAGCTCGGATGACTGTCTCATTTTAGGAATCGCCAGTGTTTGTGCGTAGGCGAGAGTACGAGCGTGTGCGAGAGATAAAACCCAGAGCAACTTGCACCTTGAATGTCTGACTTTGCATAGGTGCTACGGAGAGGTTTGTTTGCTCGTTTTGAATGCGTTTGTCCTTAGGCATGCCAGCATTGCGGAGTGAGGACGTGTGTTTGTTGTTGATCTCTGTGTCTACGGGATACAGAAGCGGCGGAGGGGGGGGGGGGAGGGGTGGCGGGCAGTGAGGGGCAGCCGCCCGCACAGGTTCTAAACCGGTGGGGGCATGCCCCCACACTAAACGCACTGGCAGCTGTTCATAAGATATTTGAGTTCTGGGTGAATCTGCTACCACTACAACAATGTGTGCAACCACCGAGCTTGCAACAATGCAAAGGTTTGACAACCAGACATCGCGATTACGCAGATCGAATTGGCTATCCTGAGGGTCTCTCCCTATTTGCTCGCTCTGCTATGCCTTATATTGCAGGATTTGTTCCTGGAAAAAATTCTACTACAAGCAGCTGTGAGGAGTGCATAGAAGCTCTCCGCGGAGTGGATACATCGCTTTTAGTGTAACAAAATAATCGAGGTGGGCACTTTTCTCCATTTGAAGATGTTATATTACTGTGCGAAACAGCGGAGAAGGGGCTGCGTCGGCTGCAGGCTTCCAATCAATGCCTTAAGAACACTTATGCCAAAAGCAAGGAGCTGGTCCTGGAGATACTGAGTCAATCATTGGAAAATAGGTAATTTACCAAGTGGAACAGCATCTTTTTGACTCGAACGTATTAGACAATCACATTTAGAACTTTAGTAAGCAAGTATTGGAGTTGTACATGAAAATTAGGCTTCACCACCTGACAAAGCAAACAAACGGGGAACGAGTGAAAGCTAAAGCTAGATCCTTGCTTTCAAGACTAGTGATACTTAAACATCAGTGATACAGCTAGGCCGTAACGTTCATATTGGCTTAAGGCGAATGAAGCTATGGGAATAAAATTCTGACATTCAAGAGAGCCCTCGGTCTTCCCATGTACACGAGCTCGGGGAGACTGCTCCATTGCGGCATGCACAACAGGCTGGAAGAGATAGTGCAGTCACAAGAGAGGGCGCAGTTTACCAGACTGTCCACCACGAATGCCGGGAGATACATCCTGATAGAGCTTGGAGTTCCCTCGACGCAGATCGAGACCCGTTTTTGCAGCATTCCTCGAGAACAGAGACCGCGCATTATCGTTGCCCCCATTCCTCGGAATGTCCACCCCGAGTAGAACGTGGGCAGACGACGGGCTAGGGCTAAAGCCCTCCTGGAAGAGACCGGTGCACGTGCCCGCAGTTGCTGTTTCGTCGACGCAGCCCGGTACTCCGACGGAAAGGCGTTCGCTACTGTAATCGTTGATCAAGAAGGGAAAATCACAAACTCCTCGACGATCCGAACGACGGCGGCCGAGGTTGGCGAACAGGCCGCAGTAGCGTTGGCCCTGCTGGGCGAGGGGCGAACGACGATATATAGCGACTCGAGATCGGCGGTCCGAGCATTCGCCAAGGGTAACGTCTCGAAATCCGCCTTGCGGGTCCTACGGGACAAGGAAATCAAGCAACACACGATCGTCTGGTTACCCGCTCACATGGGACAGATCGAGGGCGCCCCGTCCGAACTCAACGAGTCGGCCCACAGAGCTGCGCGAGGAGTCGCCGACCTGCCTAGTACAACGAACTCACTAAGTAATTTCATCTGGGGAGGCCTAAGTATCCGACACCGCACAGTAAATTGAACAGGCCTCAGTCATTAAAACTCAGACTCTTGCAGGTCGGGCATACCCTAGCCCCGCACTCTTACACAGGATCTATCCCGAAATTCAAACGTCAAACACTCGCGCGCTTTGCTCAGACCAACGCCTCCTATAGGAGGCGTTGCTCAGACTTTGCCAACTTAGAACACATGCTCTGGCGATGCCCCGCGCTAAGGGGTGACGGAGACGTTACGTCGTCCAAGTGGAAGGCTGCCATACGCAGTGCGGATTGTGAAGCAAAACTATGGGCAGTCCAACGGGCCCGCGACGTGGCGGAGAGGCTAGGCCTTTCTGTCCCGACGTGGGAGCGGTCCGCTACGTGCTAGTACACGTTCCGAAGAACCTCAATAAAGTGTTTCCATTAAAAAAAAAGCTATTGCGTAGGCTCTATGACAGCTGCATTGTTTATCACCGAACGGCGGATAGATAAGTATGTTTTCCTTTAGTAATGGTGATCATTTGCGGGAAGAAAACGGCGGCGAAAGCGCCCGATATGCTATGCAGCCGGTTTCCTCCATGCCCACCATAATATGGCCGCCGGAGCGGTTTCACTCGCCTCTATGGGTAGGTAAAGGCGGTTTCCACTCCAGCATTTCAACAGCGGAGTTGTTTAAGCCGACCGTTAGTCCGTGCAGAGCGAACAGAAAATGTGGGCCGATCCTGGCGATCATGCAGAAAGGGTCCAAGCGCAACTAGCGAAGGTGTTCAAGCCTAGCGGAATACGTGGTCAGTACCTTGCGATAACCAATCGATAGCTAATCAATAGGTTCTCAATAAGCGATCAATAATCACTAACTTCCTGAAAATTCTGGGGATTATTTGGTAGTGCTTAGCCTAACTCAAATATGTGGCCAATACCTTGAGATAGCCAATCGATAACCAATCGATATGTAATCAATCATCAATCTATAATCAATGAATTCCGGAAAGTGCTGGGGATGACTTGATAGTGCTAGGTGCCGCTCAGCTCCGCTGTTTTTTATCCTTGCGCCACTAATGCAAGCTCCTAGAGGGAGCAGTTGCTACGGGTGCTAAAGCTCCTGGAAAAAAAACTACGGGCGCGTGGCTACGGGCGCGTGGCTGCGGCACATTTGTTAGCGTGTCAAGTAGTCCGCCAGCATTTGACAGTGATTTTGGTTGCTCGGAACTGACGCTTATTCAACGCAGCTTCCACGTGCGACGGTTTCGCGTTTGCCCAGATGCGGAAGGGAAAAGCCGCAAAATAAGTGAACTTATGCACTCAGTAGTGCCTTGGGTCTTATTTAACTGGTGCAAATAAGGTGTTTATGTTTTCTCTTCCCTCGCCTAACTTAACGGGGATTAAAACGCAAGACTCTTCCCAGAAGGGCTCTCATTTGTGCTCGCATTGCCTCCGTAGCTTGCCCTTCATAACCATAGATTGTTGTCCGCGAGTATACCCACTTGAGGGGTTACATTACAAGTTCTGAGATAGTAGGGCGCTTTGCAGAGAAAAAGAAATTTTTGTTGCAATTGGGGAGTCGGCTTTTTGTAGCCTCTAATATTTGCTTTGGTCTAGAAATGTACTTGTAGCGTAGATAAAGGCGAGGAAGAGGCAAGCCATACCGACGTTCACTTGAGAGAGGGAGAGAGAGAGAGAAGTGACTTTATTTGCGCCCGTCAAAGAGATCACGGGACAGAGTTTTTAGCTTAAAGTCCGAATCATCCTCCCTAAGCGTCGGCCGGGATCCCTTGGGACGCGGCAGCGGTCAGGGCGAGACCGATGACTTGTCGTTGATCATCTTCTTCTTGGTTGAGTAGAAAGGACTCCCAGGATTCTCTACATCTATCTGGCTCAGTCAAAGCTAGAACAGGTACAAACCATGTGTACTAAGTCCGTTATACCATTACAGTGCCTACACCGAGGGCTATACACCTCGGCATGCCGTTTGCTCAGCAGCTGCGGGTTCGGAAATACTCCCGTTTGCAGCTTCCTTCACATAACTTACTCGCTTTTAGTAAACGAAAGATGAAGGGGAACCCAGGGGCTCGATTTTGTTAATCATAACGACATAAAGCCAACAGAAAGAGAAGCCAAGTAAAGCATCGGGGAAATTAAGTGTGGTTGAACATGTAACGTAGAAAATAATGAAGAAAATGGAAACGAAAGTGGACGAAAAGCTAACTTGTCGCCGGCGGGAGCCCAACCCGCAACCTCCGCATTACGCGTGCGTTGCATTATCAATTGTGATACGGCGACGGCCATCAATTCGTCCATTAACTTGGGTATGTATGTTTACTAGATCTAGCCCTAGGTGTGTTAGCCAGCACCACTAACCATGATGGGCGGATGAGCAACATCCTTTTTTAGCCTGATGGCGTCACGTAGGACATGGCCTTGGGAGAGCAGGCACGTGGCTAATAAACCCTCGCATGCTACCTAATGACATCAACGCTGGCAGATGCGAGACCCTCGCAATGAATAAACGAAAGAAGAAGGGGAAACGAGGGGCTCGATTTTGGTAATCATAACCACATAAAGGGTTTATTAGCCACCTGCCTGCTCTCCCAAGATCACGTGGTACGTGACCCCATCGGGCTAAAAAGGATGGTCCACATCCGCCCACCATGGTTCTGAGTGGCGCTAGCTGAAACACCTAGGGCTAGACCTAGTAAACCTAATTAGCCAAGTTAGTGGACGAATCGATGGCCATCGCCGTAGCACAATTGGTAGTGCAACGTGCGCGTAATGCGGAGGTTGCGGGTTCGCCTCCCTCCGACAACAAGTTATCTTTTCGAGTGCTTTCATTTCAATTTTCTACATTATTTTCTACATTACCATTTCAACCACGCTTAATTTCCATGATGCTTACCTTGGCTTCTTTGTCTGTTGGCTTTATGTGGTTATGATTACCAAAATTGAGCCCCTCGGTTCCCCTTCTTCTTTCGTTTATTTATTGCGAGGGTCTCGAATCTGGTGGCCTTGATGTTAATAGGTAGCATGCGAGGGTTTATTAGCCACGTTCCCGCTCTCCCAAGGTCATGTGTTACGTGGCGCCATCGGGATAAAGAGTATGTTCCGCATCCGCCCCCCATGGTTCTGAGTGGCCCTGGCTAACACACCTAGGGCTAGGTCTAGAAATCATAAATAGCCAAGTTGTGTAGACAGCACTAGAATCCCAGAGAGTGAAACCTCGGGCCAACGCGTGCGCATTCTTGTTCCCTCGCAAACCCTGATGAGCCGGTGTAGCGAAACCTGCTACGCCGGAGGCTTCCCGGCGGATAATACGTATGTGCACAGCTGCGGTTGATATCCTGCCTGCATCAAAATTTCTGATTGCAGGTTTCAAATCACTAAAAATAACCCTCACATAGTCTTGAGTCAAAGCCAGGGCAATGGCGACTTCTTCGGCCTCTGTTGCTCCTTAATGTCTCACTTTGCAGCACGAGTCAGGGTCTCCATTCTTGCGTGTAATTACGGCTGCGTATTTATTTATTTTCAATGTTGCTGCTCTCCTTCGAGAGGGTGGCAGTTGGGCAGTACAGTAATTCTTATGTACCGCGCAAGTCAAACAAAAATTCAGGTTATAGTAAAAACGATATATGCAGTGTAAGTTATACAAACTATACAATAAATACGATAATAAGATATTAAGATGTGTGTGATATGTGTGATATTGTGCCAGAGCGATGAAGAAGACGTTCTGAGAGCACTTGAAGAAGACGAAGCTCGGGACTTCGCGTGCTTACTATGATCTTGTCAGCCGCTGCCAGACTTGTAAATACACTGTAAATACATTTCTTGCTTCTTTTCCCCGTAACATTTTTGGTGGAGGTGCAGGGTAACGGGTGGGCAATGCAGCGGCTCTTGGCTTCTTCAAACCGCCTGCATTCGGTAATGATGGCTTGTACAGTAGAAAAATTCTTAAAGACGAGGAGGTTAAAGGCGTCATCTGCTATGCCCTTAATGACATGTGCGACCTTATCAGCTTCGGACATTCTAGGATCCACTTTGCGGCACAAAGCGAGCACGTCCTGGATGTATGTGAGGTAGGACTCAGTGCACGTCTGGACACGCGAAGCGAGGTCTTTTTGAGCGGCGCGCTGACGTCCAACAGGCTTGCCAAACAAATCCGTGAGCTTCTGTTTACAAATGTCCCAGGTGGTAAGTTCCTCTTCGTGGGTCTGAAACCAGACGCGTGCCGTTCCCGCGAGATAGAATATCAAATTAGCCAGCATGGCGGTCTGGTTCCAATGGTTGCTCTTGCTCACCCGCTCATAAAGTTGAAGCCAGTCTTCAACATCCGTGTTGTCAGTGCCGGAAAAGGTGCCGGGGTCGTGGTTGTGCCAGAATGACGGTTGGCGTGGGGGCCGACGAGCCCGAAGCATCCTCGCCTTGAGTTGGCATGGTAGATGCAGCCAAGGAGCGCCCGCTGCGTAAATCCGTCTTGCGCTTGAGCCCGCAAACTCCACCAAAAATGTTACGGGGAAAAGAAGTAAGAAATGTATTTACAGTGTATTTACAAGACTGGCAGCGGCTGACCTTTGCCGTGCTTGTATTCGGCCGTGTCCGTGTATATCAAATCCTGCCTGCCTTCCAGTCTTTTCTGCAGGGCCTCCGTCCTTTCCCTTCGCCTACCCGCGGGATGCACCGGGTGCATATTATTGGGCAACTGGGGTATTCTAAGCCTGCCCCTGACTCTGTGGTGGGACTTTGATTGTCTGCTTGGAACGTGCCTTGGGCTCGAACCCCAGCAGCTCCAGGATGTTTCTACCAGCCTGACTGCGCAGCGGTCTCTCATATTGCGATACTGTCGCCGCTTCAATGCGCTCGTGTCAGGTGTTGGACACTCCTAAACCGAAGTTGTTGTCCATTGATGTGTTCGGCGTAAGACCGAAAGCCGTCTTGATCCCTTACCTAATAATGATCTCTACCTTGTCTTTCTCCGCTTTGGTGAACTTCAGGTAGTGGGCTACATATACGACTCTGATAATTACGAAGGATTGAAATCACCTTAGGAGGTTCGCCTCCTTCATACCCACGTGGTTGTTCGCTATTCGCTTGAGAAATCGGCGCGCCTGGCTGGTACTCGCTTCCAGTCGCTGGATCTTCTCGGCATTATGCCTGTTCGTTTGAATCCGCAAACCCAAGACCTTGATACTGTCGACAGAGCGAATAATGTTACCATTTGCCTGCAGCTCGATTCCGTACCCTGGGTCCTGTCTCCTTCCCTCTCGGCGTGAGTGCATTGTTAACAATAGGGCCTCCTACTTCTACGCCGAGCACCTGAGACCAGTCGGCTCAAGGTAGTTATCGATGGCTTTGATTGCCCTCTGCAGTGTCTGCTCGATTTACCCGTCACTGCCTCTGCTCATCCATAGCGGGAGATCGTCCGCGTACAGCGTTTGGTTCAGTCCTATGCCTGCCAGCTTCCCGGGGGGACCCATCATCGTGACGTTAAACAAGGTGGGCAACAAAACTGATCCCTGCGGCGTACCCTTGCTTCCCAGTTTAATTCCTTCCAATGACTGCCCTCCCAAGCTGATAGTTGCCGTTCTATTTGTAAGAAAATATTTTACATAGTTGTAAATATTCGTGCCCAAATTGAGAGCTGCGAGACTTTCCGATATGGCCGAATGCTTCACATTATCTAATACTTTAGAAATGTCAAATCCCACGACTACCCTGGTGTCCACCTCGACTACCCTGGTCTATCACCTGTTTTTTGAGCTAGAGGATGACGTTGCATGCCAAGAGATGAGATCTAAAGCTAACATGGTGTCGGGGTATTATTGTCCCTGATCTTCGAGAAACCTATTCACCCTGCTCTGAATAGCATGTTCCATTATTTTTGGCCACGCACTTCCTGCGTGGCCAAATTAATGGAACATGTTACCTCAGGTGTTCAAAACTAGAATACTTTCCCAGGTTTTGAATAAAGACGAGGTTGGCATCCTTCAACGCAGGCGGAAGCTGCCCTCAGTCAGAACAGTCCTGCATGTACGGTGTCAGATTTCTGCCCGACGTATCGTTGAGATTTCTAAGCATCTTATTACTTTTATTATGCGTCCCTGTAGCCGTCTTTGTCGTCAGATGGTTTATCTCGGTCCTGACCTCACCTACCGTGATCGAACTGTCAAGATCCGGGTTCTCTAAACCCAAATACTCCGCCGTAGAGACCCAGACTCCGGACAGCTGAGGTACTCGTATCTTCCCCTGACCTCGACAATGAGCTAATCGGGCGTTCCTTCGTATTTGTAAACGAGCTTTTGTAGCTGCTGCCTAGCCTTAGCTTAAATTTGTCCGGGTCTAGCAAGTGCTGTAGCAGATGCCAGATCGTCGCACTACCAACTTTTTCGAACCATTTCGTTACAAATGCTGCTCCAGATTTGCGTGGTAAGGGTCAAAGTATATTCTTTTAACTCCGTATTCAACGCAGCCAACTGCCTGCGGAGATTTCTATCGCCCTTTTCTGTGCGAGCCTCGTGTCGAGCTCTTGCATTTGCGCCGCCCTTCCTGGTTCTCCCTTCCTGGTTCTCACCCACCTCGATTTCCTCACTGGCATTCTTCATTCTCTATGTCTTCTATGCCATTCTGGCAGGACCAACCGTCGCTGAAGGCATGCCAATTCACAGCTTCTAGCTTCTTCCTGCTAGCAACTGGAGGACCGTCCTCTACCATTATCTCATTTATTCTGTGGTCGCTACCCAGATCTTCACCCGTGTTGCACCATAGCCGAGATCCTTCCTCGAACCAGATTGAAATCAGGCGTGGTGTCTTGGGAGACACTGTCACCCTGTCTTGTTGGCCTCAAGAGATCCGTCAAAACAGTCAGACCGCTTTTCTGTTTGCTACTCTACAGATTCTTCCCTTTAACCAGCGCAAACCTGTACCACCACACGGGGTAATGCGCATTGAAGTCGCCCACTACGAGGGGGAGGCTGACCTTCGCGATCATCCTGATTTTGCGAAGAGATCGACAAAGCTGCAGTAACGCCTCTGCCTAGGGTAACTGTACACGTTTAACACACAAAAAAATTTATCCCTCCGCTTACGAGGGACTAGCTCGATCAGTACATGATCCGTCTGCATCGACCCGGTCTCGTGCTGCAATAATGTGACGTTCGTTTGACCAGAGTGACGACCTGGGTATTGTCCACTCGTGCCACATATTATATATAGCTAGAAATCTTATCGTTCTTTCCACATTCCTGTAACGCTATGACTTCCCGCTTATCCCCGTTGGTCAGAAACGACTGAAAAACAGCTCGTTTGAGCTACAAAGCCCTTCAGTTCCACTGGGAGATTGTGTTATGGTGCTGGGCCATCTTTAAGCTTCCGAATTTCCTGGCACAGCCATTGCCATAGTCTGTCTCTGTTCGCGGCCTCAGCCCTCATTTGCTTATTCATTCGCTTAATCATACGGTCACGTCTCGAGACGCATTTGCTGCGCGAGTAAATGCGTCTCGAAAATGCGCGAGCGAAAGCGCCGTATGCGCTTTCGCTCGCGCATACGGCGCGCGGCGACGATTTTATCGCCCTTGGACTTTATACGGAACCTCACGGCGACGAAAACGGCAGAAATCCGGTTGAAGTGTCCATATAATTGCTATCGCAATAAAAATAAAGAAAAAAGCAAGCGTTTTACAAGAGGAGACGGCGGAGGAAAGAGTAAATGGCGGTACTTTTACTATATAGGACATTTAGGTGGTACTACTGCAGCCATCTTGCCAGTAGTTCATGTTCCCCCACCAGGCGACGCCACTCAGTCATGACTGAAGAAATGCCCTTTGCCAATACAGCACAGCGTTATCGCTCGGCGCAGGACACGCCTGCATGTATCGGAAGTTTCTCGAACGTTATCGATGCCTCTATCCGTTGACGGTTGTCACCGATGCTTATGTAATCTGATTGTATGAGCTACGCGAATTGTCTAGTACTTTCTGGAAGACACGCTGGCACCAGCGATTACTCTGGAACCTTCGCTGACTCATGTATAAAATCCGACACGTTTCGCCGCTGATCAGATTTCGACGATCGCCGACTGTGTTCGCCGCTATCGTTGTGCTTCGAGTGCAACTTGCTTTTGTGGGCACAGGTTCGCCCAATAATGAATCAGTTTCGTCATTCACAGTTTTGCGACTCTTTTCTTCACCGTCACTACTACGTGACAATAGAAATAAAACTGAACAAGAGTATGACAAAATCCTTCTCACCATGAAGCTTACTGCAGGTTGATCTGCTGAGCCAATGATTAGTGTCTATTTAGGAATCTCAGTATATAGCGTGAGAGGTACACGACACAAAAGAAAAGCACGGTAGTCTGTCGACCTCAGTGTCTCCGCGACAACACAGTGTTTTAGCTGAGCGCTTGCTGTCCGCTCAGATTTCACGCTCTCAGATACTGCAGAGAACTGCGTAGATTTCACATTTGATAAGCGCGTCTTGCCGAGACGCGAGCGATGCGCTATCAACTCGGCTGCAAAACGACGAAGAGGCCAAGTAGACATGCCGTCACGCTCCGCTCAGTCGGCTTTGTAGCGGAGCGAGGGATGCGGTCTTCGTTCCGCTGCCGGTATGAGCGTTGTGCGCAAGCGCAATAGCGTTCCCGTTGAGCGCTTGTGTGGCATTTGCTACCATATGCCGGTCTGAGCGGAGCGGACAGCAAGCGCTCAGCTAAAACACTCCAATGTGACATGCCCGGAAACTCGAATGCGTCTGTGTCCTGTGTTCTTTTAGATGCGAAGCATCTTATGGTCGGTGCTATGTCACTCCCTCCTTCCTTCCATCCGCTGTGCGGCGTCCAAATCTGCACTGCGCATGCACATCCTCCTCCCCCTCCTCTCCTTGTGTAATCTCTCCTCTCGGCATTCCTCCTCTCTTCTCCGAGGCTCCTCTCCTCTCCGGATTGCGCAAGGAATGGCAACACCTGTGGCTCCGCGCGCAATAATGCGAAGCAGCTTAGGTTAGAGGCGCGACGGTAGGCGCTGCGTACTGCGCTGGGGGGCGCCACTGTAGCTCGCGGTATAATGACGCGCGCGCGCTTCGCTCTCATCCTCCTTCCGCAACGCCGCGATGAGTGCCACGGACAGCGCCAGCGTCACCGCCACTGTCAGCGCCGTGGACAGCGCCGCGGAGAAGAGGGCTCGAGCCGCTACCAGGAAACGGCAGCGGCGACAGGCCGATCTGAAAACTAATGGGAACTTGAGTCGACCCCACGGCTGCTTCGCATACTACTCAGGGTTCCCCTACGGTAAGATGGTGTAATTTTTTTATTTATTTCTCCTTTCCCTGTGTTAGCGGTCGTCTTGCTGCCCATCCCGACGCACTTACCTCGCGCAGATGACAAGGCGTGGATTTTATTCGTTGTGAGAAGAAAAGGCAGAGGAGAGTTTTGCTGGCCTGACGATGCGGATGGCTGACAGCTGAACATCGGCTAGCAGGAGGATAGGATAAACAGTAGACAGGAGGGAATGTGATAACTCAGCGCGCTCTCGCATTGCGTGGCCAGCGCTCTCTTGTTCCGCGCGAAATACAGGTCGTGGACAAAAGCGCGCACGTGCGTTTTCTTCGGCCGTTCATGAGTGGATACTGTTCTCGTACACGTCGAAAATTTGAAGGAATCTCGTCAAAAAGGCGCATTCAAGTAGAGCAAATTTCGCTATTACTGCTTTTTTCCGTTTTTTTTTTGAAGGCTTTGCTAAAGCAGGCGTTTGTCTTTTTTATTGACATGTTATGTATATAATGTTTTCACTCTATTACATTCCTGGCTTACTTCAAGGACGTAACAACTTGCGACAATAAATTACGGGACAGAAAAGCGACGATAATGGAGGCACATAGCGATGTTCTTTGTCACACTTTATCGACACGTACGGTATTGTGCAAAACAACACATGACCCCGAGACTATACCTAATACTGCTGTATTTACGATCCCGTCATTATTTACATGTCTCGGGAGGAGGGGGGTATCAGCTGCCCAAGTATGAAATGGCGTGAAAAAAACACAAATAGACGGGACATTCGCAATAATGCTGGCCACGAGGCTCCCTTTTCATCTTTCTCATCCGTTGATTTTGGGGCCCTCGTCAGCGTACTATATGTACTAAATTGATGTTTTATAATGTATTCAGCATTATCAACATATGAGCTGCTCTTTTTTGTGCGCTTCTTCACATGTTCTCTCCTTGAAGTTACTTATTATGACAATGCAATAAGCAAAACTTTTTGCATTTAGTTTGCGCTCGGCTTTTAGTGATGTGTTAGAATAGTATATAGAACGGTGAAATTGCACATCAAGTTTGAATAGCCTGCCGAAACATAACGTAATCGATAAATGCGATCTCCGCGGCGTTCGTTTTTCGGAACGCTCGACTGTTGGTGAGTTTTCTTTAGAAGGTAGCTTTCTAGGGCCGCCAACTTCCATATATTTGCAAATAGTCTGTCAGTTTCATTTATAGTCACAAATGAAATCGTAGGGCGTGTGCGATCCCCACTTCCGCAGTGGAATAGCATACTCAGGTCGATTTTACATTGACACTGCCAGGCCGCACGTGCGCAAATGACAAAAAGAACTTATCGATTAGAAACGATTACGACCCCATCATCTAAAACAGGACACGTAGAAAAGACAGAATGGAACAATTGACAGCATTTTTTATTCTCTTTCTCTCTCTTCGGGAACTAGACTGAGGCCAGCTATTACAGTTTATGTATCCAAACGAAGGAGAAACGGAAGAACGTACGTAAAACAAAAAACCCATAGTACAGAGCACACTTTGATCGAAGTAACATATATCTGTGTAAGGCTAGCTCGCTTGACGGTGTTCTTGCCCAATTTCAGATAAGCAGGATGAACCAAGCCATCGGCTCCACAATCTTGCTAGTAGAATATGATTCGCGCATATTTCACAACGTGTGCTTCCTTTGTCATGTCACCCAGGGTTCAAAATGTTTCAAACAAGGGTAATTTTGCTGATCGCTGCCATCAAAATGCGGCCGGTACGGCCTGGTGTCGAACCCGTGACCTTGACTTCAGCAGAGGAATTTTTCCCCGTATGAGTACTGTCGTGTACCTTCCAAGCGTCACACCAGTCGATAATACTTTTCTCAAAAGATATGGCACAGAAGTTCTGTTGGGCACATTTTCAAGTACCAAACACATCTAAGTTACATGCAGGGTGCCTTTTCCTCTCTATTCGGAGGAAAAACCCCTGTTTTTCACTATGCTATGAGAATGAATAGGTTCGCGCTTGGCGCACAAAGCCGGCGGAGAAAAAAAAAAAAGATGCTGCCGGTACGGGTCAACGTTCGCGATTTTTCTCTCGCCAATCAGACCTTCTGTTGAAAAAGATTAGCAGATTACTGCGTGAACACAGTCGTCCAATCTGAAATAACGGGTCAAGTCGCGCGTTAGTTATACACGTATTAGGACCGGTACATTCAAGTAATCGATTGTGCTCGCTTGCATTCGAGAATGTACAATAACATTTCCGTCGCACACGTAATCTGATTCGACAAGACTTTCGCTATCAAAATGGGTGATAACATTCAAAACTTTCGGACACAGTAGGCACGTCTCCCTGCAAAGTTCACTGAATTTCCCCTGAATAACAGTGACAATCTTATGAAAAATAGTCACCGACAAAAAAGCTAAATAAAGTAAGCGCAGCAAATCTACTAATCAACACTGCAAGGGCCGCGACCACGTGTAAACAACTGTACATCGTGTGAAGGAATAACCACAGGCTCGTTTCCCGTGGGACGTCTTCAAAGAACACTAAAAAGCTTTTCAATTGCATAAGCTGTTACTATACAGACGGCTCGCGCGCTTGTGCCTTGGACGCGAGCGTACCGTCGCTCTGACCACTGACCAAGCGCGAAAAGGCATCATCATCGGAAAGGCATCGCTACGAAATACCGGCCCAGGCCAATGGGCGACACCACGTGTGTGGATGGGGTGCAATTTGTTCTTTCAGCGTCGTCTTACAGCTAGTACTACAGCATGTGTGCCTTTCGCGTCACTCATACAATCAGATTACGTAAGCGTCGGTGATGACAGACAACGCATAGATGCATCGATAACGTTCCGAGGAACTTCCGATACATCCAGGCGCGTCCTGCGGCGAGCGATGAAGTGTAGCATTTTTTAGCCGGTGAAAAGCGGTCACAGGTGAAATATAAAGAGAATATAAAGAAGTACACGCCGTGTCAATACAACTCCATTCCAATGCGTTGTGTCAGCCAAAGAAAAAGAGACGGGGAAGATTCCTCTATTGTGCTACTGTAATCGCGCCACCTACAAGGTCGACGACTGAACAGAAGTTTCACGGACGAATTCTAGAGCACCACGGGCAGGCCTGCTCCCTTCTTCGGCCACGCAGGCGGCTCTCATGCTTGGCTGACATGTGCTTTCGCCATGGCTGCTATGTACGTACTAGGCCAACAAAAGCAGGAAACAACAGCGCGTCTCGTGGCCACTTGGCCCTGCCTCTAGGAGTGGTTCCTTTAACTATTCAGGATGATTGACAGGCATTGAGGGGGAGGCCAGGGGCGGAATGGTATAACGCTTGCAAATGCGAACCGGTTCGCTTCGCCGCTTACGTCACTAAGTAGGCCGCTCCCAGCCGGAGGTGGAAGACGGGGAGGACGCGACCAATAAACGTGAGGGTGCCGCCTCTGAAGTGTACGTCATCATATCACGTGTTAATCGAGGAATTGATGATGTATGGCGTTTAATGGCGCAAGGGCCAGGTATGGCCAAAGAGCGCCAGGCCTCTGTTAATAAGTTGACAATGGAGCAATGAATTGCGAAAGGTAGATGTGTCGTGGCTGTAAAAGGGCCTAAAAACAATCGCTGTAAAATGCGTAAAATATATATGTAATAAAATTATGGCAATGGCTAATGAGGTGCACTTATGAAACGAAAGAACAAATTGCAAGATAATGATGATAAATGAGAATTTATCACTGATAAGTTGTTTCAAAAAGCACTACTGCCTTGACAGGCCCTTTGAAATGCAAGGGCCTGCAGACGCGTGCTATACAAAACTACTATCGCAGCGGCATCCTCTGAGAGAGGATGCGCTATGAAACAATTGGGCAAATAACATGCAATGTAGCATCGCTAAGAAAACCCAGGACAGCTTTGGTGTTAAAGAGGGGTTTATCACCCAGAAACATAGCGGGATGGAGAGGGAGACAGTACCGGTACGCAAGAGGAAAGTGCCTTTTTCTCTCTGTTTCGGCTTCCCTGCACTCCACGAGGGCGTGGAGCACGGTAAGCCTCTCTCCACATCTACCACAGGTTGGTGGGTCATTTCCAGTTAAAAGAAAATTGTGGGTGCCGTATGTATGTCCTATTCTCAAACGAGAGAATAGGACATTAGTTCTTCGTATTTTCGTAACGGGATGCCAGGGACCTATCTGTGGCTTAACTAAATGGAGCTTATTGTTCGTTTCGGCATCCCACAAGCGCTGCCAGTGGCTTCGAAGATTATTTCTTAAGTAGGGCTTGAGGTCTGCGGCAGGGATAGAAGCTGTATGGTTAAGGGCTCGCGATGTAGTTGATGAGGCCATTTGATCAGCCAGAACATTGCCCTCGATGCCTCTGTGGCCAGGCACCTAGCACAAAATAATATGCTGGTTAGACATATATGCTTTGCACAGGGCAGAATACAGTTCAATGAGTACAGGGTTTTTGTGTCTGTGTAGAGTCATGATAGCTTTTACAACGCTAAGGGAGTCTGTAAATATTATTGATCGTTTGAGTTTTGACTTGCCTATATTCTTCACGGCTGATAAAAGTGCATAGGCTTCAGCCGTAAAAATGCTTGTTTCCGGGTGCAGTACATTGGACTCGGAGAACGATGGGCCGACTACTGCATAAGAAACCCCTGCATGTGACTTGGAAGCGTCAGTGTAAAACTGAGTGCAGGACGAGTACTTGAACTGGATTTCTAGAAAATGCATCTGGATTTGTGCCTCTGGAGCGTCTTTTGTGACCTCTACAAACGAAGTATCACACTCTATGAGTTGCCACTGCCATGGTGGCACTGGATTTGCTGGGGCCATCAAATTGTTTTCAAGTAGTGGGATATCCATTTCTGCGCTTATTTTTCTTATACGTAGTGAGAAAGGTTCTCTTACTGTCGGCCGGTTATTAAAGAGTGTGGCACTGGTCATATCATTTATGATTGAGAAGGACGGATGTTCCGAGTTCGAATTTACTTTCAGGAAATGGGTAAGGCTTAAGTATGAACGTTGCATGTCAAGCGACCACACGTCCGCTTCTACGTACAAGCTTGACACAGGACTTGTCCTGAAGGCACCAGTGGCTAGGCGGATGCCTAGATGGTGTACAGGATCCAGCATCTTTAGGGCGCTTGGCGTAGCGGAATGGTACACTATGGCGCCGTAATCTAGTCGTGTGAGTACGAGGCTCTTATACAGATTTAAAAGGCACTTTGTGTCACTACCCCAAACGGTGCGTGACAACACTTTTAGAATATTCATTGTTTTCATACACTTGTTCCTTATATACTGTATGTGTGCCACAAATGTAAGTTTCGTATCTAGAATCACACCTAAAAATTTGTGTTCTGTTTTTACGGCCACACGTTGTCCCTGCAACTCAACGTCAGGATCGGGGTGCAGACCCCTCTTCCTGGAGAACAGGACGCAGGTGGTCTTTTGTGGGTTAAGGCTGAATCCATTTTCGTCTGCCTACTTAGACACCTTGTTCAGACCAAGCTGAATCTGCCGCTCACACACTGCAAGATTGCACGAGGCGAAACCTAACTGTACATCATCGACGTATGCAGAGTAAACATGTTTCTTGGGATATACAGACGCAAAGAACTCATTTTCACGATAAAGAGAGTGCAACTCAGCACCCCGCCCTGTGGCACTCCAGTTTCCTGCACAAATGGTCTTGATACAGCATTTCCCAGACGAACACGGAATGTGCGATTAGATAAATAACTTTCTATGACATTTAACATGTTACCACGTATACCAACGTGTGAGAGGTCTCTAAGTATTCCAAACCGCCACGTGGTGTCGTAGGCTTTTTCCATATCAAGGAATACAGACAGAAAGAACTGCTTATGGACAAAAGCTTCACGAATTTGCGTTTCAATACGTATGAAATGGTCGACGGTGGATCGACCCTCTTGAAACCGAAACCCGCATTGGTACGGGTCAAGCAGTTTGTTTGTTTCGAGGAAATGTATTAGTCGGCGGTTTATCAATTTTTCGAACAGTTTGCAGAGACAGCTTGTTAGTGCTATAGGCCGGTAACTCGAAACAGACGATGGGTCCTTGCCCTGCTTCAGTATAGGGACGACAATGGCCTCTTTCCAGGCGGCGGGGATCTTGCCGGAGGACCATATAGCATTGTAAAGGCAGAGGAGAGTTTTCTTTGTTTCATGGGGAAGGTGTTTTAGCATTTGATAAACTATGCGCTCAGAGCCTGGGGCAGACTTGTTGCAACAACTAAGCGACGCATAGAGCTCAGCGATGCAAAATGGCTGGTTGTATGCCTCGTCTCCGGTGCATTTTCTTTCTATTTTCTGTTTTTCTATGGTAGCCTTGTGTCTTTTAAATGTTGGCGAATAATGGGATGAGCTTGCCACATGTTCAAAATGTGCTCCCAGGCAGTTAGCTTGGTCTTCCAGACTGTCGCCTTGTGTGTTTGCCAACGGGAGTGAATAAGTTTGTAGCCCTTTTATCTTATTAACTTTCTTCCAGACTCTGCCCTCGTCTGTATACGAGTTGATGCCTGATAAAAACTTCTCCCAACTCTCTCTCCTGGCCTGTCGACGTGTTCTTCTCCCCTGCGATTTTATCTTCTTAAAATTGACAAGATTCTCCGCAGTTGGGGAGTCGCGTAGCAACCCCCACGCTTTGTTCTGTTTCCTACGAGCCTTCCGACATTCCTCGTTCCACCATGGGACACGGCGTTTGCAGGTCACACCACTTATTTCAGGTATACATTCTGAAGCGGCATCAATTATAAAACATGTAAAATACTCGACAGCAGCATCAATTCCCAGCGAAGATATTTCAGACCACGAGATACTACTTGTAAGACTTTGGAATTTCTCCCAATCTGCCATATCCAACTTCGACGGGGTGCCTGTGGTGGAGGTTCGTTTTGGAGTGGTGATCTCAGCAGTATCGGGAAGTGGTCACTCCCGTAAGGATTTTTTATAACTTCCCATTTAAGTTCAGCAAATATAGACGGGGAAGCTACACTGAGATCAATGGAAGAAAACGTTTTGTTTGCGAGATTGTAGTAGGTGGGTTCCTTCTTATTCAGGAGACACGCACCAGAGGAGAAAAGAAATTGTTCGATTAGGCGTCCTCGCGCATCGATACGCGTGTCGCCCCACAAGCTGCTGTGTGCATTGAAATCACCAAGAAGGATGTAAGGTTCTGGTAATTCATCTATAAGTGACTGAAATTCATGCTTGTGTAAAGGATAATGTGGGGGTATGTAGAGCGAGCAAATGGTAACGAGTTTACCCAGAAGTACAGCACGAACGGCTACCGCCTCAAGTGCCGTATTAAGTGGAAGTTGCTGACAGGCTACACTTCTGTCGAGTATGATGGCCACACCACCAGATGATGCGGCAGAATCCTCGCGATGTTTTCGGAAAACAATATTCTGACGTAGGAAGTTGGTGTTTCTGGAGTTTAGATGTGTTTCTTGAACACACAGCACCTTTGAATTAAATTTACTGAGAAGTTCTTGGATATCGTCTAGGTTGTGGATTAGTCCCCTAACATTCCACTGCATTATTTTATTCATGTTGGAGGAAAATAAAAGGCGCTGTGTGTTTCAAGGGGTGTGTACAGCCTATTTTACAGAGCCTTTTACAGGCGCTGTAACTGGTGTCTTGTCTTTTTTGGAGCGTTCTTGGGAGAGTCGCCTCTCCCTAGGCACTCCGTGTGCCGTCTGAGAAGTTGTGTCCATTGCCTCTTGCGAGGCGTTGGACACTCGCTCTAACGAGCGATGTGTACGTCGGTTTGGCTTCGCCTCGGAAGACGAAGCCTTTGTCCCCACCAGTGCGGAGGTTGACGGTACCTCCTTAGCCTCCGTGCTATCCTGGCTGCTGCCAGAGCTAGCAGGGGCCACTGGTGTGGCCAAGTTCGGCGATGGCAAGGCAGCCTTGGCTGCTCCCACCATAGGGGCGGCTGCCACAGCCGGCGGCTCGCTGCGCGCGGGCCCGGCAGGTGGCGGAAGCCGGTGCGACGTTGCCCCTGACGCGTCGCCTCGGCATATGTTGTGCTGTGGAATGGCAAGCACCTTTTACGTGCTTCCTTGAAGGAGATGTTCTCACGAACTTTGAGAGCGATAATTTCTTTTTCTTTTTTCCAGTTCGGACAAGACCGGGAGTAAGCTGGATGCTCACCATCACAGTTTACACAGTGAGGTGTCGCTTCACAGTTGTCTGAGGAATGACCTTGCGTTCCACATTTCGCACATGTGAGTCTACCACGGCAGCTCTGCGAGCCGTGGCCAAATCTTTGACATTGGAAGCATCTTCTGGGATTGGGAATGTATGGCCTGACAGCTAACTTTGTGTATCCGGTTTCTATGGTTTGTGGCAGATCGCAAGTGGCAAAAGTCAGGATCAGGTGTTGAGTGGGAATTTCCTTATTTTCTCTTCTGATAATGATGGGCTGTACGTTTGTTACGTTTTGTTCTTTCCAGCCTTCCAATAGTTCGGTTTCAGACAAGTCGATTAGATCTGCATCAGACACTACTCCACGTGCTGTGTTCATAGACCCATGAGGTGAGACGGTAACAGGTATGTCTCCAAATGCCACAAGCTTGTTCAATTTATTGTGCTGCGCTTTGTCACGGATCTCAAGCAGGAGGTCCCCGCTCGCCATTTTGGTGACCTTGTAACCTGGGCCAAGGGCGTCAGTCAAGCCTTTCGCAACAAGAAAAGGGGATACGGTTCGAGCTGGTTTTTCAGTTTTCTCACTGTGCACAACTTGGAATCGGGGAAAAATTTCTTTCGGTCTGAATAGGTTTAATGTTTCATCGGTGCGCCCCCTCTTGTGAGGGTGACAATCAAGTAGACGGGGAAATGCAGGTGTTCCCATATTAGTTCGGTTTATTTCGGCGGCAATGGCGGCCACCCACCACGGAGCCCAACTAGGGGACGCTGCAGCACTTAAGGTGTAAGGCTGCAGACGCCAGCCGTGCATTGCTGCTATAACCCAATATAAGATACCCAAGAGAGGGCACATACACAAGGTTAACCCGAGCCGCCTATGAAAACGTGGAAGTAACAGAAGAGAATAGGAGACAGGACAGTAAAGAAAGGAGATAGAAAAGAAAAAGGGCAGAGAGGGGGATAGGAAAAGGCGACCAGCCGGTTTCCCCTGGGTGGGTCAGCCCAGGGGGGCCGTCTACGTGAAGCAGAGGCCGAAGAGGTGTGTTGCCTCTGCCGAGGGGCCGTAAAGGTCCAAACGCCCGGCTTCGGCTCAACCCCCAGGATCCCCTTTTCCCCGGACACGGCTAAGCCACGCACGGCGACACGCGGGAGGGTCCAACCCTCATGTGCTCGGGTACGTGGTGTCGAATCGAGGAATTGCGGATTGTGTCTTCTTGCTCAATAAATATGAACTATTGTTTAAATATTGTTCTGAAAGTGTTCAATTATCGTAGCTTGTTGACATATTATGTTAGGGTAGATTAGACAATATAATATTACCATTTGTTTAACTGTTCGTCGCCAGGTGGTAATCCACGCGTTAGAGATAGTTACCACTCGAATCAAAGGAAATAGCCCCATCACCATCAGTTGTGCGGAAATCTTGAAAGTTGGTTCTTTATTCTATGACGTCGTCGCACAGGGACATTTTCCTCGTGCCGCACGTCTCGCACCGGCAAAGAGCGATGGCTGCTCGTCTCCTCCAGTTCGTTGCACAGCCATCGGATGGTTCTCTTTCACAGACGATAATGACGCCGAAACTGCTCTTCTATCAGCTCCGAAAACGCGTCTAGCACCTCAAGTCGTTGACAGGTCCGGGAGAGCAACCCGAGGCAAAGAATGAGGGGCGCCGCCATGTTTTCATGTGTATGAAGTCGTACCTTAGAGATGATCAACGCGCGCGAGCGCGCATCACCCGCGAGTCTGCGAGGCGGCACGGCCCGCGCGCGCGGCCAAGGTCGCAAGCAAACAGCCAAGCCACAGTAATGGTACGTACACACTAGCGGCAAAACGCGCGCGGCGCGCCGCCGGCGTCAAAACGCAGCAGCGGCAGTGCGGCCACACGAACCGGCGGCGCGCCGCTGCGGCAATCACGTGACAGACTAGACTCCTCTCCCCTTCTCGAACTATCCGGGAGCTGACGCGTGCAGATGATAGTGCGAAACGAGAAACAAGCGGTCGGGTGGGTCCGCATGGCACCATTTCCCGCGCGCACGTCACAGAAGCGGGCCGCTCTCATTGGTCTCCTTCATCCGCGGCACGCGGCAAACCGCAAAAAATCGGTCGAGGAGCGATCCATGCCGCGGCAGCAAAAACCTGTTTCGCGGCTGCTTTCGCGGCGCGCGTCTTGCCGCCGGCGGCGCGCCGCGCGCGTTTTGCCGCTAGTGTGTACATGGCATAACGGAACCCAAAGCGGACTACCTCTTCGCTGGTTCCACTCATGGCCGACGACGGGTTCGCTTTGAAAGTGATTGACAGATACGTGACGTGTTCAAAATTTGCGGTACCGCCGCGCTGTCTTTGACGGCCGCTGACGCAACAACAATTCTGACCAATCACGTGAGGGCAAAAGAACCGGTTTGCTTTCGGAACCGTTATAAGATCCCGCCCAAGGCCCGGTATTTTGTAGCGATGCCTTTCCGGTGCTAATGCCGTTTCGCGCTTATCGCGCTTTGTCAGTGGTCAGAGCGACGGTCCGCTCGCGTTATCAACGGGATTAGCCGGCCGTGAGCGGTGGATCAAAAGACTTGTATAGAATAAGTCATAAGACATTGCTACAAAATACCGACCCAGGAATCCTTCGGCGGAAAAGTCTGAAACGTTCGTTCCTGAGGTAAAATGTTTTGGCCCGCCACATTCAGAGAAACTGTGAACTTCCCGGTTCAGCACTTTTGTGGCAGTCGTGTAGATGGCGCTAGGTGAAAATTTTGCATGTAAGTGAAAAAATAGTACAAATTTATTACTTTCTTAGCAGTTTGTCGCTGTGATTATAGCATATTACAATAACAAATGACCATAGCTGCTAATGTTTGAGATACGAGTCCTGAGATTATGGAATGGTTTGAAGATTGCGTCGACCTTATTGATGTTACCAGTGAAAAAAAAAACAGTAAAGTTCACGCGTCCCGTACAGCGTTTCTTTTTGCTTTATTGGAAAAGTATGCGTTGAGATTTTGAATTAAGGTTTCTAATTGTCTCATCCAAAACCGCAGCTTCGTAACTTTAGTACCTTCGCGGAAAAATGGGCACAAGTAGGACCAGAATTATAAATATTGCTGAATTTCGGTCGCATTATAAGGAAAACTAATAAAGGTACATGAATGATACTTGGCGTCCTAAATGAAAATTCCTTGAACTCTCATTCTTCCGAAATTTAGCTTCCTTGAGTGTGTAGTTGCCGGGCTATTTACAACAGAATTTGCGATATTTGGCAATCTTCAAAAGCAAATTATCCAAAAAGTAAAACTTCAACATTATTTTCCTGCGTCTAGGAAATAGATAAATATGTCCTAAAGCTACAGTAAATGCGCTAGTTTCTTGTAAATATGGTCACAACTGAGAGACAGTTCGCAAAAACCGTGTATCTCATGCTTGTTCTAGAACATTTTTTTCTAAATCACATTAATCAATTTCTTTATATTATGTATAGTTGGAATCCACAAGAATTAAGCTTTATTTATGGTATATACTACAACTTGATATCCTAAGTACAAGAGCCGCCACGGTTGCTCCAAAAGTACAGAAAACAGGGGGGCTCGTGCCGCCGGAGTGGTACCGCCACCTTAATTTGTATATATTGTCGCGCAGTACTAGCGGTGAAGAAAACAGTCGCAAAACTGTGAATGAAGAAACGGACTTTTTATTGGGCGAACCTGTGCCCGCAAAAGCAAGTTGCACTCGAAGCAGAATGATAGCGGCGAACAAAGTCGGTGATCGTCGAAATCTGATCAGCGGCGAAACGCGTCGGCTTTTATACATGAGTCATGGAAGCTTCCACATTTTCCCTGTTGCCCGTGTGTCTTCCCGAAAGTACTATAGACAATTCGCGTCGCTCATGCAATCAGCTTACATAAGCGTCGGTTACAACAGACAACGGATAGAAGCATCGATAACGTTGGAGAAACTTTCGATATATGCAGGTGCATCCTGCGCCTAGCGATTATATTTAACATTTGTTAGCCGGTGAAAAGCCGTCACTGGTGAAATATAAACATGTATAGGTGTCAATACCCTCCTCTTAAAAAGCATCCTCCCGATGCTACAAACACGAAAGCGAAAACCAAACCACGTGCAATAAGGAAAAAAACAATAACAAAGTACCTAAGTTCGTCAGCGGGCCTAAAATGACTTAAGACGCACCACGTGGATGACTTGAGGTCGTGCGCAGCGCCGCTGTGACTGTGCAATGCCGTCAGGCACGAGCTCATAGTCCAGTGCGCCAATACGTCGGCTGATCTTATAGGGTCCGAAGTAGCGACGTAACAGTTTCTCGCTAAGCCCTCATCGGCGTATCGGAGTGCAGACCCAAACACGGTCGCCGGGCTGGTATTCCAGGTGGCGTCGTCGAAGATTGTATTGCCGACTGTCGGTCCTCTGCTGGTTCTTGATGTGCAGGCGGGCGAGCTGTCGACCTTCTTCGGCACGCTGCAAAAATAGGTGGCAACGTCGAGATTTTCTTCGTCGGTGACGTCCGGTAGCATGGCGTCAAGCGTCGTTGCCGGGTTCCTTCCGTATATAGACCAGGTTGAACGGCGGCATGTGCGTCGTTCCTTGCACGGCCGTGTTGTATGCGAACGTCACGTATGGAAGGATGGCATCCTATATCTTGTGTTCGACGTCAACGTACATTCCCAGCATGTCGGCGATGGTCTCATTTAGGCACTCGTTGAGGCCATTCGTCTGTGGGTGATAGGCGGTGGTCCGGCGATGGCTTGTCTGGCTGTATCGCAGGGTGGCTTGAGTTAGTTCCGCCGTAAAGCCCGTACCTCTGTCGGTGATGAGGACTTCTGGGGCACCGTGACGCAGGAGGATGTTCTCAACTAAGAACCTAGTTACCCCTGCGGCACTGCCTTTGGGCAAGGCTTTTGTTTCGGCGTAGTGGCTGAGGTAGTCCGTAGCTACGATGATTGATATATTCCCGGACGTCGACGTCGGGAAAGGCCCCAGTAAGTCCATCTTGATCTGCTGGAAAGCTTGGCGAGGTAGTTCGTTCAGCTGTAGAAGTCCGGCTGGCCTTGTCGTCGGTATTTTGCGTCGCTGACACTCTCGGCATGTCTTTACGTAATGCGCGACGTCAGCAGTGAGGCGAGGCCAGTTGTATTTTTCTTGTTTCCACGCGAGCGTGCGGGAAAAACCGAGGTGTCCAGCCGTCGGGTCGTCATGGAGAGCTTGCAGAACCTCTGGACGCAATGCTGAGGGTACCACGAGGAGGTAGTTGGCTCGGAGTGGCGAGAAGTTCTTCTTAAGGAGAATGTCGTTTAGCAAGAAAAACGACGCCAATCCTCGCCTGAACACCTTGGGCACAATGACGGTCTTGCCTTCCAGGTAGTCTACAAGGCTCCTTAGTTTCGGGTCGGCTCGTTGTTGTTCGGTGAATTCGTCGGCACGATGAGTCTCAAGAAAGTGTCATCCTTTTCATCTTGTGGCAGAGGTTCGACAGGGGTGCGAGACAAGCAGTCGGCGTCAGAGTGCTTTTGTCCGGACTTGTAAACGACGGTGATGTCGAATGCCTGAAGTCTCAGACTCCATCGTGCGAGGCGACCTGAAGGATCCTTCAAGTTAGCTAGCCAACACAAGGCGTGGTGGTCACTCACAACGTTGAAGGGCCTGCCATAGAGGTAGGGGCGAAACTTTGATGTAGCCCAGATGATGGCGAGGCACTCCTTTTCTGTTGTCGAATAATTTGCTTTCGCCTTCGACAGCGCCCGGCTAGCTTAATTTACAACCATTTCTAGTCCGGCATTCCTCTGCACAAATACGGCACCGAGTCCTACACTGCTTGCGTCGGTGTGTACTTTGGTATCGGCGTTTTCGTCGAAATGCGCAAGTATTGGCGGCGATTGCAGGGGTCGCTTCAGTTCTTTAAATGCTTCGACTTGCCGCGTCTTCCACTTGAACTCGACGTCGGTCTTCGTGAGGTACGTCAGTGGCTCGGCGATCCGTGAAAAGTCCTTGACAAAGCGCCTGTAATATGCGCACAGTCCAAGAAATCTACGCACTGCCTTCTTGTCGGTGGGCGGAGGAAAGTCAGTGGTGGCCGCAGTTTTCTGTGGGTCAGGGCACACTCCAGACTTGTTGATGACGTGGCCCAAAACCAAGAGCTCCTCTTATGCGAAGCTGCACTTTTCTGGCTGAGTCAGGAGGTCTTGATTGCTTGAAGAACTGTTTCAAGGCGCCGCAGGTGTTCCTCGAAGCTTGAGGCAAACACAACGACGTCGTCCAAATAGATGAGGCAAGTCTGCCACTTCAAGCCTGCCAGTACTGTATCCATGACGCGTTCAAAAGTTGCAGGTGCCAAGCAAAGACCAAATGGCATGACCTTGAACTCGAACAGTCCGTCTGGTGTTATAAAGGCAGTCTTCTCCAGGTCCCTCTCGTCGAATTCGATTTGCCAGTAGCCGGTTCTGAGGTCCATCGACGAAAAATACTTTGCGTTGTAGAGTCGATCCAAGGCGTCGTCAATCCGTAGGGAGAGGGTATAAGTCCTCCTTCGTGATTTTGTTGTGGCGACGATAATCGACACAGAAACGTGGGGTTCCATCCTTCTCATTGACTAACACCACGGGGGACGCCCACGGAATCTTGAACGGCTGGATGATGTCGTCACGTAGCATTTCGTCTACTTGTTGCCTTATCGCTTCGCGTTCGCGCGCCGGAACTCTGTACGGGCTCTGACGGAGTGGGCGGACATATTCGGCGGTAATGATGCGGTGCTTGGCGACAGGGGTTTGTCGAATTTCTACGACGACGACAAGCAGTCCTTGTAAAGCAGGAGCAGAACATTTAGCTGTGCTTTCTTATGCCTGGGAAGGTTCTGATTGGCGTCGAAAGCTGGTTCAGGTAATACAGTCGTCGTTGCAGGTGCGATAGAATCGGCGCTAGTACTGCTGGCTTGTACTATTTCGTCGATGTAGGCGACTGTGGTGCCTGTGTTATTGTGATTTTATTTGTGGCTGAAATTCGTGAGCATCACTCTTGCTTTCCCTTCACGTAGCTCAGCTACGCCTCTAGCGACGCAAATTTCACGGTCGAGTGATGATCGCCCTCGATGACGCCCTCCATGTCTGCAGGCACTTCGGTACCGACGCAAATCATTACGCTGGCGCGAGCGGGAACAGTGACTTGTTCTTCAAGCACATTCAAGGCATGGTAACTGATGTTTGTATCCGGTGGTATCGCGTTGTGCGTTGAAAGCGTTATCTATTTGGACCTTAGGTTGATGACTGCACCGTGTTGATTTAGACAGTCCATGCCTAGGATGACATCCCTGGAGGAGTGCTGCAGGATTACGAAGCTCGCCGGGTAAGTGCGGTTGTTTACCGTGACTCGCGCTGTGCAGGTTCCAGTCGCCGTTATTAGGTGGCCTCCCGCTGTCCGGACATCGGGTCCCTGCCAGGCCGTTTTCACCTTCTTCAACTTGGCGGCGAACGAGCCGCTGAAGACAGAATAGTCGGCTTCAATGTCGACGAAAGCGGTGACATTATGACCGTCATCTGGCATTGCGGTTAACTCATGGCGTCGGATAGCTCCGCTGCTGCTACGTCGCGTCGGCAGGTCTTCTTTCAGGGGCGAAGTGTTGTCAAGGCTCTTGCCAGGTGGCGTGCTGGTACCTCGTCGGGATGATTTGCGAATATTTTCCGTCGCTGGCGGAGGATCTTAAACATTGCGTCGTACAGCAACCTAACCTCCATCGGTTGGTGCTTTTAGTTTCCACGGTAAGGGCTAGGAGATCGACCCAGTACTGGGCCTGCGTACAGCCGGCGATGCGGCGAGATGTAGAGGCCTGGAGACGGCGAGCGTGAGGGTCGTCGTGGTTGCCACTGGGATCCGGCGAGGTAGTCGGCGATGTCACGTGGCCGCTCATCTAGCTGTGGACGTGGCGCGTGGACGGCGAACCCTCGTAGGCCCATCTCAGCGGTATGGGCATCGGCGGTAGACATGGCCGGCTTCCCCGCAGTGATAGCAGAGCAGGCGGTGATCGGGGGCTCGCCAAATGTCCGTCTTCCTCTGGTAGCTGCCCTGTGCGACGTGCGGGCGTCCTGGCGGCGGCGGCAGCGGTGGACGACGGAACTGCGGCACTGCGGGGCCCTGTCGCGAGCGTGGAGGGGGACCTTGACGGCGGGCGATGGCGGCGTAGGTCATCGCGTCCGGCTGTGGTTGAGGCGACGCCGGAACTTCTGGCACTTCCCGTGACCGCTGAATCTCTTCTGTAACTATTTCAATGTTCGAGGCCACCAGTGGCTGAGAGTTTGGGCATAACTTCTGCAGCTGTTCCCGCACGACCGCTCTGGTCGTCTCTCGCAGGTCGTCGGCGCCAACGCTTGAGCGTCGGTGTAGTTCGTCAGCGCATGGCGGTTGTATTGCTTGGCGCGGATTTCAAGCGTCTTCACGATCCTTGTGGCCTCCAAAACAAATTCAGCAAGAGCCTTGGGCGGGTTGCGTATCAATCCGGCGAGGAGCTCTTGTTTGACTCCAGTTATCAAAAAGCGAACTTTTTTCTTTTCTGGCAGGTTGGGGTCGGCATGCTCTAACAGGCAAACCATCTCCTCCGTGAAAATCGTGAGTGATATTCTACTTGGGCAGTTGCAAGGAGAACTTCTGCCCTTTACTTGCGTACAGCGCTTGTAAAGGTCTGCAGGAAGCCGTGGCGGAACAGGTCCCATGTTGTAAAGGTCGACTCCTGATTCTCGAACCACGTCATGGCGGCATCTTCCAATGAGAAGGAGACATGGGGCAGATTGGCGCTGTTCAAGTTGTTAAATACAGCTACCCTTTCATACGTCTCTAGACAGCTTTCTGGATCCTCAAAAGTTGATCCGCGTAACGTCGGTGGCTACCGTGGGTGCTGTAACACGATCGGTACGGGCGGCACTGGTGCTGTCATTGTTGATCCGGTCATGGCCGTGCACTTCCTGGTCTTCCCGGGAAGAAGTCCGTATTCCGGGGGTGAGTTTTGTAGCCTGAGGCTAGCTCGATGATCCGGGACAATGCTGGTGCTGTGTTCGGGGTTCGGGCTTGGATCACGGCTTTTCGAGAGCGTCCGGAACATGAACACAAAAGCACCTCCACCAGATGTCACGTATAGTGACGGGGGAAGAGAACAGTCGCAAAACTGTGAATTAAGAAACGGTGTTTTTATTGGGCGAACGTGTGCCCACAAAAGCAAGTTGCACTCTAAGCAGAACGATAGCGGCGAACCCAGTCGGCGACCGTCGAAATCAGATCAACGGCGAAACGCGGCGGCTTTTATACATGAGTCATCGAAGGTTCCACATTTTTCGCTGGTGCCCGCGTGTCTTCCAGAAGGTACTAGACAATTCGCGTCGCTCATACACTCAGACTACATAAGCGTCGGTGACAACAGACAACGGATAGAAGCATCAATAACGTTGGAGAAACTTCCGATACATGCAGGCGCGTCCTGTGCCTAGCGATAACGTTTAACATTTGTTAGCCCGTGAAAAACCTCCGAGAGGATCTAGAGAAGATTGCCCACCTTAGTCATGTAATATATGCGGACTACATTACCATTTGGACAACTCGAGGCTCGGATGACTCGGCAGGTCGCCCTGCAAGCGGCGGCAGACGATGCCACCGAATTTTCCATAGAGTGCAGCCTGGAATGCTCCCCAGAAAAATAGAAGCTCCTCGTCATCAAAAAGAAATCCAGTAGGAAAAGCACAGGTAGAGAAGCCATAGTAATGCACCTCAACCAAAAACCTATACCCAGAGTCGAAACATTCCGCACATTAGGTACCTACATGCATACAGGTCCCAATAACCACACTAACAAATAAAGCAAGCTGCCTACAGCGTAGCACGCATGATCAATAGAGTTGCCAGTCGCAGACATGGCATGAAGGAAGAAGACCTTCTACGCTTGCCTCAGGCCCTTATCGTCTGCATAGTTACGTCCGCGACACCTTACGTCAACCTAACATCAACAAAAAAGCTCAAATAAACGCGTTACTGCGGAAAGCGTACAAACAAGCCCTCGGCCTTCCCTCAGGCACGGGAACAACGAAACTTCTAGCGCTGGGCATCCACAACACCTTAGAAGGACTAATTGAGGCACACCGACATGCGCAAATCACACGCCTCAACCTCATTAGAACAGGCACAGCAACTCTTCGAAGCTTGCAATGCCCCGTGGCGACAACCAACAGTGAACAAATACTCCTCAAGTCCCTACTTGAGCAAATAATGGTGGTTCCTATTCCGCGTAACATGCACCTGGAAGATCACTTGGGCAGGACAAAATCACGAGCGAAAGCCATTGGAAGGAGATACGGCACTTTCTCCACTGTTCGCTGGACATATGCGTCATGTACCCGAATGGGGAGGGCATGGTAATCAGCGTGGCTGGACACAAACAGCAGGAACTGGTGTCCGCCTCTGTTTGTACGCAGAACGTCGCCGCAGCTGAAGAGCCTGCCATTGCCCTCGCCATCCCGGCATTGATACAGGATGATAAAATATATATTCTTACAGATTGTCAGCATGTCGAGCCTACATGAACGGCCATGTATACATAAAGTTACGTGCGATATTCTCAACCGCCTCAAATAAGTACAACGCACCACGATAATCTGTACACCGGGCCCCCGGTACGACTAAGGTCGGATCACGAGAATCGCGCCGCCGAAGTGGCGGCGAAACATAGGTGCTTCGCACTAGATCCGGAGATACAAGAAACTGAGCAAAAGCGCATAGAGAAAGAAATTCAACAAGAGGGGACACTCGGCAAAAACTGGCAACAGGAAACACGTCACCCTACGTCACGCTATACTTTTGACACCGAACGTTAGCTGCCGCGAGCATCGAAAAAAAAGAAAGTGAACTTAAGTTAACAGGCATTTATTTATTTTTTTAATTCTTTCCCGCGAAAACTAAAACGTTTTGCGTATAAATGAACTTAAGCTTTGCGACTTATTTTCCTTGCTTTACCTAGCCACAGGTCAGTGACGCGCCAGATACATGCGTCATCCGCCAGACACTCCCCCGAAGCCAGCGAGGATGGCTGCGCGCGCGTTTCAGCGCTCGCGCGCGGCGACCCGTCTGTCTGATTCTTTTTTTCTTTTTTAAATGTAACCTGGTTTATTGGGCTCTCGGCGTATTCTTGCGTTCCTTCTGCACTGGGACAAGACACCACTGCACTATTGAACTACGGCAAGGTGAGAAATCTTGTTTCACAGTCGACGACGCAATTAGGCTTACGGCACGGGACCGAGACTTAAGACGCAGTTAGCGAAAAACAGCTCGGCCATCCTGGCGCAGTTAATTTGAGTTAATTAATCGTGCTGAGACATGTTTCCGACGCTTCCTATGGGACTATTGTAACTTATTTCGGTTTTTGAGCCACACTGGCCGCACAGGGCGCCGTGTCGCAGTTAGCGAGAACTCAGCCGTGGTGTGTAGTCTAGTGCATCTTCCTAGAAGTTTGTGCCGCTTTCTCTGACGCCAGACATTACTGAAAAGTAATTTCGTTACTTTCTGGGGTACTTTTGAGGCACGCTGGCCGCACAGCGCGCTGTGACGCAGTTAGCGATAAGCAGCTCGGCCGTGGTGATAAAGTTTGGCGTGTAATGAATCTTAGAGGGACAAGTCTGTGACGTTTTTTGTGGCTCCGCAGCAACATATATCCTTCTTTCGGTACTCACGCCTGTTGAAAACGCGATGGCCGATTGCCAAGAGTGGTAACATGGGGTGTTCTGCTGGCGCCGGCAGAACGCGCGAACGACGAACATATCAGAAACTTGTAATTCGAAAATTACGTCTTCTAAAGGACTGAAAAAAGGCATTGCACCCACGCATTTGTCTTGAGAGCCTGTTGCGTCCGTCTCTATGTATGTAGCGTACCGTCGCGTCGCCCGAGGCCAAGTTTTGGAAACGCGAAGTCGCTCGTGTATTTGTACTGCCAAAGTGCAGGAAATAATTCTCGGAAATGGGGGAACGCTTGGAAATCAGATGTTTTCATATATGTTTGAGATGAGTCGGGTATTTTCTACGCCATGTATGTAAAAGCGAATTGCTTTTTGTAAGGCCGCCCATTCACCTCTTTCGCACGTTTCGCCTCGCAGTATTCCTATGTCTAAATACCAAAATGACTCATGCTTGTAACATGCTGTTACGTGCTTGCAAATGTAACATGCTTGTAATTTACTTTTTTTTCAGCTGGTACCGTCCGGTGGAGCTTCATACAGGAACTACTGCCTTACCTGCTGGTGTCACAACGTTGGATGAACGCACGAAAAGCGTGGAACGAGCTTTTATAGAAAGCAAAATAAATATTTCCTCATTGCACAAAAGGTCTTGCGTCTACTTTGTGAAATTGCACGTGGCACAGATTCGATGGGACTTTAGGAGATCGTTCGCAATCATTTTTTACTAAATAATAAACCGATTTTGCACGAAGAGCACAAAAAAACAAAGGAAAATGGGGGGGGGGCGCAGCCGGCGTGCTAGGTTGCGTTCAAAATACGCGCGCCCAAAACCGAAACCGGAAGTGATGCAAGCGATCGACACCGACCGCTTGGCGCGCTGCAGTCAATTCGGCCGCTGGGCCCTATGGGAGTGTCCCCTCTTGTTGAATTCCTTTCTCTATGAAAAGCGTTTGAGCATCGAGAAACCACCAGATACACTTATGACCGAGCGTTCGTTGCTCCTTGGGCTGTCCATGATTCCGGGGTGATCTTGCGCAAAGCGTGGCCGAGTCTCGAAGCATAACCTCGCAAAAACTTGGCGGAACCGAGATAAAGCTAGGTGGGGTCGCCAGCTTCGCTATTTGCCCTGTCTTCGCAACACTAGAGTAACGCTGCCACAAATTTTTTTTCTCTTTCTTACTCGAGACCTTTTCTTATTTCCTTTCAATTTGACGACAGCCCATTAGATAATACCACTAACCAACTCGCCCAAATAAGCCACTCTGACATTTCAGTATCACTAGTTTGATCACTGCGTCATTTAGCAGAACAGAAGGCCATCAGCCGATCACATGTGAGGTTAGTAAAGATGGTAGTGCTGTCTTGCGTGCGAGCTATTCTGCAAGAAATCCTGCAGCACCCCCATCAGTGAAGTCGGGAGGATCAGCGAAGAAAGCGTCGCTTTAAAGAGTCACACGACGGTGACCAGTGTGCAACGCTAATGCGTTACCAGTGCTGCATGCACAGGATTTGGTTACCATTCCTGAGGCCGTCGAATCATTGGGGGTCTTAGTGTGTATCTTCCGCCGTGGTATTTGAGTGTCAACGATGCTTTCTGACTTAAACTACTACGCTCCTGGATGATGCTCAAGTGCACACGAGTTTTCTAAAAATAATCTGGCGCTTCTGTAGGCGGTATGATGAAGACGCCGCGAATAATAATATTAATATTAAATTACTGGCATAAGAGTTCCACCAGCACTAATACACGATAGGCCTGCCAAAACCGCATTGGCCTTGAAGGGCAGAGCCGACAGGCAGTGTTTATAAAACTGTAACATCGCGGACACCACATTATTTAGGAACGTTATTTAGCAGGAACATGCGAGATAACAAAGCTCAACAGCAATGAGTGGAGAAATAAAATAAAAACAAGCCACGTAACTTACGCGGAAATGTAGTGAGAGGTAGCATGTATAATATAAAGCGAGGAAATAGTGATCATGCAGCTATATATTACTCGAAAAGCGGCGATTCTTTCGTGCTCAGATCCAGCGGTAACATTTGAAGATGAAACAAGAAAAAAAAAGTCGCAACTTCACCCGGAACGCAAAGCACCGATTGCGATAGCAAATTAGCAGAGAGTCATACGAAGTAAGGATAGTACTTTTATCGGCCATATGGTGTTGTAAGCACTCGCTTGCTAACTAAATTAACAAGCATAGTGACGCTGGCGTGAGGAAACACCGCACAGCAGCGAGGGAAGTGACCTTCGTGCTATTGTCTGTCGCATCAACGCCCGCTGGGTGCCGAGAACACAGAGATGAAGCATTTGCTTTAGTTTATATTTCTTTTTAAGCGAAAGGCACTTGCTGGTGGTTGATTGGAACAGGGGGCTATGAAGTAATTACGAGTGTCCTGGCCGTATCTGGTAGAGCAGCGAATCACCGGAACATATTCGACTTTATACTTATTTGACCAAGAATGCCTCAAGATAGCCGTTTGTATGAGAAGTGCTTTAAAATTTAAGCATCTTAAAGCTTTGAAAAGGTCAGTGCCGGAAACTAATCCTAAATCGTAGCTAATTATTTTCAGAATAGATGGAAGCATACAATGTTTTCAATTTTTTCATCGAATGGCCCAGTGACCGACCACCGCAATCCCATAACGAAGTATACAATAACACAGTGCTTGTAGAACCATATTACGAACAGATATTGCCGTATAATATCGAATGCTGTAAATTGTACCTGAAACTGCACGAAGCGTTGAGCATACATAAGCCAGGTGGGAATTCAGGCGAAGTCACTATCAAGTAAGACGCCCAGTTATTTAACAAATAAAATAAATGAAATGGGCGTGCAGGTACAAGGAGAAGTTGAAGGATGTGCGAGTTGTGGAAGGTTTAAGCTCACTTTCTTCAAGGGATTGTAGAAACAAATACGATGTTTTAGAGACATTCATTTAATCACATTTTATCGAGCCAATTCATAACGCTATTCGCTTCATCTTGCAAAAGGGAGAGTGCATCTGAAAAACGAGAATGTTGAGACAATATATATGTGTCGACGGCGTACTGACATATACATGGTGTTTCAACGAACACTTTCACGTGGATCCGCCTGGTGAACTCCACGGCTACAATTTGTAAATTGCAATATGGGCCATGAGCTAATTAGTTAAAAACTTAATTGTGAATTTTTAATTAGTTGATTATGCATTTCAATTTTTTGTGCAAATAGTGTCCGCCTATTGGAGTAGATCAGCTCATTAATTAGAATTTGGCTATCTGCCACAGGCAACCTTAAATAAATTGTGAAAGTGTTCGCTGAAACACCCTGTATAGGTAGGAATAGCAGCGATGAGATCATTGACCTATAAATTAAAAAGAAGAGGAGTTAATATATATTCCTGACATACTACGGATTTTATCAAGGTTATATTACTCCGGTACTCTTATAAGGAGGCTAATTTCCTTCTCTCGTCTAAAAAGTTAGTGTGCACTTTTAGAAAGGACATGTGAAATCCCACAAACGATAATTTAGTTAATAAAAGACTATGACTTACATTGTCGGAACGATTGCTAATATCTAGAAAGAGAGCACATGCAACCTGGTTAGCATCGAAAGCTGAATTTATAAGGTCTGAAATATCCTCCAAGAGAGCCTGTGTGCCTTTACCTGGTATAAAACCGTACTGAGTACTTGAAATGATGTTATTCCATCGAGATACTTACCATGACTTGCAGCAGATGTTTTTCTAATGCGTGAGAACTACACGATTGAACTGAGATTTTTAGAAGGGTAGAAGGGTAGAAATAAGATGATGAAGGGCTGGTAGAACGACGAATACTCGGACTAGGCATACATGGTAGAACTGAGACGACGAAGAAAACAGGACGACGATCTTTCAATCAAGCCCATTATATGGAGGCGACTGCATGACAATGGCTACAGCAGATGACGTTTCCATGATAACGTTATTGCGTTAGCTTAGGAGCATTCAAGTGAAAAAAGTATCAGTCTGGAATGATACAATCTGGTCACACAAACACAAAGACACACCACACACACACAAATACGCACGCACGCATACACACACACCCGCACGCACAAACACACACAAACACAAACACGCGCAGACACACGCCCCCACAAACACACATACGCACATATGCACAAATACACACACAAACACACACGCACGAACACAAAAACACACACATGCACACACACAAATACAAACACACACACACGCACAAACATACACACACAAACACACACACAGGCGCGCACACGCATACGCACGCACACACACACACACGCAAACACACTCGCACACACACAAACGCACAAACGCACACGCACACAGAAGCCCGCACAAACACACGCACGCACACGCACACACACAAACACACACACACATGCACAAACACACACACACAAACACACGCACACATAAACACACACACACATACACTAGTCTGCTATGGACCACAGTTCGTTGCACTTCGTTCATCCAAGAGGCAGAGCGCGCGTCGAGTGAGCTTTTCAACAAAACTTTGCAATGTGATGATTGTGGTTTAAAGCACCGAACCCGGGCCTCAAAGAGGTGCAACGTAATGCAAACGCGTTTCTATCGCATTCACCACTAAATCGTCGCTGAAGTTTTTGTCGCACAGTACACGGTGCACTACCGCCTTGGAACTGTTCCACACCATCACCACGAATCTCGCTTTCGAACACAGGTGCGCAGGCGGGGCCCTTCAGCCTCAATGAGTCACCAAATGAGGAAACGAATAAAGATTGGAATAAGAGTGGGTATCAAAGTATTGACCGAATGAGCCCCTCACGGTCAGCTTTATCATTGCTCAGGTGAGTTAACCTTCAACGCTGCTATTTCTATGTTTAAATCCAATGGCTTATTCGTTGCTGGGCAAATCAGTTAAGCAATGGTTTTGTTCGTTGCTGGTGCTTGTGTCAGGGAAGGTTGAGAGTATCTGGGCTCAATACTGAGCAATCAAAAGCAACCCTTCTTACGTACTTAATTTAGCCCAAACATTTGAACTAACAATAGATAAGAATATAATCAAAGCAGAGCACGAAAGGGATGAGCATTGGTGAGCACAAGCTGGAAGTTCCTAGCGAGATAAAAATGTCATATTCGTGTTTGTATATTCACCTAAAAATTAGCGTAGGTTGCACTGGAGGTGGAATGCTAAAGAGACAGCAGAGCTAATGGACACCTACCTAGTCTCGGCTTTTGGGCTAGGCTAAGCACTACCAAGTCAACCCCAGCATTTTCGGAATTTATTGATTATTGATCGATTAGCTATTGATTGGCTATCGTTGACTGACTAAGCTTATGTAGACCAACTATGCTTAGCTTCTTCTTTCTGGAGTTTTACGTGCCAAACCAGTTCTGATTATGAGGCACGTCCGTACTGGAGGGCTCTGGAATAATTTTGACCATCTGGGGTTCTTTAAGGTGCACAGAACGCAAGCACACGGGTTTTTTTGCATTTCGCCTTCACCGAAATGCGGCAGCCGCGGCCGCGATCCGATCCCGTGACCTGGCGTGCTTAGCTAGACTTAGCCATGCTCAGCTTCGCTAGTTTACAGCGGTACGTGCCAGTTGCGCTTGGACCCTTTCTTCACTACCGCCACGATCGGCCCACATTTTCTGATCACGACTCATTTACTAACGGTCGGAAAACAGCTCCGCTGTCAAAAAAGAAAACACAAAAATACTTCGGATTGTGAACGAGCAAGCCTGTGTTCGTAAGCAGTGGCTGTGAGACCTAAATAAGCTGAGTGATACCAACCAAGAACTATACGCACAAGTGCACTGCAGCCAGGCTGTATGACGCAGAGGATCAGTGCCGTCATATGTAAGCTTTATTTGGTTTGATGAGTGTCACGGCCAAAACTTCACCAAAACCCGAAGAAAATTTCTGAATATTGTTAAGAGCAAATTAGAGCTGGATGGGTCCGTCATGTTTGCCATAGCGCACAAAATTGGTGCTTTCACTGATGAGAAATGCAGACGAGTTACTGTGAAGCTCTCTACTTATAAAACAAAAGAAATAAGGCTGTCAAGCATCTCAGGCTTAAATGTTGCTGAGAGTCAAGGCAACACGTAATCTTGGGAAGAATAAGGCAAATAACATAACATGGCATTTCAACAGCTCTATGAGAAACTGTTTGTGGGCAAGAAATGCTGCAAGTACAGCCAAACCGATCACATCGAAAACAGCCTGTATACCTGTGTTCGAAAACTTTCACGCTTGATATGGCTGCACGATTTTTTAAGGGCGTTCAACAAACATCACTATCAAATCTCTATATTAACTAACTTGGAATGAGCGCTGTCAAACGACAAGATTGGCTTCATGCTGCGCGGTTCATAGCACCAACACACGCATTTAATTCGATGCGTAAATCGAGAAACCGGATGAAACTGCCGTTTGGCAATCTTTGGGTCGCTAAGATAGGCTTCGCACAACTTAGAATCATCTGCAACACAATGCTCAATGCTCTGCGGGTTGCTCGAAAATCGCCTGGTTGTATCTACAAATACAAAAAATTATATACAGATTTAAAAACTATGGTGAAACATTAATCAAACAATTATGGTATAACTCAGCACAGGATGACATTCGATGGTAATGCAATTAGTAGTCAAAGTTGCAACACACCGCATTTCTCAAGTCACCTTTAGCATCTGAAACTTCCGTTACGTTGGCTATATACGACATACTTCGGTGCAATCCTTTTTCAAGCGAAGCTTGTATTGGCTCAGAAGTTTCGGCGGCGTTGTAGTCCCGCAAAAAGTCACGAGTGGCGCATACCCGCATATTCAATGTCAGGGCTTCCGAAACCAAGGCGAAACATCAACGTCGTCTTGCCCTCCCGGACCCCGACAACGGTGGTGCACGCCTTGGCAACCCTAGCTCCAACTTCCCCGGTGCGACAGCCAGGTTTCAACCCGAGTTTATCAACTGGAACTTCGGAGCCAGCTAGAGTTCGTGCGACCGGTTGTGGTTCCAGCACAACGTGGTACTCGTCAGTGCAATTCCTTCCGAGGAACACCGAAGAAGCACACGACAAGCTTCACTTAGCCCATTTTCATCAACAGGGCAGGGGCTGTAGATTTATTTATAATAGCACTTGCTTGCTCCCAGGTCGTCCAGGAGCATGTCGGCTTTATGACGACTGTATGACGCCGACGCAGTGACGACGACAGAATGATAAATAAGAAATTACGTCGATGGTACGAAAAAGGCGGTACGATGACGACGGGAAGACGACAATGAGAAGAGAATTGCCAAACGATGGCGACGGTATAGAAGCGTCTACGTGATGATGAGAACAAGAGGACATGAATGTGGACATTTGTTGAGTGCATGACGATGATGGCATGTCGCCCACAGTATGATGAGAATTGCACGACGCAGCCTAAATAACGATGGCATGACCGCGTGACGACGACGGTGACATGACAGCCGCAGCCTAATCATTATTGAGTGACGCCAGCATGATTACGATAGAATGCCAAACAAGGAATGACATCGGTGGATCGACGAATGTGCTCTGACGACGATAGCATGATGGCCCGGAAGAGATGACGATGATGAAACGAAAGTATGATTACGACAGCCGGACGACTCTGTGATGGCGATGACGTTACGACGATGGCAAGAGGAGAGTCGTATGTAAAATAGTGACGCTCATAAAGCAACCACGATGGCATCACGACGACGATGACATCGAATGCACGCCGACAATAGTGCGAAGACGCAATAACGACTATGGGAGGACAGTGGTATGAGGGCGATAGGATAACGACGCGTCAACGATGAGGGCAACCGCATGACGAGTCTCACGCCGACGTTGGAATGTCACCGACGACGCAATTACCCCGACGGCAAGACGACGACAGTATGAGAACACATACATGATAGTGACTGGATGACGACGATGACATGACAATGGCGGCATAATCAAGATTGAATCACAAATGCATATTTGCGATAAAATGACGAAGAAGGATTGACATGGATGAAAGAATGAAGGCGGTATGACGACATTGGGGTGACGTTGCTGAAGTGAAGATGGTAAAGCATTCAGTGTGACGACGATGACATGAGGACAGGGGTATGATGAGGACTTTGTGACGACGATGACATGACAGTGTTATGAGGAAAATAAGGTGACGACGAGTTTACGATGACTATAGCATAACGACGACTGTATGACGAAGCTTTCATGACGGTGATGACGTGACGATGAAGGCATTACGAGAGTACAATGTCGAACCAGTAGTGACGTCGATGGAACGACCATGACTGCATCACGACAGTGCTCTGACAGCGAATGCATTACGACAGTATGACGATGATGGCCTGACGAAGACAGCATGGCGAGAGTCGAACGACACAGCCGGAATAATGATGATGCAACGACCACAATGGCATCACGACCACGAGCACACGACTAGTTACCCAAGGTGGTAGAAAACACATGCCACCGCGTAATTTAATTTAATGCCACTGAATGATCGGAGAAAGAGGCTAAGTGACAGACAGACGGACGGACGGACGGACAGCCGGGCAGACGGACGGAAGGAGAGACGGACGGAAGGAGAGACGGACGGAAGGAGAGACGGGCGGACAGACGGGCGGACAGACGGGCGGACAGACGGGCGGACAGACGGGCGGACAGACGGGCGGACAGACGGGCGGACAGACGGGCGGACAGACGGGCGGATAGACGGACGGACAGACGGACGGACAGACGGACGGACAGACGGACGGACAGACGGACGGACAGACGGACAGACAGACGGACGAACAGACGGACGGACGGACAGACGGATAGACAGACTCGTGAAAATATGTCGCTCTAAGTAAGGGCTGTGCACGAGCTTATACAAAGATCATTTCTGTAGAAACGTACCCCTTCCCATGTTGAGAACAAGGAATTCAAACAGATTGACAGACACAGAACCTGGTGTGACAGAGATTGATTGGAACGTAAATGCCTGGTGTGATCATAACTGCCACGGTTTCATACTCATCTATGCATTGTTCAACGTGCGAAGGTGGGCTATTAGGAATCGAATAATACAAGTATTTTATGTCTCTCGACAAAACCGAAAACTTGACCCGTGACTTCTTTAGCGCTATCAGAAAGAGAATTGTTTGCTTGTGTAAATACTATGCAGAGCCCACGTGCAGTGGGAATCGATGGAAGCGAAGCTTTCTGTGCTGTTTGCTTTGACTGACGATAATAAGCGAAGATGTCGACGGCCAATGTGTAATTTTTTCAACGTTTATTCCAGCACCAGATTGGTGAGCTGATATGAACGTTACCTTGCGTGCCCCCACTGTTTGTCTGCGTCGTACACAGCACACAGGGGGGGGGGGTTGCTTGAGGCGTTCGTGTGCGCCATACTTCATAACCTCTCATAGGGTTGAGAAACCAATTATTCGGCAAGATTAACCAGTGCATGCTGAATTGTTTACGCGTGATGACTTCATACCTCGTCGTCGTTTTATGGCATTTACCTTTGCCAATGCGTTCCCGCGCATTTATATGTTTGTCCTTCGTAATAACAGCAGCACTTCTTATTCAACACATCATGTCGTTCTCAACGTGCGTTAACCCTTTTCTGATTCCCTAGCGTTGTGACCATTCGGATATGTACAACTAACCAGCCTTTGTTCCCGCTTTAATTACGGTAACATAAGTGTTACCTAATGGCTTTCATGAAATATTATTTACTAGACCATTAACTTATTTGTGTCTTCTAGTCCTAAATAAAAAAAAAACTACTGAAACTGCACTCGACGGTGCAGGCAGTCTATGCGCACCGTCGCAGGAACTGGTATGCAATGAACTACTGTATCGGCTCATGTAAAGGACCATTTATGACCTCTATTCCCTATGATGACCTCTGTCGACGGTGAGAAACGAAGTAACATGTTACGGCTTAATTTTATGCATCCACCTTCCCGAAACCTCAAGCCACAAGATCTTTAGGTTAGCACATTTACGAGTACTAGTAGCTGGCATTCATGGTACTCACGGTTGTCTTTTCGACCTGTACATGAAAACACGAATTGTGAACCCATTGTACATGATATCTGGCAGATTAGTTTCGTAGTCATTGCTCCGTACGAACCCGTTCTGTTGGAGACAGCAAGAATGCGAATAAAAAAACACCGCGTGATAAACGCTAAACTACGCTCTTTATATAGGTAGAAGCTCAACGGAAGATGTCAACTTTAAATGATGAGGCGTGTTCAAAAAGGAAATCTCGATTTAAGCTAACGATTCGACAAAGGAACTTGTCTTAATAGGGCAGCACCTGCTACCCTGAAGAAAACAAGCTCTTTCGTCGAAACTTTGGCTTAAGGCGACATTCCTTGTTCGACTGCTCCTCATCATTTCTCGTTAAATAGGAAATAAATGTACCTTGAAAGTGAAGCCTTTTTCTAATTTTGATAGGACGCTGTGGATGTTTATAATTGTCGCTTCCAAAAATGCTTTATGCTCCTTGCCTGCGACAGATTTGAGGGATTACGGTAATAAAAGGCATAAACACCTTACAAGTGTATTGTAATTTCGGTTTCCGTTTCCGCTGCGCAGCGGATTGCAAAATTTTCAGAAAAATATTAGCCGGGTATTTCTGCAACGCTGCAGTTCTTAGCTTTTGGTACAAAAATAAGTAGCTCACCATAGCAAACGGAAAATACGAATCGAAGATTTCGGCGCACAGACGTGACTTTAAGTCATGCAGCTCGTCGTCGATTTATTACTCTTTTTTTCTGTTGCGAGGTGAGTGCGACAGCTCAACTGTGGTCAGGTTCACCTTTCTTTGAGACTCCAGGTAGTTATAACGCAGTCGATTAAGAGAAACGTCACGGTGGAGGGCTGCGAAATAATTTTGATCACAAGGAGTTCTTCAATGTGTACCCGAAGCGCGGTGCACGACCATTTTCCATTCTTCTTTCGTTGGAATGGAGCCGCCGTGACCTAATATTGCTGCGGAAACTCTTGTTTGGTTGCATAATGCCCTATCACTAAGGTACCATGGTGGGTTATCTTTCAGACTGGCGGGTAGCGCTAGACAAAGTGCATCGTCATAGCGATTTGTGCATGTTGACTTGTGTGGTGGAGCTGGGCTTTATATAGCGCTGCAAGGCACGGACGCGTAAAAAAGGGCACCGGACGCACTTCTGGTAAATGGTACGCCGGCCAAAGTGTGAAAGTCCAGCTGGAACCTGTCCTAAGAAAAAGCTGCAGTCATTTCTCATGCACAACAGTATTGCTTTTTAAACTAAAGTGGCACCCTTGTTTATTCGTAGCTAGGAGCGAAGACTAAACAGATCATCAAAGCCATGGTAGTCTTACAAGTAGCGATTGTGTCATATGCCTTTGATCACAAATTAAACACATTTGATTACCCGGCCAAATCTGCAGCCTGAAAGTGCGCAAAGCATGTTACGGTATATAAGCGTCTGTTTTTCTACAAAATAAAAAGGCAATTTAATCTAATGATTCATTAGTTCATTTTTGTGTGCATTTGTGTCTACACATTCGAACAAGAAAAAATATGTCACGTTTGGGCCCATCACACCGCAAACTTCTTTTCCTTTATCTTTTTTTTTTATTTCTAGTCCTGAAGTCTACCTGAGCCGTACACAGACTAATGTGGGGATTCTTATATCGGAGAAAAATTCTTGAAGAAATGTCGCAAAAATATCACGATTGATCCCTCCTTCATAGGAGTTGGCAGAACACCAAAGTGAAACGTGTCTTCACCGAAGCTGTTGCATCTTTGCTTCGTGAACTCACGGTCCGCTGCAGCGAAAGGCGCGTGATTTGCGGGACGGCGACGGTGTTGCATGTTTGCTTCGCGCCCGGCGTCCTGTTGGCCAGTGGCGTCGAGGCGCGCCAGGCGTCTTTAACACGCCGAGTTGCCCGCGATCTGCTCAGCTGGCGGCTCTCTATGGAGGCGCCTGCGCCGATTCTTGTTGTAGACTTCGCCGCTAAGGGTGCCTCGAGTTACCCCTCCCGAGCATCGACGTGCAATGCTTACAGCACACGCGGGCGCGCTGTACAAGTGCTTCACTCACGCAACGTGCTCAAATTTAGGCATATTTTGACACATAGTAATGCTTGTGATATTGAGAATGTTTATGTGAACTTCAGCCAACATTTCAAAACGTTTATTTAGAAAAAAAGCAACGGCACCAAAACCGGTGCACCATTCGGTTCCACAGCAAATAACTCATTTTGCGCACGTGTCTTTCTTTGTTTTGTTGATCATGCAAGGGAGAAATAAGCTTATTTGTCGCGCACGAGCTTAGCGAACCTTCTTATGCGCTCTTCAGTAGAGCCCTCCTGTGTAAATACTATTTCCAGCGGTCGTTCGAAGGGCACTTGAGATGTTTCTTTCTTTTTATTTTGCTTTCTTAATCCGGCAATAGCGCATAAGCTTTAGCATCTACCTCATGCACGTATACAGAGAACTCTTGTCTCAGGTACGGCAGCCCACCTTTTCATGTCATAATGATCGCCACAGTCGCAACTAAGATGATAGAGCATGGGGCCTATAGCTCTATAGCTTTCCACGCACCACTGCAATATCGCTGTATATTTTGCTGCTCTTACTAGAAAGCTGGCGATGAATGTTTTCATGCAGCTAGATTTATTCTCGACCCTTTTATAAATAATTTGGCTCCCGGACAGTGTCTAAGCTGCATTGTACTGTTCAAGAAAGTCTACAACCTGCAATAGAATTCCAAGGCACAGTGTGTAAGTCTGGGCACCGCACTCCAACTTTGCAACCTTCTAAACTCTCATTGAAGATTAGTGGTGCATCTGTTTGTACCAAATCATGAGTTGTCGTTCTGTGACATGCATTGCGACGTGCGTAATGTATACGACCGAGGACCGTTTATTTACTGTATAACATTAGACTCTATAACGTGCGTGCACGCTTGCACCTCGTTCCACTTCCGTTTTGCTGATTACCAGTGGCTTGCTTTGGTACGGCAGGCGTAGCACGTGCACCTAGGGTACAATGGATAGAAGTATTGAACGCAGTACATCTTGCCTTCAGTCTTTATGTCATATTCTGGCCTAAAACCATCTCAAGTGAAGTAAAGGCTATATGCTTCCAATCTGAACTTGATTGTGGGGATGTCGGGCCGTTAAAAGAGACGAATAAATAATGAAAACGGGCGTGATAAGCCACCAACGATAACACAGTTTTTTGTGGCAAAATGTATTTGAACGAATGTTTGTTGCAAAAATATTTTGTGCAACTCTTGCCTCGCATGCTCGCAATGTAAATTTGATACCGGTGCTGAAGGTATTCGGGAAATGCCACTCAGTGACAATAAATGTACGGGAACATCACTGTAATCATAGAACACCTACGTATAGCAATTTAAGGCAGGTTGCTGCACTTTTGGCAAGCCAAATAACACTAGGGCAGCCTCAACTTTTCCAGAAACTGCATGCCTTGATACATTTTTTTCACCCAGGTGCGTAGAGCGGGAACAATACAAGGCGCCTTACCTTGCCGTGATTTACGCAAAGTCACGTAGCACTGCAGTATTATTGTTGATTTTACTCAATAAACGTACTTTTGCTCCTACAAAGTCGTACAAAGTGCATATCCACGCAAACATCGCGGCCTGACGCAAGCCGACGGCAGCTAAATGTGCGGCGCAGATGGGGTAACTAGTAGCGCCATAACCTCATAGTGGCAGAAATATGAGCTAGAACAGGAGCGCTGGCGTTCTGCTCGCTGGTCAGGTCAGTAGTACCGTAGGTCGTGGCCGTGGCATACGTCAGTGTCGAAATGTTTCAATACCAGACTTTTGTACTGGAGGTCCTGGGTTCGAATCCGGCCGTCAGATACTTTTCTTAACGTTTCTATTCTATGATTATTTATTCTATGATTATTGCATGAAACTCCATATGCGAGGCTATGGCTACACCGCGTTGGAGCTTCTGCTGCGCTGGGACTACCTAAGCGCGCCCTGCCGGCGCTCGTTAGTGTCACTATGCAGTAATCCGCCTCACCGCTCCTATATGGCGGCACGTAACATCCTTTGCCAGAAATCAGTCGTAGAACCTGGCATAAAACGTTTTCGTGATAAAAACCCTTGTTATTTGTTTGAATATCCTGTTTAGCAGATAAATATACGTGGCGAAAGCTAAAGAATCTATAACGAACATAATCTTATAACGCGCATCTGTGAACTATATCAACTGAGTGAGTGAGTGACATAACTTTATTTGAAATCCGGCGATTGGGAGGCCCGGGCCTGGGGCCGCCTAGATGGCCACTGGGAGCTGTTGCTCCCGCACGGCATCCATGGCTCGCTGGACGGCCCAAAGTTGGTCTAGGAGTTCTGAGCTGAGTACCGTGGCCGACCACCGCGCCCGTAGATTTTCCGGAGAGACTGCCATTTTTTCTTGATATACTTTACATCCCCACAACATGTGTTGAAGGGTGGCTCTAGCAGACTTGCATAGCTTGCATATATCGCTGGCGTATATCTCGGGGTAGAAAGTCTTTAACTGCACGGGATTCACATAGGTTTCTGTTTGTAATCGCCTCCAAGCAACGCACTCAGTTCTGTTCAGTTTAGTGTGAGGCGGTGGTAATATTCGCCTCTGATTTTGATTGAATTTTGTAATATCGGTAAATCTTGTTAATCTGTCTTTTTCTCTTCAGATCTCCTGCTCCGCGTTGCCGTGACCGATAGAAGTCACTCCTTGCTCAGCTCGGCGAGTAAGACCTCGAGCTTCGCGGTGTGCTACCTCGTTGGGGTTGATCGCGTGAATGCCTGGAGTCGTATGTGCTGGGAACCAGAGCAATCACCTGCCGTTCTTCTCTGCGTTAGAGAATTTTGCTTTGTTGACTATGATGATGCGCCACGCCTCAGGAGAGATCCTACCCTTAGCATAGTTTCTAATGGCTGCCTGAGAATCGCTAATTATGTATTGAGCGTTTGTGGAGACGAATCCTAGTGCAATGGCTACCTCTTCCGCTGTCTCGGAATGTTTGGTATTAACTGATACGCTTGTAAGGGGCTTTTGGGTGTGATCTACGACTACTGCCACGTAGCTATTTCTGTGTGGGTATTCAGCCGCGTCTACGAAGGCTGCTCTGTCGTCTGAGCCATAGCTTCGGATAATTTTCTCTGCTCTACTCGTGCGTCTGCCCTTGTTGTAAACGGGATGCATGTGCTTGGGTATATTTGTTACTAGGAGTTTGTCGCGAATTTCTCTCGTTATCGTCCTCTTTTCCCCGTATTGATTGTGGTAATTCATTCCTAGCTTGCGTAGTATATGCCGCCCTGTTTTGGTTTTGGTTAGTCGTTCCGCCTGGGATGTTTGTTGCGCTTCTATGAGTTCGTCCAGTGTGTTGTGGAGTCCTAACTTTAGGAAGAGATCTGTGCTCGTACTGATTGGAATCCCTAGTGCTAGTTTGTATGCCTTTTTTTATGAGGTTGTTAATTTTGGTCTTTTCAGCTGCAAACCAACTGTGGAAGGCTGCTATGTATGTGATCTGACTGATTATGAATGATTGTATGAGCTGTATGATACTTTCTTCCTTCATACCCTGGTGCTTGTTAGTAATTCGTTTGATTAATCGCATGGTGTTCGTTACCTATGTGTCTAACTTCCTTATGGTTTCCCCGTATGTACCTTTGTTCTCGATTATTAGACCCAGTACCTTGAGCTGATTGACTATTGGAATATTCCGCCCGTTCTTGGTGTGTACCTTGATTTCCTCGTGAGCCTCGTTTCCGTCGTATCCTTTGGGAGGCCTGCCCCTAAGTGTGGGGCGGTATAAGAGAAGTTCGGACTTCTCTGCAGAGCATGTGAGGCCTGTTCCTACCAGGTGTCCCTCTACTGTGTTTATTGCTGTCTGGAGTCATTGTTCTATTGATCCGTCGCTACCATCACAGACCCAGATAGTAATATCGTGTGATTGAGGGACTCTATGTGATTTAGTTTTTCGGGGAGTCCCATCAAGACGAGATTGAGCAGCATCGGGGAGATGACAGAGCCTTGCGGCGTGCCGCCCCCCCCCCCCCGGATGTCGATCTCGTGTGACGTGAGTCCTCCGACGGAGAAGACTGCTTTCCTATCTGCTAGGAAGCTCTTGATATAGTTATACTTCCGTTGCCCTAGTCCTAATCGCTCGATGTTTCCCAATATGGTTGCGTGGTTTGCATTATCAAAAGCCTTTTTAAGATCAAGGCCCAAGATGGCCCTTGTAGAGCGCGTTTTATAGTCGATTATCTGATGCTTAAGTAGAAGCATTGCATCTTGTGTCGAAAGGTTTTTGCGAAATCCTATCATTGTATCTGGGTATATGTTATTATCCTCTAAGAAGTTATCTACTCTGTTTAAAATTACATGTTCCATTAAGAAACATCTGTCGCTCCAGTGTTAATAAAAGACTCCTGGCTTTCTGGGATGAAAGCATTGCTGATTACTTGCATTTTAGCCTTTTCAACTGTACTGATGCCAATTTGCTGTGTATCACATTTAAGGACTCATGTACTATCCACCAAAGAAGTTTACGGACCACGGGATATCAGAAAGCGCTAAATATCCGAGCAACCTTTAAACGTAGCCAGTAAAACCTTGCATCACACTGTTGTTCGCATATGCCAGTAGAGGCTGGAAATGGGAATACCAGGCTGCGTTTGGAGGCTGCGGAGATACTCAGCGTTTTGTCAGATCCCTTGGTCCGTAAACTTTTCGTCGATAGTACATACGGTCTGGCTAGCTTGATACTGAATAAACTAAAGAAAATACTTAAAATTACCTTTGGAAAACAATGAGACATGTTGCACTTAAAGCGAAAACTTGAGATTTAACCGATCAAGAGCCAATAGGAACACAAAGCGATGCGAAAATGCTGAACGAAGCAGTCCATAACGCTAAACGCCACTACTTTAATTACACTTTAACTAAGTTCATTCGAAATTGACCTGAGAAATTTAAACGGCATCTTTCAAAGAAAATGAAAGCAGTTGACTGCATGGTGGCGTAACTATTGATGATACCCATTGCATTGCAAAATATTTCAGTGAATACTTTCACAGTGTTTATTCCAAACGAACTGAACCAAAATGTTGCAACCATCGTAGCTACTGTGAAGTTAGTACCCTTCTATAAGAACTAAGTATCGTTTCAATGCTACTCTAACAGTAAAATTCGCCTGAACCTGACGATGTACCGAACCCTTTTCTTCGCCGTTATGCTGAAGTACTAGCTGAATTCCTTGTCGTAATTTTCCGTGAATCCTTATCATCTGTTAGCATTCCTACCCACCGGAAAACTATTGGAGTCGTTCCTGTCCTAAAGAAAGGACACTCCACTTTAAGCCCAAATTATCGACCTATCTTTCTCGCATCATCATGCTATCAACTTCTGGAATACTTTATCGCAAATCAAAAAACTAAGTTTATAAATAAGAATAAAAACCCTATTCCGCATGGCTTTAGTAGGGGGTGTTCTAAAGTCACCTAGCTGACGTCGGTTTGTTCAAAGCTTTGCATCGGTTCTGTATAAGTCAGCTGAGGTTGATGCAATATTTTTGGATTTTAAGAACGCTAGCGATATTCTATGTCATTCAAAGTTAGTTTTAAAGCCGCAGCGTCTAGCTTTACTAGCCGCTTCTTGGATTGCTGCGTATTTGATTGATCAAGTCCAAGTTTGCAAGCATTCATGGACATTGTTCAGGGCTGTGAAAGGTAAATTCAGGCGTACCACGAGGATGCGTCCTTGTATCCTTGTTCTCGATTTGCATAAATGATTTTATCGGTTTAGTTAATGAGTCAGTGCACATCCGACTCTTCACTGAAGACTGCGCACTATTTATTGAAATTAAATGTTCTGATGACCAAGCGCACCTTAGTTATAATTTGCAGAATATTCATGAATGGTGCGAACAGTCGAACATGATGCTTAATGCTGAGAAGACTGTTTCCATCAATATAACCAGAAAAAAATAACTTTTACCTTTTCAGCGCACACTTGCGTCACAGCTACTTGTCGAAGTCGATGAATTCAAATATCTGGGTGTCACTATAGCAAACACGTTAAAGTAGAATTGGCACATATCAAAGGAGTTCGCATCTTCCTTCCCCAAGCATTGCTTCGTCTGGAGGAACGAACGTGACATGACACAGGGGTGCGATGTGAAGAAGCGCCGCATCTTTATTGGGGCGGCCTTTATGTGCCGGGCAAAACGAGAAAGGGTGCGTACACTCGCCGCACAACCATATCATGAAGGGGTAGGTTTAACGCGGGGCTCACGCTGCGCAAGATATGATCAATCCTCCTTGCGGTGAACAAAACAATTGAAATGGAAGAGTAGTACGCTCGCAAAATGTTAAGAATTCATTCACGGCACTTGAAGGAAGTTTTCGTTATAAGTAGGGCTCCGTGTTTTCGAAGCGTATTTTTCTTGAAATACGGAGGGTGTTTTTCGAAGTTTATTTGCTGGTGGAAATTCGGAGTTTATCGGAGTTTATTTCTCGTATATCCCCAATTCTCCGAAATTCGGAGTTAAACTTTGCATTATTCTCAATACTCCAAAATCTTAGATGAAATGATATCTGAACACCAAAACATCAGAATACACGAAGCGTATTTCTGTTGCCTGGAAAGTTTCAACGTACAAACACATATAGACACAAGCACAAATACTTCAATGTAAAACACTTACGTTTGTGCGTGCTACAACCTTAAAGCTTGTTGTAGTTGACGCAATCATACTTTACTAGGTTGCTGTCACTGATGGAAGCATGCTCCTTTCGATTGATTATTCTCAGCTTTGAAAATGCGCTTTCAACGTTTGCGCTAGAAGACTCAGCGCGCAGCGAGAAAGCACTGGCGACCTGGACAGTGTGTAGACCCCAAAACGACAGGGATTCAGGATTAATTATCTCTGATAGTTCGCAAAATCACTCATGAGTTAGCTCATGTCGTCAGTTTCAAAAACACAAACCGCGCATAGGTTTCGAGCGCGCGGGATAACTCATGCTTCACATTTAGATTCCCAATTTGAACACTATACCAAAACGATTCACTGGTGGACTGGAGCGCATCAAAAAGGTTCCTCTCAACTGTGTCTCCGCTTTTCAGTGACAGCAGCGTAGTATCATGAACGTCTTCGACAGTCGTTGAGTGGTCATACGTCTCTCGCTCCGTGCGCGACAAGCCCTTTGTTAAATGTGCGATGGGTGTGGTCTGCCAGATACTGTTGACGTGAGGTAAATATATATCGACCAAACCGGCCGATGTTTCAATAACTGCTTAGAACATGCCGTTTCGATATAGAACGGAACAGGGTCACATTGGCCGTTAAAATCGGAGTTTATCGGGTAAATCCGCATTGCCAAAAATTTACCGGCGAGTGTTTATCGAGTTCTTTCGGATTTACCCGAAAACACGGAGCCCTAGTTACAAGCTAGGCGCTTGGGCGGCTTGCGCTGTCGCTACGATGTTCTTGGAACTGGCGATGCGGCTATGCTCGTGCTCGGCGCCGCAGCCCTGGAACCCGGCCAAGCCACTGAGCCCTCTTGTGCCGTCGTAGACTGCGCTTCATCCTCTCCGCTTTCGGGAAGGTCCGGGCTGAAGGTCTCGCTGGTTAGCAGTAAATGTCTACGATTCCGTCGCATCTGCCGCCCCTTCTCTGTCGTGAAGTCGTAGCGCCTAGGGGGTCCGGACGGCCTCAGGACTTTAGCTTTGGTTGTCAGGCCCCTTTTGAACGCAGACGAACCGTGGCTCCTGTTTCGAGCGGCGCCAGCAGTCTTCTGGGACGGTCGGTCTGGTAGCGCTTCACGAATGGCGTGTTCCGGTCCAGTCCCCACGAACGGCAAGGTGCTGCGCAGTCTCCTGCCTTCCAATCTCTCCGATGGGGCCTGTCCGCACTCTAGTGGCGTTGACCTGTAAACAAGGAGACCAAGCCAGAAATATTGCTTTGCTTCATGCGTTTTTTTTAGAATTCTCTTGAAAACCTGGACGCCTTTCTCGGCCAAAGCATTTGATTGCCGAAATCCTTGGCTAGATGTGACGTGTCGAAAGTCGTACGCCTTGGAAAAGGACCTGAAGCCATGACACGATAATTGAGGGCCATTATCTCTCTGGACTTCCAATGATATGCCATACCTCGGAAATATGGCGGTGGTTGCTTGAATAACCGAGCTCGACGATGCCTTACGTAGCTATTGCACCTCCGGAAAATTTGACAGGGCGTCGTATACGATGAGGTACGACCGTCCGCCGTACTCAAAAATATCGATGCCAACTTTATGCCACGGCTGTTTAGGCACAGGGCGCATCAATAAAGTTCTTATGGCTGCATGTATGCTTACTTCCGGCGAATAGCACATTTCTACATGAATGCTGGAATGTCGACATTAATTCCAGGCTAAAAGTCAAGCCGCCTTGCCCTTTCTTTACATTTGTTGATGCACGTGTGTCCTTGGCAAATTTTGTCTAAGGTGTCCCTTCTCCAACTATTGGGAATGATTACTTACGGTCTTTCAGCAGAACACCTCTTACCTGCGTCAGCTCCGAAGGTAACGGCCTCAGCGGACCTTCTATACGTAGCCCTTGTTCTGAATTGTTCTAGCACCCTTTTCAGGTATGTGGTCCGAGTCGTTCCTGCGGCCAGTTGTTCCTATGTTTCGTTGCTGACGAGGGATCAAGCGACGCTCACGGCGAGCACTTCCACGTCATCGCTGCCGACGCCACCGGCAAGACTTGAGGTGGGATCCCGAGATAGCATGTAGGCCAGTAGAAGCTGTATTCCTGGAACGAACCGCATTTCCGTGTCATAGCGCATCATTCGCAAAAACAATCTTTGCAACCGGGGCGGCATTTCACCGATGGGTTTCTGAGCAATAGCGAGTGCAAGGGTGATGGTCGGTCTCTACAATAGCCTTTCGGCCATACACAAGAGGGTCAAAGTGTTCGTAGTCATAAACGATAGCCATCGCCTCCTTCTCTATTTGTGAATAGCGCTGCTCGGCTTCGGTCAGCACACGGGAGGCATAGGCGACCGGCTTCCATACCTCCTTGTTGCATTGGACCAGCGCCGCTCAGATTCCATTCTGCAATGCATCGCACGATACTTTTGTCACCTTTGTGGAGTCAAAAACGGGAAGTACCAGCTGCCTGCTGATGTCGGTGCACAGTTGCTCCCACTAAATCGCGTGGTTTGTATTCCATTCAAACATTGCATCTCGCTTCAGCAGGCTTCGCAAGAGCGTTGTCCTTTCTGCTAGTAATGGAAGGCACTTCCCGAAATAATTGGCGACTCCTAGCATTCTCTCGATTGCCGATTTGTCCTTCGGCGCAGGCATCTGCAGCATGCATTTTATCAGCGAGGGGCTCGGTCTGATGCCATCCTTGCTGATCATATGGCCAAGATACTATATCTCTTGTACTCCGATTGTGCATTTTGCCAGGTTAAACGTTAAGCCAGCTTGTTCGGCTGATTGTTAGCGGCGATCTTAGGCGCGCGTCATGTTCTTGCCGAGTTGCGCACCAGATAAGAATGCCATCAGTGTAGACTCAGACACCCGGAAGACCATCAAAAATTTCATGGTAAGGTTTTCTGAAAAACATCTGATGCGGATGCTATACCGAACGGTAATCTCAGGAAGCAGTACCGGCCGAACGGCGTTGAGAAAGTGCAAATTTTAAAGTTTACTCATCGAGTGGGATTTCATGTAACCCTGAATTTGTGCCTTGGCGAAAGAACAGCCACACGACAGGCAGCTCAGCTTCTATGTCCTCTCACCTAGGCATCTCGTAGGGCTCTCGTTTCAGGCATTGGTTTACTTTTCTTGGGTCTATGCAAATACGTAGCTTCCCGTACTTTCTCCGAGCACTTACAACTGGACTCACCCAGCCCGTCGGTTCGTCAACATTTGTGATGATGTGGTCCCGTTCCTTTCACTCTAGTTCTTCTTTAGGTGGTTTCTGGAGAGTTAGTGGTACACGTAGAGTTGGTTGGACCACTGTTACGGCTCCCTTGCTGAGGACCATCTTGTAGGCGCGTTTGACACAACCGATACCGGTGAACAGGTGACGAAATTCGTAGACAATTTCTTCGGAGCTTGTACGAGACACTGCGTGTGTGCGCGGAATCAGTGTCAGAGTTGCTTGCTTGTGCACAACGAAAAAGTCGAGTGCAGTGGTGCGGTCGTCCACTGTAACTTCTATACGCTGCCAGCCCTGCGGGTTTGATTACTCCACCTCCATATGAGCGAAGTACTGCATAGCTGGGCTGCAGTGCCGGCCTCGGATGCATCCGGCCGAACACTCCGAAAGGCGCCAAATTTGTTTGTGATCCCGTATGAAAGTTCAGTATAACAGCGACGTTTTGTAATTGCACCTGAACCACCCAGTCACGTTGGCTTCTCAATCTTCTTACGGACACATTCAGAACTTTAAAGTCGTCTTCAAGGTCTTCTACCTCGTCAACTTGCACTGCGTTTCTGCAACATACGGCGCAGTGTATTTTTTTTTTCGTTGGCATCTCCGGCCGTATGCAGGGCAATTTCTTGTAGCGTGCGTGCGTGCATCCGCATGTACGGTTGCCTTGTCGATTCTCGTCTTCACTCTGCCTTGTCTTGCGAACAGACTTGATTTCCCTGCCTTCCCATATTCCTCGGTGAGCCGTTGTTGCCTCCGCCGCCTCGCAAACATGCTCGGCCTTATCTACGGTTATCGTTTTGTCACTGAGCTGCTTTTCGTGGGTTTTTTCGTCGCTTAGCCCAAAAACGAGTTGATCCCGGATCACAGAATCTGTTAGTGCGGTAAAGTTGCACTCAAGGGCCTGCTTTTCAAATCCCGTAGGAAGTGTTCAAGTGGCTCTCCTGGGGCTTCACTCATGTTCCGAAAGACGTAGCGCTCATATACTTTGCTGTACTTTGTAGCGCAGTATTCCTCGAACTTCTTCACAATCGTAGCATGGTCCTCCTTGCTCTCACTGTCTGCGAATGTGAAGGTGTTGAAAACTTCGAGCGCTTCTTCGCCGGCAACACACAGCAGTAAAGCTGCCTTCGTCCCGGTCGATCGAGGTTTTTCAGGAGGGTCGTATGCGGTCAAGAAAAGTTCAAACCTCTGAATGAACAGCTTCCAGTTCTTGCTGATGTCTCCTGACATACGCAGCGGGTCCGGTGGCTTGAGGAAGTCTATGTCTGTTCCGTCGTCGCCGTCCTCCGATGAAGTCGTGGGCTTGACGAGTCACTTCTGGCACCATGTATCGTCTGGAGGATTGAACGTGGCATGACACAGGGGTTCGTTGTGAAGAAGCGCCGCATCTTTATTGGGGCGGGCCTTTATATGCCGAGCAAAACGAGAAAGGGTGCGCACCCTCGCCGCACAACCATATCATGAAGGGGCGGGTTTAAAACACGAGGCGCACGCTGCGCAAGATACGATACATCCTCCTTGCTGCACAAAACAATTCAAATCGAAGTGTAGTACGTTCGCAAAATGTTTAGGATTCATTCACGTCACTTGAACAAAGTTTTCATTATAAGTTAGGCGTTTGGGCGGCTTTCGCTGTCGCTGCGATCTTCTTGGAACTGGCGATGCGGCTATGCCCGTGCTACACTTCATTAGACATAAATTAAAAGATGCACCAGCCAAAACGAAACATTTAGCATCTACGTGCATTTTAGACCCAAACTTATATACGCAACAATTGAAAAAAAGAGAGATTATGGAGTTTTTACTTGCCAAAACCACAATCTGGTTATGAGGCGCGCCGTAGTGGGGGACATCGGTATAATTTAGACAACTTCGGGTTCTTTGACGTGCACCTAAATCTAAGTACAAAGCAATTTTTTGGAACACACACATGAGAGACTAAACATTGATGTACTGGAACAGATAGAAAGAAAATCTGTCCAGTTTATTCTACGTCTCGACAGGCCGACTCACCGACCTGTTTAATTATATGCAAATCTTGCAGCTGTGACGAAAAACTCAGATTGAAATTTATTTTTCAACTCAAGCATAGGAAAGTGCCTTTAAATTCTGCGGATTAGCGTTTCATCCTTCATACCTAGAACGACAAGGCATCATCATGTGGCCCGCGTACTCAAGCCAAAACCAAACTAATGGCCTTCAAGTTTTTTTTCTTTTCACGCACTGTAGACAAGTGGAACCATCTTCCGTTGATGTCACCACTTAGCACTTAAGCGACTGAACACCAGGTTGTTTTGGGTATTGTAGTATTTCCTCCTGTGTGTTTTATGTATATGTCGTCTTCTCTTACCTTACTATAATCTAGAAAGTTTTCTTGCCTCTTACGGATGTGCTTGTTTTACGTCGTACCTGATTTTTGTTGTATAATTTCTCTTAAGATTGATGTAATAGACTCATTCATGCATAGTGTGTTTGTTGCTTCTTTTGTTGTTGTGCTTGCTTTAATTTGCACACACATGATCTATGCATATACTGTTGAATTTCTCTAACGTACAACTATTACTACTCCTGCTAGGGCCTAAAATAGGGCTTGCAGAATTTTACAAAAAAGTAAATATATAAATATTGTTACGGATGAGATAGATTTATTTACAAGATGATCGAGGGGGTGTACAGACGAGACCGCAGGCAGTCAGGCATTTTTCTACACCGCGTGCACTTCTTTCGTCTCCTCTTCTTCGGCTCCGCCGCGCAGCGAAACAGCTTCCTCCGGCGCAGACGAAGCTCGCCGAGCGAGTTAACGAACTACGTGGTTGGTAGCGCTCGATTCGGGAACCCTATGAAGGTAGGGCTTCAGGCGGGCCACATGAACCACTTGTGTCTTCCGTGACCGGGGATTATTGGAGGTCAGCTTTGCTATGACGTAGTCGACGTCACTTAATCGGTTGAGTATCACGAATGGACCGCTATACGTTGCGATAAACTTGCGATACAAGCCTTTCTTCCGTAGAGGTGTCCACAGTAAAACGTGATCGACCGAAGCGAAAGTGACAGGTATATGCCGGCTGTCATAGCGTGCTTTGTTTGAAACTTGCGAAGAGAGGGTTCTTAGGCGAGCAAGCCGACGCGCTTCTTCGGCACGACACAATATCTGTGCAATGGATGTGTCTTTGTTCAGTGTGAACGGCAAAATTGTGTCCACGAAAGTTTGGTGACTGCGATCATACAACAGATAGAAAGGCGCATACCCAGTTACTTCGTGCTTGACTGTATTGTATGCGTACGTGACAAAGGACAGCACAGCATCCCAAATGTTGTGATCAGCTGAGACGTAGAGTGACAACATGTTGGCGAGAGTACGATTCCTGCGTTTGGTCAGGCCATTTGTTTGAGGATGATATGGCGTTGAATGGCGATAAGTTGAACCGCAAAAGCGCAGCAGATCTTCAACAACGTCGGCGGTGAATTGTCGTCCGCGGTCACTTATCACAACACGTGGCATAGGATGACAGAATTAAGTAGAAAGTACGACACGTCGGCGTCGGTAGCAGAGGTAAGCGCCGCAGTCTCAGTATAGCGTGTCAAGTAGTCGACGCCACAATAATCCAGCGACGGCCGGTAGAGCTCTTGGGAAACGGGCCGAGCAAGTCGATACCAACTTTTTCAAATGGTAAAGTAGGTAGTTTCACTGGTTTCAAAAAGCCTGCAGGAGGCGATGCCGGCTTCTTATGACATTCGCAACCTGGACAACCGGCAATGTACTGTCTTGTGCTCTTCCAAAGCTTCGGCCAATAAAAGCGCTGGCGTAATCAATGAAGCGTGCGTGCAAAGCCCAGGTGACCAGACGCGATGTCATCATGCATGGCGCGAAGAATCGCAGTACGTACGCGCTCGGGAACGACTAGGAGCAACGAAGCGCCGTCAGCTGAGAAGAAGTAGTTTAATGATTTGAAAATGTAGAGAGGTCGGCCGGAAAATGGAACATCTGGCCTGCTACTCTACGTAAGGGAAGGGGAAGAGAAGAAGAAATATTGCAGCATTTTCTGAGATATTCTTTTTCTAAAGCAGGCCGTCAGACAGCGTGGACGGCGTGGTCGGCAAGTATCGCGGCATTGTTCACATCTAAAGGTACTGACGTCAGGAAACTCGGTAATCCTGGCAGGATAGTCGTCGAAGTCATTGTCGTTAGCGTTGGAGTGTGGCGACGGGAGACGAGACAAGCATGTCGGCAATCGGTATGACACCAACCGCTCTTGTAGGTGCACAGGAAAGTTGTATTCTTGAAGGCGTAACGCCCAACGTGCCAGCCGTCCAGAAGGATCCCGCAGTCCAACAAGCCAGCTAAGGGGATGATGATCCGCGACTATCTTGAAATGGCGACCGTACAGGTATGGCCGAAATTTCTGGATGGCGAAGACTACTGCCAGGCATTCCAATTCGGTGACAGTGTAATCTCGCTCCGCGCGCGTCAGTGTCCGACTTGCGCACGCAATGACGTGGTGGTGGCCATGGTGATGTTGAATGAAGACGGCGCCAACGCCCACAACGCTAGCATCAGTGTGTATCGGGATCGAAATGGCGCAAGACTGGCCCAGAGGTTAATAAGTACTTCGGCTGACGGAACGCGTCCTCGCACTCTGTAGTCCATTCGTACAGATTGTCTTTCTGAAGGAGGCACGTGAGTAGGTGAGCAAGTTGGACGAAGTTCGTGATAAACCGGCGGAAATGCGAACACAGGCGTAGGAAACTTCGGAGGTCTTTTGCTGGCTTCGGTTGGCTGAAATCGCGCACTGCAGCAATCGTTTCAGGGTAAGGTCATATACCATCATTGTCGACGAGAAAACCGAGCTGCGTTTTGTATGCGATCCTGTACGACGCCAAGTCGCTGATTGTGCCCATCGAGTGTTTTGCCAAAAATGATTACATCACTGAGATAGCACATGCATATCTCCCATTTCAATCCGCGTAGCACTGTGTCCATAAACCTTTCAAAAGTTGCTGGCGCGTTGCATAAACCGAAAGGCGTGACATTAAACTCGAAGAGTCGGTCTGGGGTCACAAAGGCAGTTCTCTCCTTATCAGTCGGGTGCATCGGTATTTGCCAGTATGCTGATCGTAAGTCAAAGGAGGAGAGGTAGGAGGCTGCATGAAGGCAATCGATAGCATCGTCGATGCGTGGCAGAGGGTATACGTCCTCATTTGTGGCTGCGTCAAGTCTTCGATAATCAACACAGAACCTCCAAGAACTGCCCTGTTTCTTGACTAGTATCACTGGAGCTGCCCAGGGACTGCAAGACTCCTGGACAACACCTTTCCGCAGCATTTCTTGAATTTGCTCGTCGATTACTTTTCTTTCTGTAGGAGAGACGCGGTATGGCTTTTGGCGAATAGGTGTCGCTTGGCCCGAGTTTATGCGGTGTTGCGTTCGCGAGTCAGCAAGCGAAATTGGACGCTTGTCTTGCGCGAAATCGAATACTGGCGCATAGTGGAAGAGCACCCTTTGCAATTCTTCCCGCTCTGTAGAGGACAGCGACTTTTTCGTCATGCGGTAGAACTCCAAGGTGTAGTCGCGATTTGCTGTGCTCGCGTCAGGGGAAGCGTCAACGGCAGCAATACGGTCCGTCGCTTCGGAGTCAAAGGTGGCCAGCTTCAGTGCAGTCGGAAGTAACACTTGTTGCATAGACGTATTCACCGTCCACACGTGAGCACGACCATCTAAACATTCTATAATGGATCAAGGAACCAGAATATTTTTCTTGAACATGGTAGGTGAGTATGGCTCAATTAAACCATGACAGCGATGCGGATGGTCATGCGTGGAACTCACTGGAACAAATGCCGCTCTCTGAGCCGGTAAAGGGACATCAAGGGACACGGAAAATATTTCCAGCTTATCCACGTCTGATACCTCTGGTAATGGTGTTATCACGGGATTTCGAAGGGAAATTCCGTAACAGTATATACGAAGGAAACGCCCCGCAGGAAACTAGAAGTGGCTTCACCCCAAGCCACCGTTTGCTTTGTGTGTATTTTGCACCGACAGCTCTCTTCATATGTCAATCATAGGTGTCTATTTGATTTGCATTACATTATTTGGACGACACAACGGCAGTCGGTGAAAATTGCATCGGCCTGTCTGTTCAAAAGAAAGGAATACAAATTACGCTTGCTTCCTGCCGTTCATTGTTGACCCAAGAGATTTAACCAGCAACTTCGTACTCAGTACCAAAACTAAGAGAGAGGTAAGTTTTTTTTCTGGCGTGTTGCCCGTAGGAAACACGTTCATGAAGGGTTATGACTAGGCTACAATGTATCACGCGATGCTTCATCCGAGTCTCCTTCCTTCCCACATCACGAAAACGATCTTTTTTCTTTTCTATTTAAAACTGCGGTGCCAGTAAATGAGTTACAGGGTCGGCGGGTATCCCTGAGTTACGGCTTTCTGTTTTATTTGTTGACGTTTACTACATGCAACACACTGTCGCGCGCGTGATGCCAGCCACCGCGGCCTACACCATAATTTATAGGCAACCACTATTACTGAACGAAATAAACACAGTATGCTGTAACGTTGATCTGACGCGCGCCCTATATCGTAGCGGCAAAGTTTGCGGGTATGCCACGAATTCGACAAAAAGTGCTGGCATTACCTTCTGGTTTCTCCTTTGCACTTTGAGTGTACGAGTAGTAGTAACTGGCACAAAGAGCTGTTCAGTTATGTAATTTGTCGTAGACATGATGGCACGCTATAGCCTGAATTGTCAACACAGGTTGATGGCAATGCGTTGGGAGCACATTGCATATTCCTCTAAAATTTCCTGCAACTTTTCACATTCTTTAGCGGACATCTACAGGTCTGTCAGTCCGATCCGCCGCCCTTCCCTATCCCATTGACCTCCTAAAAACAAGACGCTTGAATCACCGGGTGAACATACGACTGACTCGCGTCGTTCTTGCTCTCTCTGAAATTAGGAGCTGTATAACAAAACAACCGTTTGGAATGACTGTAATAAACTGTCGCGAATCCCCGGCGAGGCACGTATGATGACTTACCTGGTATATTTGATGAAAGCCTCGTTTCTCCCGGATTGCTACGAACTGCGCGAAGGCAGCAGTTGTCCAACGATAGTTTGGATTGTACGCCATCATCTTGTCCATGAGGAGCTTCGCGCCGGTGCTGTGCCTACCTGCGTCCTTCAAAAAATGGACCACAGTCAAGACCACCAGTAGGGCTGCGAATCAAATACGCGTCTCAAAATGTGAGTGCATTATGGCACACACATCCCAGCAGCATAAATTGATAGCTATTCTTCCCAATAGATGTATTCGCGCAGCTAGTCGATAATATGGCTGTAACATCAACGGTGTAATCAAGTAAACAATTTTTTTGTAGCATGAGGTACTATCACTGTGGCATACGGGAAAATCTAAGACCGGTAGCACTGTTAGCTTTCCTGCCATCAGAAAGATATATTGCACGTATTTGGCTGGCAACATGACAGTATAGATTGCATTTCCAGTTAATTAACGGTTTATATAAAAAGAGCCTAAATTGTTCGTCACTGCTTGATAAAAACTGCTTGATAATTGAAATGCTAGTACCTTTCATTTATCAAGCAGCATTTTACGCGACAGATACGTAGCCCAACAAAAATCTTCACTAACCAAGACGCTTCAGCCACTGAATTTGGAGCGGTGGAAAACCATATAG